>NC_065534.1:70000-393750 GCF_932294415.1 Quercus robur | reverse complement strand
ATTGTATCATATTTTGATTGGAAACTAACATATAATTTACAATCAATTTAACATATAAAGGCAATAATAAATAATAAAGAAGCACAATGACACTTGTGTTATCTAAAGTTCCAACTAAGAGCTAGGACCTTTTAGACTGGCGAGAGTTTTTGCCTGAAGTCAACAAAGCTGCCTTCAAAGTCGTCTTTTTAAATGATATTGATGCTTACCAAAATCTTCCAACCATTGCTTTAACTTTAGAGGTTAGTCTTTTACGTTTGAATACTTTGATTGACCCTTCTAGAATTTGGGTTAGAATTTGTTTGAACAAAAGTCTTTTGGTTAGAATCAAATAGTTGCTTTAATAGATTTATTTTATTTTGTATATTTGTGTTAGATTTGGTTTTGTTTAGGCTATTTGTTTTTATACAACATCAATGACCCAAATTTAAAACTTCACTTTTAAGTTAATGTGGTATTGCAGAACTCACGTGGCTAACATGTTTTATTATTTACAAATTCCTACCACATTTTTAAATAAATAAATAAATAAACATGTGGGTTGCATGTTTTGCTAAGGATTAACATGGGTATTTCAATTAGTTCATGCATGTGATTTGTAAGGTGTGTATTAGGTTATAGTATCTTGGTATCTGCATAAAGGAATAGCTCATGAGATTAATGTTCATAGTTTTCATTTTTTTTTTTCTTTTACTTCTTTTATCTTTATGTTTATTGCCTAAATGGTTTCCTTCTTTTGTTTCCACCAAGCATGAATGTGTTTGAATGAGACATCTATAACTGATGAATTTTTTCCCTGCCAACCCTGTTTTGAATGTACCTATTATATGATTTATATCATTATCATATAAAATATAAGTGGGGTGGGGTGTTACATTGTGCTGTTGCTTCTTTGTTGATTGCTTGTTATAAGTTTATGCCATTATAAGTTTATTACCTATCACGAACCAAGAACCCACAATATACACTGTGGATTAGGTTTGGATTAAATACCCCTTTCCCACAAGTTTGACCATTGTTTATGTTGTTTTAGAAGATTCTTTTTAATTTTTAATTTTAAACTTTATTTACATTTAAACTTAGTTTTTTCCTTTAAATTGTCCTTTGTTATATTGTAAATAAATAAATAAATAAATAAATGTTGTAAGTATTATTGTTCTTTTGGATGGTATAACTATAACTGAGATACAAAATTTTAATTGTTCTATAAAATAGAATAGATGTATTACATTACCTGGATGAATTTTAATGTATTGTTATGTCAAGTTGATGGTATTTTAAATATGTAAATGTTTCTGCACATTGCACAGATTAAATGCTAGTATATATAAAGAGAGACATCATGCGGGAGAGCACAAGGTTCTTCCATATAGCACAATATTTGAAATATTCTTAAGCCACAAGATAAGAACCAAAAAAAAAAAAAAAACAAAGACTTTTTGTTTCTTTGGTTCAATACTTCAAAACTTTTTCTATTAATGAATAAAAATTCTTTGTACAACTCTATGTGCAAGTTAGATTTAGAGAAAGTGAATGTTTTTGTGTCCTCTAATTCCTAACAATACATTTAAAGATCATTCTTATAATATGTGAAAAATAACATTTTTGTGGACTATAAAAGAAATAAAAGGCAGTAAAAGGAAAGATTAAGGATGACAAAAGAGTTACATGGAAAACCCCAAGATTCAGGGTGAAAAGCCACGGTGAAGGACTTGATGTCATTCCCCTAGTAAAGACTATATTATTTTTAGAAAACACTATTTCTTACACAGCTTTCTTGTGCACTTTTATTTTTCTCCCTATCGTTTTCTTCTCTATTTCCCTTACGAAATTCTAATCCCTAGGATGCTCAGCAACATTCTCCTCATATAGTACGAGAAATGCTGCTGGTTGTACAAGAACAGATGTCCCAATCCCACTGCTTACACGCAGGATGACGGGTGGCTCTGCATGGTATGAAGGACATCAGCAGAAAGGAGAGAGAGAGAGAGAGCTGCAACGGCAAAGACTACATTGTCCTGTTGTGTGGTTCAAGCATGTACTAGCCAATAAAGAGCATGCTTTGTGCCTTTGGGTATTTAGTGTAGGAAAGACACTTTCTAATTGATTATAGATTAGTTATTTTTTTATTATTATGTTTTAAGTTTATGATTCGAAGGTAGACATCTGAAAAATAAAATTTGGCAATTCACTTCTGATTTTATTGTCATGTATGTATGAAAATTTGTTTTTAGACATGTCCAATGAAATTTGTCCATATTGCAGGAGTGACGTTGATGTCACTTGAGGTATTGACCGCCAGAAGTTGGGATGAGTGTATGGATGAGTGTGGTTGTGTTGTTAGCTTCTTGGCAGGGCAAGTTTGGAAGACATAGAAATATAGATTTATGGAGGTTTGTTTTGGTGCTTATGGCAGGAACGAAATGCTAGATGCTTCGAGGATTGTGAATGGTCTATCCTTGATATAAAGTCTTTTTTCTTTCGTACTCTCCTGGAATGGAGCTTAGTTTTGCCTTCATGTTCTTGTTTGTGCCTCCCTGTCCTAGTTGATCATTGTAATCTGGGTTCTTAATTTCTACCATTGTAGTACATTTCCACTGTACTTGGGTTGGCTATTTTTTTTATAAAATTTCTTACATTATTTATATAAAAAAATGCTTAACAATATATATATTTTGATAAGTAATAAGTTTATTGATATCAAAAAGGGGAGCACCCTAGTACACAAGGAGTGTACAAGGGGTCAAACATTCAAGAACAAAAATTACAAGAATCTAGGAAATCAAGAAAAGATAAAAATGATTGGTTCCGTAATGCAGCCAACCAATCCATTAAAGTTTTAAAGAAAAATAGCTTCAAGTTTGATATTGATCTCTCCTTATCTTCAAAGCACCTACTATATCTCTTCTCCAAAGACACCACAATAAGCAATGGGGAACGATCAACCATACATACCCATTTCGATGACAACCAAATCTGCCTTGCCAACATGCTAAAATCCCCACTACAGATTGCAGCATAACCCAGCTTACTCCAAACAATCCGAACACACGAAAATAAAAACCTCAAATTGAGGATGTAAATTAACCGAATACCTGCTCTACCCATAGTGTAGCCAGCTACGCCCGGTACGCAGCAAGGACGTGTGTGGCATGCTCTACGGTGCATTTTGGCCCACTCCACCTAGCAAACATAAGGTGTCGACAAATGCTCATTACTGAACTTTACATTTAACAAACTTTGCTTTATATTTCACATCCATATACTAAGCATTGATAAGTTTCTTTTGTTTGTTAGTTTGGCATATTTTTAATTATATCAAAGACACAAATGAAATGTAATATACTATTACACATAAATAATTATTCCTAAGAGACACTTAGCTTGAATAATGAGAACTCAATGAACGTACCTAATAGCAAGGGGCCTTGTGCACTGGCAGTAGAGGCGGCCTCACAATAGGGCATAGTCATGGGAACCTTGAATAGGCCCATAGCTGCACCAACAAGAGTGCTCCTCCAATCTGCATCACATCCTTCTTCGATGCACCACAAAGTTGCCTATAGAGCTAGGCCAATGCTGCACTACCCCAGTTATACCATCTCGCATTGCTGATTGGGTTGAGCAACTGCAGAGGCAACAAAAAGACCCGGTCCGTAGACTTGTCCATGAACAACAAGGCCCCCATCTGTACAAGTAGGTGGTAGCGGGCATGTTGCTGCACGACTTCGTCACCGGCGTCCGCAGCTGGGGGAGCGACAAACTATGCATTAAGCCACTTGTATTTTATCCTCGCCCCAGTAAGGGTAGACTTGTTTGAGTTCGGTATCACGAGTAGAGGTTCATGGCCCAACAACTCTCGGCACACCAAGTTCCATTGATGGTCTGTCCTTCCAGTGACAAGCAACCCATCCACCGAAATCCCCAACATCACCTCGATATCTTGCAAGGTGATACCCATTTCTCCATGGGGTAAGTGGAACATGTGCATCTCCAGACACCACCGCTCGACCAAGGTCGTGATCAAGGCGTGATCAAGGCGTGGTCGACCTCCATATCAGGAACCTTGAATAAACCAGTCAAACTTGCTGCATCTATGTATTGCATGATAGGTGGGTCTAGCCCACCCTACAGCAATACACATTTACGGCATCAAACCTTTATCATGCCAGGCACCTCCTGCACACGGACGAGTACTGTGTTAGGTAGTGCACACAAGGTAATTATAAAACAGACATGTGTTAATAATACAACTACATACCTCGTCGGCGGCGTGCCTCCGAAGCAGAGTTAACTGATGATCCAGCTATCGGGTCAACTAGGTACAATCGTTGGGTCCAGGTTGCACTCTATCTAGTGCCTACATATCTGACAAGTAAACCACAATTAATATAAAATAAAAGCATGGATACAGTAAGACATATTATGACCCCACTTAAAATGCAATCCAAAAGCAATCAAATTAAAGCTTAAATAAATAAGAACTTGCCATAATTTTACATAAAAACACTTTTTTTTTTCTATCATCTGTAATTGAAGTAAAAAAACAAACAAATGACTAATTAATGTGCTAAAAACTTGATTGATACCTGCATGTTCAACATCTGAGCAATATGCCAATGGCATATAAGAGACAACAAAATTCTCATCTTGATTAGTAAATTTACTACTTTTTAAGTAAGTTTCAACAAAATAATCAAAATCCCACATAAAACACAACCTAATATTAACCAAGATCAGAAAAGATATCAGAGGAGAGGACCGTACTTGTAATCAACGGCGGCGGGAAGCAAAGACGACAGGAAGCAACGACGACTAATGGAGACTGGATAGGGAGAGTGAGACTGATGGAGAGTGAGGAAGAGTGGGGAAGCTTGATCGCAGATCGAGCGAGAGAGAGTGATGGCAGAGAGCGAGGGAAAGAGAGTGTACAGGGAAAGAGCGAGTGAGTGAATAGGCGTTGTGAGACGTTAGGGTCCTATTGATTCAAACTGCTAAAGAAAACTCAATTTTACTCTTCCTGAGTTATGAATGTCTACACAAGCATTTTTTTTATTGGGAAAAACCCACGTCTGCTACACTAGTGTGGCATAATGGTCAGACTAACTCAATCATAGGAATATCGAGTTCTTTATAAAAACTCGATTCTCATATTGTCGAGTTACAAAAGAGGGGAATTCTCCTAATTAGTTTGGGATAGGGGGCAAAAGGATGTTTAATTTGCGAGAAAAGGGCATTTCCCCATTTTGTCCTGAGATTTAGACACTTGCATTCCATTTTCTCTGTTTTTCCTTCTCTATTTTCCCCTTTGCTGAGTTCTCTAACTGTCCAAACCCCAAACCCACTTTCGAAGACAACAAACCTAGGAAAAAAAAAAAAAAAACAAAAACAAAACCCAAGTGCACTCCGGTGCTGAGATCAACAAATGCAAGCTACTTCGATGCCAAGATCAGCAAACCCAAGCTGCTCTGGTGCCAAGATCGACAAACCTAAGCTTAGGGAGCTGCTCCGATGCCAAGATCATGATTTTTGGGTTTGGGTTTTTGCTCCGGTTCCAAGATATTATGAATCCATGGGTTTGGGTTGTTGCTCCGGTGCCGAGATTTGATGAATCTATGGGTGAGGTATAAGGAGAAAAGGAAGAACAGGGAGAACGAAGGAGAAAATGAAGAAAGGTAAAGCGAGTGTCTAAAACTCGAGTTCTACATGGTTCCACGTGGGAAATTGTCCACGTAAGTGTATGAAAAAATCTTGAACTCGAGGATTAAAAGCTCGAGTTCTACATTAATCTCGAGTTTTAGACACTCGAGATGCTAGTTTTCCATATAGTTTTGAAACCTGACAACTAACGAGATTATTTCATATTTAAGGTTAATTGGAAAAAAAAAATTCCCTAACAAACAAGAAAACATCCTAGCAATTACAACCCAGCCTATCTAATGTAAAGATTTTCTCCTCCATTTTCTAAGCGTTTTCTTAGCTACCAAACTAGACAAAATGTAAACACCTTTCCCTCTTCGACTTTGCCTTGTAAAACACCCACAAAACCTCACTCACTCACGCAGAAAGAAGAAGATCACAGAACGAAAATTGGGGGAAACATCGTTGGGCTATGATTTGGATTCATGGTGTCAAAAGCCACATTGTAAATTTAGTTATTGTTTTAATACTTTGAACCAAATTCTTATGCTATAGTTGCTTTATGGTTAGAATTGTTAGATACATATGTTTGATCGTTAGATACTCCTTTTTTTTTTTGGGTAAACAATTTCCACACCATGCTGTTGTTGATTAGTTATAAATTTAATCAAGCTATTTGTATCTTAGTGAGCATATATTTTCATGTTCTATGGTTAGACACTTTGTACTTTGGATGATATATTTGCATATGAAAGAAAGCATTACTTTACAATTCTACCAAATTACTGTCAGTTCTTGGTCTGCAAAAGTTTGTGTCTTCCTCAATCATATTAAGGGCTTTAATCATTCAATATAGTGCTGTGAAATAGATGTCTTTGTTCTTTAAATTTAATGTAGTAGTGAATTTGCAATTCATTCATCATGATAATATTTGATATCATTCTCATTTTGATATCATAATATTTGATATCACTTTCATTTTCATTTGTTTAATTGACTGCAGGTCCAGTAGATTTGCAAGGTTACAAAGTATTCATTGCTCTCTCGCTGGGAAGAATCTGTCTATGAGATTTACCTGCAGCACATGTGATGCGATGGGAATGAACAGTGTCAAAAGGGGTCAAAATGTTCTTGATTTTCTTCAAACTGATTTCCCTGACATGGATGTAATTGGTGTCTCTGGTGAGTTCCTTACTCTTTGCTACTATAGAAGCTGAGAATTTACAGTTTAGTGGTTGGTGAGACTAGTCTAGGCTGGATATATTTTACTGCTCTGTGTAAGATAATGGGCAACTTGATGGAAGTGGCTAAAAGGGGAATTCCAATGCTCTGTGAGAAGTGGAACTGACATAACTTTTTAGAAGTTGAATTATCTGCCGTCAATCAAGTGGAAGAAACAAAATGAAGATTAGTTAGTAGAAAGATGTTCTAGGACCTTTCTTGATCCCTTTTTTTTGTTATATAATAAGAACTGCTTCTATACAGCTTCAGATATATCTCAATGTAGATTATCAAAAAAAAAAAAGATATATCTCAATGTAATATGGAATACCATTTAGAAACACCCAAAAAAGCACACTTAAAATCACCAGTTTAGCATGCTTACACTAAGTCACTAATACAAGTGTCACTTTAGATGGCCAACTGACACAATAATAAGGCAGTAGTAGTGTTCTGTTGTTTTAACAGGTGATAATATTCCTTGTATTGTTTTATATGTTATGTCAGTTTTAAGTGTGACAACTGTGCTCATCGTTAACTATATAAGTGTTTTTCGTTAGTGAGTTAACAACAAGGACAAAATTGATTGCTATTAAAATGTAAGGATCAGAATAATATTTTCCACTTTTTCTGGTTTAAATTGGCGGTGATTACATATGAAGAACTATTTGAAATTTACATGGTTTTGATTTTTTTTTTTTTTTTTTTTTGGGTGTTCTTTTTGGATAATCCTATTTTTGGTGATAACCCTTTTTTTTATTTTTTATTAACACACCACCGCACAAATTTAATAAAAAAAAAAAAACTTGTAATTTTTCCAAAGTCTTTGGTCAGCTAATAGAGAGATCAAGACCCTAACTTTTGTTCCCCAAGCCTTTGGTCATAGATTCATATGCCACTTTTAAGCATGTGTACGAATTTCAATTTTAGTTAGGAATTTTCAATACCCGAAAATCAGTGAGAGTCCATTGACATGCCAAAAATTTTAGCTTCAAAAGATAAAGTTGTGGTTTTTTATTTATTTATTTATTTCATGAGGACTGGCTTTTGTTATTAACTATTAAGACAGTCTTTGTTTAAATGTCGCAATGCTTGGAGGTGAAGGTGATTAACCAACAGCTTTTGACTGGTGTCTGATTTAAAAATTTATACTCTTTTCCAGGTGTCTGAAATGAGTTAGAGAAAAGTAGAGATAAAGATATGAGAATTGAATTAGCACTTAGAGTGATGAGAAATGAGTTTTGAGAATTGAATTTGAAGTATCTCTAAACCAAACACACCCTAGAGTACTCTTTTGAGATAGGCTCGCATCACCTACAATTTTCATTCGCTCGTCTCTTTCTTCATTGACTTAGCAAAAGATATAAAATTCTTTGATTAGATCAATTCGAACTTTGTGCTCTTGTTCAGCTGTCTCGATGGTGTGTGCAAATAGTGTATATTAGGGTGCGTTTGAATCGACTTCAAACGCATTCCGGAAATGATTTTCCGGAAAATAGTGTGTTTGGTTGGTCCGGAAAATTCTATTTTCCGGAAAATGAAATCCGTTGACCGAAAAAAAACGCCTTTGACCACGGAAATCAATTACCGGCTCTATTTTCACTTCAAAGGATTTCCGGAAAAGAGAGAGAGAGAGAGAGAGCGCGCGCGCGCGAGGGAGAAGACCAGTAACGGCGCGATCTCCAGTCCTAAGACCAGTCCGACGGCGCGATCGACGGCGCGATCTCGCGAACGTCGTTCGCGAGATCGCGCCGTTGATCGCGATCTCGCCTTCGCGAGATCGCGCCGGATCGCGATCGCGATCGACGGCGCGATCTCGCGAAGCGTCGATCGTGAACGCGAGATCGCGCCGTCGCGAGATCGCGACGTTGATCGCGATCTTGCCTTCGCGAGATCGCGCCGGATCGAGATCGCGATCGACGGCCCGATCTCGCGAAGCGTCGATCGCGATCTCGCGAACGCGAGATCGCGCCGTCGCGAGATCGCGACGTTGATCGCGATCTCGCCTTCGCGAGATTGCGCCGGCGAGATCGCGATCCGCCGGCGAGATCGCGATCGCGCGATCTGGATTTGGGTTTTCTGGGTTTGGTTTTGCCCCTGGATTTGTGTTTTCCTTTCTTCTTTTCCAAACACTAGAAAATGTTTTCCGGAAAATTTTTTGAAATGCAACCAAACACACACAAATATTTTCCTTTTCCAGAAATTAACATTTCCGGAAAATATGTATTTTCCGGAAAACGTTTTACGGCAACCAAACACAGCCTTAATGTATTGAAGTTTTGAAACAATGCCCTTTTTTTATTGGGCTAGATCCTGGTTGGAATATCTCAATCCAAATCATCCATTGTAGTGTTAGAGCTCGGTCTATTTTACTTCTCCAAACAAGCTCAGACTGGGCCTTGCATTTGCCTCAAATCCATTAATCGATTGAACCACTTATCACAAGAATTACAATACAAATAAAAAAGTACAAGTGATTAAGTGAACTCCTCGTTTCATAATAGAGCATGATAACCATTATTCATAACTAAACATACACATACACATTCACATAGGTATTATCAATACTACCACCAAAAGTTTATTATAAAAACTGAGCACATCTAATTACACATCCCTTTTAGGGTATCTAAAGCAAAATAATAAATCATTGGATTATATGGGCATGTGAGTGCTCTCTTGCTCCTGGGCGTGTAGAAGCAGTGTGCTGTCCTGCGCTCTGACTGCAGGAGTTTTGTGACCTCCCCTATGGTGAGGCCAGTCTTGGTACCCTCCTCTCTGTTGGAAAGCGAGTGGGGGCTATGAAAATATTGATGGCGGAGGAACTAGAGGAACT
Source organism: Quercus robur (assembly GCF_932294415.1). NCBI lineage: Eukaryota > Viridiplantae > Streptophyta > Magnoliopsida > Fagales > Fagaceae > Quercus > Quercus robur. Next base: position 384,053 of record NC_065534.1, on the reverse strand, counting down.
GTGGAAAAAGTTAACAGTTACAGAAGCAGAAGATGAAGATATTAAGCTAGGAAGTAACAGCACAAGGGCTGCGAAGGAAATTGGGAAAAACTGTGTGGTTATGAAGATTCTTACCCAACGCACTGTTATTCTAGAGGCCCTAAAAAAGAACATGAGAATGTTATGGAAACCAAGCAAAGGAAGGCAAATATCCGAAATTGGAGAGGATCTTTTTTTGGGTGGAGTTTGGCGATGGAAGGGATAAGAAAAAAGTATTGGAGATGTGTCCGTGGAGCTATGAGAAACAACTGATTCTGATGCAAGAGTTTGAAGGAGAACTGGTTCCAAAGGAGATAAAGCTTAAATGGACTCCCTTTTGGGTTCAAATCTTCAATCTTCCCCTGAAATGCATGACTAGAGAGTCTAGATATGAGATTGGGGCGAAGATTGGAAAGGTTCTAGAAGTCGACGTCCCAGAGAAAGGTGTACAATGGGGAAAATTCCTAAGAGTTAGAATACGTTTTGATGCCACAACACAGCTCATAAGGGGGAAGAAAGTTTCAATTGAAGGAGGGGAAGGCAGATGGATTTTCTTCAAGTATGAACGTTTACCTAACTTTTGCTACCAGTGTGGAAGGTTAGATCATGGGGAAAAAGATTGTCCAAAAAGAAAGGATGAAGAAAATCATGGTGATGAAGAAAGGAAGCAATATGGTGCGTGGCTGAGAGGGGAGCCAGGAAGAAGCTCAGGGAGAGACTATGGTAGGATGGGTGAAGAAACCATGCCGGAAAGAAGAGATGATCACCAGGAAACCGGGACGGAAACACAAACACGTGTCAAAACCCGACTGAAGGAGAACTCGGTAGTAGGCAGGCAGCACGTGAGTGAACAGGCTTTTGGGCAGAAGGATGGAACACGAAACAGCCTAGTTAAGCATGGAGAGGTAGGTCAGAAAGGAGTGTCTTTTCAGAAGGTGGAGATGGTTCATGAAAATGGCAAGGTTGACTCTCCAAAGGAAAAGGTTGAAGGCAAGATAACCAAAAGTGGGAAGGATTCTCTGACGGGAATGGTTAATGCAAAAGATATGGAAGATAAGATGCAATGGGAGGAAGTGCTGGATGACGTGGCTATTGTAAAGTCTGAAGAAGGAAGCAAACAAAAAAAAGCAAAATAATAACACCGGTACATACAATCATTAACCAGGTTGAAGCATTGTTTCCGCCAACGAGGATTAATATAAAAAATACTAAAAACACCTAACATGAAAATAATGTAAGATACTGATAAACTTATAAAAAATACTTGAAGGTAAATTTGATACCATTTTCCTTCACTCGCCTCTAAAGTTTCTTGTGGTAATGGAGGGGACCCATCTATCTTAACGCAACTTTTCTCCAGCGGTGGACCACAAAGAAATGGATTTCCTTCGTAGCTATTCTTTCCAAATGTTCCAAATTGTGCTTTCATGTCTGGAAGTTCCCCGGATAAGTTGTTGTGAGCCACATTGAAAATTTCGAGAAAATTCAAAAATATCAATGTTGAAGGAATTTTCCCACTGAGATTGTTGTGAGAAAGGTCTAAACTTTCTATTTGAGTCATATTTGAGAAAGTTCTTGGAATAGAACCTACCAACTGGTTGTAAGACAAGTTCAATGCATGAATTGAAGATAATTGTCCTAGCTCTGGAGGGATTTCACCTGTTAGCCTGTTTGATGACAAGTCTAATACTGATATCCTATCAAGGACAAGACCCATGTACAGGTCAAACTTGTATTTCGTCACAATCTCAATCTTAACTTGAGTGTAGAAGTAAGTAAATGACCCTTCAATTTCAAAAACCACATTTAAAAGAGATTTATATGGGAAAATACTACTTACGAAAGCTGTATAAGTACGACTGCTATAGTGAAAAACGCCCTCTTCTGGTTTCCCAAAGTCTATGTTCATAAAACAGTATGGTATTGTCCCAGAAAAAGAGTTCTTAGAAAGATCAATAATGCTTAACATCTTTAACCTAAACAGCCTCTTCGGAATCAAACCACTAAAATTATTGCCCCTCAACAAAAGGCCTTTTAAGTTTGAAAATCCATCAATTTCTTCAGGAATTTTGCCGAAAATGTTATTGTCTCCAATGTCCAATGTCAGAAGATATGATGAATTGAAAATGGCTTTTGGTAGTGACCCCTGTGAGTTTGTTCCCATGCAAAAGTAGGTGTTGAACCTTTTGTAAATTCAAGCAAGACGGTAACAATCCAGAAAGAAAGTTTTGAGAAAGGTCTATTATTGCAAATGCACTTACTCCACAAGGAATCTGACCTTCAAAAATGTTGCTACTCAAGTTAAGAGTCAATGCTATTATATAAAAACTTTGGTTTCCTCCTATCCATTCAGGTATTGTACCAGACATGTGATTATTGCTAACATCTATGTGCATCAAGTACTTTGAGAGTATCACTGGTAAAGAACCTATGAAATGATTATTGCTCAATTCCAAAACCTCCAATGAGGATAGGTTTAAGTGCTTTGAGAAAATTTCACCTTGAAAGTGATTATTTGATAACCTCAAAGCCCTCAATAAGGTGCAATTGGCAATGATTTCCATTGGTAACTCTCCAGAAAAATTATTGTAGGACAAATCCAATACGCTCATACTACTATGTCACAAATTGAGGATGGAATTCTACCTTCAAAATGATTGTATGATAAAATTAGATTCTCTGATTTTGGAATAATCTTTCCTATATTTTCTTGAAGCTGCCCATCAAAGCTATTATTAGAGACATCCAAAAAATTAAGATCTATACTTTGATTTGATGGCAAATGTAATGGACCCATGAAAGAGTTACCTTGAAGATTCAACCATTGTAGTCCAGTATTGTTTTTAAGCAACCAACTAGGGAAGCTTCCTTTCAACTTCATTCTAGACAAAAAAAGAACTTCTAAATCATGCTGACCTAAGAGAAACTTGAGAAAGTCGCTAGTGGGATTGTTTAGATTACAATTAGACAATACTAAGACTTGTAATTGAAACAAAGGGTCCCAACTGGGGTTTTTAGTTTCTATGTGAAGTTTGTTGTTGTCGTCATTCCATAATTGAATCACCTTAAGCTTGGAGTGATTATAAAATGAGCTAAAAGGGAATAAACCTTCAAAAAGATTGTTACTCAAATCAATGTTCTCAAGTGATGTCATGCTGGCTATTAGAGATGGAGACCAGTTTCCACCAAAAAGATTATTACTCAGATTAATGAACTTCAAGGTTGTTAGATTAGCTATTGAAGTTGAAGATATGATTCCACTGAACCGGTTGTATGATATAACGAACAACGTAAGAGATGTCAAGTTGTTTAAACATGGAGGAAGGATCCCTTCAAAATGATTAGAAGAAAGATCTAACTCTTCGAGTTTCTTCAGTGAACACAGTTCTGTCAAAAGCAAAGGGATTAGCAATGTCTATGCTAAATACGTGCCACCACAAGAATCAGCAAGACATGTCAATTTGGTAGATTCTTACCTTGATTTAAAGTTCCATTTAGACTATTGCCTTGTAATGATATAGCCTTGAGAGAAGATAGTGTTGCAATATGTGGAGAAATACTTCCAGTGAAATGATTTAAGCTCAAATCTAAAATCTCCAAATTGCTGAAACTTGCCATATCTATAAAGATAAATGACGAGAAATTTTGTCAACAGAAAATTTTTAATATTGCTAAGTGGTTTATACTTAAAGACTTGTCTAATCACAAGCAAATTTTTGTAGCCGTTAACTATAGATGTTGGAATGTTTACCCTTGAATGGCAAGGTTCCATTAAGGCTATTCGCTCCCAAGATGAGGACCTCCAAGTTGCTTAAATTAACTAGTTCTACATCACCAGTGAAGATATATGCATTTGTCAAATATTTTTTTTGATGAACCATTTGTCAAATTGAAACTACCAGAACTAAACACATTTCAAATTGGAATGAACTAAAAATTCAATTAAAATGCAAATTGAAGAAAATTGCACGTACCTTCGCCCAAAAGAGGCCCTTCCATTTTATTGCCAAATAGGTCCAGATATTTGAGAACTGGAAGGGCATCCAAGAATTTCAAAACTTCCTTGTCAAAGGAATTATCTCTTAAAATTAAGTCTGTTAGCTTGCTGAGCTTAGTAAAATGATTGGGTTCTGTAAAAAAAATTGGGTTTTTTTTTTTTTTTTTTTTTTTTTTTCCTAATATATCAAGTTATTCTCTGAAAGTAAGAAGATTCTAACATACCTTCAATTCCTAGCCATCCAGGGAAACTATTGGAAGACAAATTAAGAATTCTTTGCTCCTTGAAAGGGTGCAACAGAGACACGTTCAGCTTGACATAATCACTGGCAAAATTCTCATATTGCCACAAATTGTTGAGAGAGAGCTCAATCACATGATCTTTGGTGGCATTACACCTAACCCCCTCCCAATTACAACACTCACTCTTTGCCTCGTTATCCCATGAAAGAAGAAGGTTGGTATTGTTAATATTGGATTTCAGAAATCCCTTCAATTCTAACAAACCGATCCTCTCTTCCTCAATACAGCATTTATTCTCACGAATGAGAATAAAGAATAGTAAAGCCCATAGGAAAAACTTACTGAAGGCCACTCCATTAACAAAAAGGGGACTGCACAAGTAAATAATGGCATTTTGTTAATCTTTTGCTGAATTATAAAAAGGTCTAGTATTTTTACAATCCATTTTAGAAAAATTTTATTAGTAACATATGCCTAAGGCATACCCATTATAAAAAGTCAAATTCGGCAACTCCCTAAAAGCGTTTTCTACAGCTTTCAAGACTTTAGACTAATTCAAAACACACGTTGAACAAAGAAGCTTTCAAGACGTTAGACTTTAGACTAATTTAAAAAACACATTAAAAAAGGAATCTGAATTCAAGACTTTAGACTGATTTCCAAGACTTTTAGAGTCATAACTAAAGAGTCTAGCCGAGAATAGACCAAATACAAAACCACGTAGTTTGGAATCTATCACAAATCACAATTTCACACAACACCGTCGTACACGGTGATACTCTAGATTTTACAATACCTACAAAACAACCTCCTTCCCCTTCGTGGCAATTGCACTCACACTGTGCACATTGTCTTACAAAATAACGGCAAAGTCATGTTAAATTTTTTTTTCTTTGTAAAATATGTTGACAAATATATCTTTAATGAAATGAAAAAGCCCACCACGCTACCACCCCTCCAAGCCCAGACTCGGATATATTTGGACTGGATTTCTCCTTCAAGGATGCAGCCTAGCCCAGCCCAACTGTTGTGTGTGTGTGTCTATATATATATATATATATATACACGATAATAAGAAGAAAAAAAATTATGATAGGCTCCGATTTTGTTACCAACTAGTCACTAACCTGTGCGATACATAGGAAAACTATTGAATATGAGATTTTAAAATCTTTTCATTAAACTCCCCACCACAAAGATATAAATTTACCATAACACAAACTTTTAGTATGGAAACAAAGATAACAATATTTAATGGATTGGGTAATAACACAGGCTTTTAGAAGAAAACAATTTGACTTAAAAAGTCGGAAATTTTAGTACATGCAAGAGCAGCTACAATCGTTAAGGAATGATTAAAGGTCCTATAAGAAATATTTTTTTCCAATATTTGGGCCCAATGGTAGATTCCAAAGAAGGCAACATGTTACACAAAATTCTTCTCATTATTATCAACATCCTAAAGTGACCATTCAATCAAAAAATGTGTAACCAATGTTATATATTGGAGTGTTGTACAAGGTAGAGAATAGAACAAACATATTCTTATGACCACGCTCATATAGCTTCTAAGTTCTAACTATTATGCTAAGGAACCAAACAACATAAGTATCATAATCTAGCATACTGATTTAAAAGTTACAATTTCAAACACAACCTCACTATGAAAATTCCACCAACATTCAAATATCACTTAGTTTAAGTAAAACCATAAAAGTAATAAAACTAGCATTTGGAATAGAGGGTTAAAGCATATCTTTTGAATCTGGAACATTTTTTCCTTTATTATTCACACTTTAAAACAATAATAGGAAATTTCAAAATCAAATATAAACATATTAACATATAATATGGAACACTATTATAGATTTTATATTATACAAGGTTCTTAGCTATCTCTACTAGTTCCAATTGAATTAGATTTCTATTCTATGTGGTAACTTCTGTCATTACTAATTTTAATTGAATTAGGTTTCTATTTTAGTTGAACTAGCATCCTCTGCATCATACCAAACAACATTGAACCTACACAAACACAGTCACACCCACATGGTAGAGACCCACCTTCCATCTCTAATGATGATGTCTAATAATCCCGCTTTAAAGATAATAATGTTCTCTAAAGGGGATATCTTTAAGCCTAATAATTCTGCTTAAAAGATATTCTTGATCTCTAAAAGGTGAAATCTTTACTCTTATTCATTACACAGTCAATGTGGACTCCGTCCATGCACCAAACTACAGTACAATGAATCTCCCATAAATTTTATGCTTTCAGAAGCATGGGATCAAATACAAACACATCAACGCATAATCAAATTATATCCTTAACTTAATGCTACTCTAGATTAATTTGGCTGAGATTAAAATATACAATTTTATTTTTCTTGACTTCAATCAAACACAAACTTAATTATAAATTTTGATCACAAAAAAAATAAATAAATAATATACCAGGAAAATAAATGAAATGGTTCACAGATTTTTATTTAATAATCTCTAAACAAAACCAGTCCCTAGAAATATCTAGATTAATATATAAAATTTTCTTTTTCTTGACTTCAAACAAACTGAAACTCAATTATAAGTTTTGATAAAAATAATAATAATACTATAAATGAATAAATCAACCAGGAAAAAAGTCCAAAAATATACTGCTTCTATAAGGCTTTTATCACACAATTTTTTCCTGATAAAATTGACCCACTTAAGTTAATGTTCGACCAAATTCTCGTTTAATAATCACTAAACAAAACCAGTCCCCAGAAATATGCATGTGTGTTTTCCTTACTGTGCACAAACACATTATTCAATATATCTATATATCTAAACCAGAACTCAGGTTCAACAAAAGAACAAATGAAAAAACATTCTCCATTAATCTAAACACAACCCATCAAAGCCTTAGGGCATGTTTGGTAATTGTTTTCGTTTTCTTGTTTTCAAGGGAAAAGAGAAAAAAACAAATTTTTTCTGTTTTCAAAATGAAATACACATTTGGTTAGTTGTTTTGAAAAACACATTTTTCAAAAACAAAATTAAAGAAATTTGTTTGGTAGTTGTTTTTGAAAAAGTTGAATTTTGTTTTCTTTGGTTAATTTTTTTAAAAAAAATTATATTTATCCAATTTCTTTCTTACATGGTATTATACTATTATTTATGATTTTACAAAGATATATATGCAACCAATTCATGAATTCCGGTATATATGTATCAAAAGGAAAAATAATAGAAGCTCGGATGACAATGTTTGTCACTGAATGTTCACTACTTTTTTTCCCCAGGAAAGTGATACATCATGCATAGAACTGGAACTGGATCTTATACAAAATTAGCACTCACAATTTCTCAAGGTCAAATAAATAATGGGGTTCTATTTAAACTAAAGGTCCAAACAATAATACTATCAATCAACATCTATAGACAATGAAAGTATGAAACATAAGGCACACTCAATTGCTTTTCCTTATAATAATTGAGCTATTTCATGATTGTTAATTGCTTTGATTTCTGCACAAGGCCCACAATGTAAACTCGATCAGGTGTAATCTTTATGTGTAACCTGTTTGTACTATTCATGTAACACTTTTTCAATCAATAATATATATTCTATCTTCGGTCTCAAAAAAATAAAAAAATAAAAATCATTCTCAACAACAACCAACAAACCATTTACACCATATAAGTGTATACCCTGTTCAGCCACTACCAGAACAGGGGGAGAGACTACCATACATTAATAAACAATAACACAGTCCAGTCAAACCGAGGTTTGTTGCAGCTAGCTTCATGTGCAAATATCAACTAAATTTCATTAATTAAAGCATGACCACTATACATAAACGCGTTTAATTGACCATTTATTGTGTAATAATCCATGAACAAAGAAAAAGGAAAAGACCCGTACCTTTGAGTGATTGGGTCCCCAAAATTATGAAGCTCTTCAAAAACTTTGAAAGTTGCACAGAACTGCTCAATCACGCACACACAAAATATATATATATATATATATAATTAGAGAGGGAGACTAAGAAAAAAAAGGAGATAAAGATGTTGGGTGCACTGCACCATGTTCCAGCCCACACTTTGTCTTAGCTCATTAAATGAGCTTGTAGAAAAATTGGCAAGAAGTCAACAAAGCAAATTGAACTTGCTGGAGGAGATTGTCCGAAAGAGAAGAAATTGGGTTCATCTTTTCCTCTATAATTATGTACAAAAGTCCATCAACATTTATGAAGGGGTGTACAAAAGTCAAGCCACATAAATGACTATGTGATGTTAAACTTGTGCCATACACGTTGGAAGGAAGAAAGAAAGGAAAGAAGCAAAAGGCAAGGGTGATTCGGCTAAGGAAGAGCTGAAGAAAAGAAAATGGTTGAAGCAAAGTCAAGATAAGTGCCTTGTATTTAATGTGACTTGATGTGAAGAGTGTGAAAGGGAGAAAAGAAGAAAAGGTGAAAGAAATAAAAGGGTAGAGGCCATTCGGCCATTTGGGCAGAGGGCTGAAGAAGTGAAGTCCCGAAGAAAAGAAGTGAAAGTCCCAAAGTGTGAGGACTAGTGCAGTCTTGAAGAGCTGCGTGAGTGAGAGCAAGCAAGAGAGAAGAGAAAAATAGAGAGAGTAAGAGAAAATACACAGTGAGGAAGAGAGCAGTGAGTAAAAAGAAAAAGAGAGTTTTTTTTCTCAAATTGTATCTCTAAGTGTTGTAATCTCTATTTTATATAGTGAAATTATTCGGAGTTTGTCCCGTGGTTTTTCCCTTCAAGGAGAAAGGGTTTCCACGTAAATCTTTGTGTTTTTGTGTGGTTGTGCTTTCGCTGTGCTTGCTAAAATTTATTCACAGTAATATAGAATTTTTCCCAACAAGTGGTATCAGAGTGTAGGTTCGATTGGGAGCAATGGCCGGAGAAGAAGGAAAGACGTCAGGAATCGAGAAGTTTGACGGCACAGACTTTGGCTATTGGAAGATGCAGATTGAAGATTATTTGTATGGGAAGAAATTACATCTTCCTCTTTCGGGAAGAAATTACATCTTCCTCTTTCGGGAAGTAAACCAGATAGTATGGAAGAAGAAGAATGGAGTCTTCTTGATAGACAGGTGCTAGGAGTTATACGATTAACTCTAACAAGATCAGTTGCACACAACGTTATGAAGGAAAAGACCACAGTGGATCTTATGAAGGCTTTGTCTAGCATGTATGAAAAGCCTTCAGCTAACAATAAGGTGCATCTGATGAAGAAGTTATTTAATTTGAAGATGGTGGATGGTACACCTGTGGCTCAGCATCTGAATGAGTTTAACATCATCACAAATCAATTGTCCTCTGTGGAGATTGATTTTGACGATGAGATCCGTGCATTAATTGTTTTGGCTTCTTTGCCAAACAGTTGGAAGGCCATGAGAATGGCAGTGAGCAATTCTGCAGGAAAAAGCAAACTCAAATATGATGATATTCGAGATTTGATTCTAAGTGAGGAGGTTCGCAGAAGAGATGCTGGTACAAACAATGCACAAGATCAAGCTCTTGTTATGGAGAACAGGGGTAGAAATAGAAGCAAAGGGCTTGATGATCGGGCCAAATCTAATGACAGGTCACAGTCAAAAGGTAGATCTCAGTTTAAAGAGATGAGAGAATGTTTCCATTGTGGGAAAAAGGGTCACATAAAAAGAAACTGCTGGCATTGGAATAAAGAACAAACTGAAGAGAAAGATGAAAAGAATGATGATGAGAAGAATACTGCAGCAGTTGTGTTTCATGAGGATGTTTTGATGCTCTCTCTTGAAGAGCAAAAATGTAAGCATGTTGCTAAGAATGATGTTGAGTGGGTTGTTGATTCAGCAGCTTCCCACCATGTTATCCCCACAAAAAGGTTGTTCACCACATACAAAGCAGGCGACTTTGGTGTCGTGAAGATGGGTAACTCTAGTTATTCAAAAATTGTGGGAATTGGTGATGTGTGCATCAAGACAAATGTTGGTTGCACGTTGATATTGAAGGATGTGCGGCATGTTCCAGATTTAAGGATGAATGTGTTGTCTACTTTGGCTTTGGATCGAGTGGGTTATAGTAACCATGCATCTTGGCAATGGAACTGTGAAATCACAACAACGACGGAGGTTTAGACTTGGGAGTGTGATTGTGAGAGAAAGTGGGGTTATGGCGAGCAATATATATAGCGAGAGGGATGAGAAATTGCTGCAGGGTTTTCCCTTAATTTCCGACTTCAACACGGTAGAACAAGTTCTATCCTGGTTGAATTACAGACTGGTTGCAATCTTAAATTAATAAAAAACAACAACGTCCTACATTTAAGCCCATCATAAATTAATAAAAAAGAGAGAAACATCGACGAAAAAGAGTAGTGATAGACCAAAGACTGCAACCAAAAAATTTGCATCCGCATTACAAGAAAACGAAATTACATTTTACTTAAAGAAAAAGGACCCATGTTGATTGTTGAATGAAGAATGGTCAATCAAAGTATTCAAACGAAAAAGACTAACCTTAAAGTCAAAGCAGATTGGAAGATTTTGGTAAGCATCAATATCATTTAAAAAGACGACTTTGAAGGCAGCTTTGTTGACTTCAGCCAAAATCTGTAGCCAGTCTAAAATCAAAAGTTGCTTTTTGATCTGTACGGTCGCCCACCTTACAAATCTCATCATTTATTGAGGAAAAAAAAAATTATCATCTATAATTGGCTTTTTTTTTTTTTTAAGTTAATGAATGGCTTAAGATATTGGTTTAATGAATATTTCTAGAAAAGAGTAATTAAGTTATTTAATAAATTTTTTATATTTTCTATGAAATTGGTATTAAAATTTTCTTAAAAATGTCCAATAACAAATGACTTAGAGACATTCATTAATATGACTTTTTTTTAGAGAAAATATTTACATTTAGCATTTGATAATGGGCATTAGTGTACCTTTTTATTTGTTAAGGTTGCATTAATTATATTCTAAAATACCCTTTTTCTTTTGCAGGATTAAGAAAAATGAGTGACACTCCACTTGTCTAATAAAAGCATAGAAAAGTGATTATTATAGTAGGACCACAACAAGTTGTTAAATTACAATCTAGCTACAATCTTACTTAATAAAATAAATATTATTACATATTTTGAAAATTTAACCGTTAAATTACATGTTCTTTACTCTCTTAATAAACATGTCAAATTTTATGTCGATCAAATATTATTTATTCTATAATCTATTAGTTTATATTTTATGCATAATTTTAAACTATAAAGACTTGCAATTTAAACAATTTATTGATGACATAGCTATTAATCTTTAATTTTTTAGAAATTTTGTAAGCATAGAGAATATAAGAAAAAGATATAATCTAATGGTGAATTTGTCAAAATTCACTTTCAATAAAAAGATATTGTTTAACTAATTTTGTAACTAAATTTTGCCCATAAAAAGATAGGTTAATGAAAGTCAATTGTATGACAAAACACCATAATATAGACTCTAGATTTAAATGTGAATTGGAATATTGGAAACAATTCACTCTCACAATCTAAAAATGTTGCAACATCTTGAGTCTTCATCCTATTTTACCTGAAATACTTGCACAACAGACATTAGACAAATATAAAGTTTAAGAACAATGCGATCAAGTGAATAAAGAGATGATCAACTTAATCAAATAGTCATACAAAATGACCACAATGATCTATATCAAAGGGGAGGGGGAATTGATTATCCAAACATGCTTGCCAAGTTTTTAGCACAATCAAGAAAAGATAATAGCATATTAAGATATTGAAGAGACAATTGACCATGTCCCATTGATTGGAATTTAAGCTAGAATTCCATGATTCTAAATTAAAAGATTTGTGCCCCCTCATCCTTCACAAATTGGTCGTTGGATGGATCGGTAAAGCACACGGTCCGACAAGTGGTATCAGAGCCCGATCATAGGTATGAGTTGTTGGAGCCGCATTGTGAGGGAGGGATTGTGAGGGATTTTCACAATTCGCTCCAATACCAATGGGCTTGGTCGTTGGATGGATCGATAAGGCACACGGTCCAACACTTATAAATTAAATTTTAAAAATAAAAATTATATATAAAATAAAAACACATTGTTTTTTTTTTTTTTTTTGCAACAAAATAGGACCACTAAAAAAAAACATTTTAAAAGAATTAACTAAAAAGAACATATATATTCCATAAAATAAAATAAATAAATAAATAAATAAAAAACATATATACTTTGGGTGAGCCTACTAATCTCCGCTTTGTTCCCTAAATGTTTTCTTTTTCTTTTTCTTTTTAATAACAGTTTTCTTAATTTCTTTTAATTACGAATTTTTTTTATAAAAAAAAGAGCCAAAATGGCGTCGTTTGCTCATTTAACAGAGACACTTGATAGCTGATTAACAGAATACCAAATTGACAAGAATTGAAAGTTAGAGCACTGAAATGACAAAACTGAAAGTTAGAGGACTGAAATGAAAAATGCTGAAAATTAAACGGTCAGTTTTGAATTTTTGCCTTATAAATAAGTTAAGCTTAAGTTTTGGTTTTAGGTTTGTTTAATTTTTTTTTAGAGAGTTTTAAGTTATGGCGTCTGCTCCTGATGATAATTCTTTATCATCAGACCAAGACACTAATCGGTTTTTGGTATAGGTGGGAATTGAACCCCAGATTTCTTATTTAACCATCAGAGATTTTACCAGTTAAGCTAACTAAAATCCACATTTTAGGTTTGTTTATTAAACCTAGATGCAAATCTTGTGAAAATTATTTGTAGTCTTGATTTTTAATGTTCAATAATTTTTTGAACTTTATTTGTAGGCTTGATTCATGCTCAAGCCAAGCTTGAACATTCTAACTTTGTTGTCAAACTGAGCTTGAACATTCATTACTCGACAAAGTTCAACTCTTTTATAGCCCAAGTTAAACTTTTAGGCAGCTCTAAGAATGACAAATTAAACTCTTTAATTAATTTTAATGATGTCAATTTAAATTTCACACTTTTGGAACAACTATAATGAGAGCTTTCTATTTATATCTCTCGTTTAGGAATCACTTAAATATTTGAAGGAAATAAATTATTTTGATTTTCAAGGTATGATGTCCTAATAAGCTATTAAAAATAAAAATTTGAAATAATTATTTTGGTACCCCAAACACCAAAAATTATGCTACATCAAAGGTGCCAAAGCTTAAAAAAAAAACAAGCAACAAGCTACAATGATCTTTGTTACTATTATTTAATTCCTTTCTTTCTCTCTGTTGAGCTTCTCTCTTTCTCTCTCCCAGTCTCTTCTCTCTCCTGTATACTCCATCTCTCTATCTCACCCCTTTCTCTTTATTCCTCCTCTCATCACCTCCTCTCCACTATGAACCACCAAGGTCATCTTAGATTTTTGCTTTAGATCAGCAAACCCATCTCTCCACCACATTAAATTCCTCCCCTGCCTCAAGTTTGATTCGATTTGGGTTGATGTTGGTTATTGTGATTTTGGGTGTGGTGGTGATCGTCACTCATTGGTGGCTCACTTGGGTTTTGCTGTCGCCACCAATATAAGTTTGTGTGAGTGAGACCTCTATGTTTTGTTGGGTTGCGTGGTGTTTGATAGTTGTAGCTAGGTTGGGCTAGTGGTTATAATGTGGGTTTGGTGGGTTTGTGATTTGATTTTGGGTGGTGGTGGTTGTGTTGGTTGGCCATTATGTTTTGAGTGTGGTAGGTTGTAACTTTGTATGTATTATGGTAGTTGGGGAATGCGGGTGTAGGTGGTGGTGGTGGTGGCGGTGGCGGTGGTTGTTGTGGTTGTTGCTATGGTCTTGATGGTGGTGGTATGGCTGGTTTTAAAATTTTGTTTATTTCTATTATTTTAATGTTTTATATGCTAGAATAGAGGATGAGATGTAGGATGTATTTTTACGTGATGTATTAAAGTAGATAAAATGTTAAATTTTTTACTTCATCGGATGTGAATTCTTGAACATAATTCAAAAATATTTAACAATTATTTTAGAAAATTTAATTTGATTTATGTATCAAATTATTTATCTTTCATTATATTTAAGGACATAAATGTGAGGAATAATGCAAGATATATATATATATATATATATATATATATTTCTTTTTCTTTTTCTTTTTGGTACTTCGCAAAGAGATAGAATTAGGGCCATATGATGTGAGTGTAGATTTGGGCCCCCTCTCTCGCCAGCTTTGGACTTCCTTGATTGTTGGTCGAGGAGCCACTCTAAAGTATACGTGGTGGAGCATGGCCATCTGGATCCTTATGTCTTCCAGGGTAGTTGCATGATCCCTTGTGCTCTGTTTGATTGAGTTTAGTGTGGCTGCTAAATGCTCAGATTCTACCAATACAAGGCTTCTCTGTAGCCCTGCCTCCAGGCTATGTATAGTATTTCTCTTCTTGTCAATAGAGAGGAGGTGTGAAGTGTCCTTCCTCTGAATGTACTAGGAGATCGAAACATCCCTTTGTGATCAATTGGCCTGCACGATTTTTCATTATGAAGGCAACCATCCCAGATTGTTCATCTTCGACTACTACATCTTTGTTTAATAGTTAATGAGTCTTAGACGACTACTTCCAACAAGTATTAGGATTTACCATGTAATATGTAAATGAAAGTAATGTTGTAGTATAGTGTACTCTTGTTGGGGTTGGGTCCTAGTTCCTTAAAGAGTTTTTGTCCTTGGAGCTCATTTAGACTAAAACCGTATGAAGGGCCTGATGGAGGTATGGAAGTTTTTCCTCAAATGTAATTTTGTGTGTTCTTCCAAATAGTCTAGGGTATGGCACATTGCTCTATAATTAACACTAACCATAGTCAAAGACTAAAAAATGACAAACTCATCTTTATGTTTTCTGGAAAGATATCAGCTTTATCAAAGTTCACAATGGTGTTTAGAGGATAATTTCATAGGAAAAAAAAAAAAAAAAACCAAAATGGGGATGAACAACATCTACCCTTCCACTAAATTCATAGCACCTAGCCAACCATATAGAGCACTAGGAGTGGCAATTCATGTTCGTATGTTGGGTTTGAATCGTGTCAAGTCATGTGTATCTGAGTATACGAGTCAACACTAACTCAACATGTTTATCAAATAGGTCAAGATTCCTCAATCTTAACCGATCCATTTATTAAACGGGTTAGTCGTGTCAACATGTTTATAAAATTTTATCAAAATGAAGAAAAAATTTTATGAAAAAACAAAAAAACAAAAATTTTAAATATAAAATTCAAAACTAATGAGTAACTGCATCTCAAATAATCATTCAAAACTAAAGCATATCTCAATATCACAAATAATCAATCACAATATGTAAAAGAAAATAAACCACAACAACTAATAAGTTTATATACCTAGGGTTTGAAGGGTATATTGGTAAATCTTCATTTAATTAAATGGGTCAAACGGGTTTCATAGGTTGAACACTAACCCAACCCATTTATCAAATGAGTCCATCATGTCAACCCGAATATAACATGAACCCATTAAGCCTCAACCTATAATCTATTAATTTCATGTCGTGTCTGGTTAGCGGGTCATGTCCAATTTTGCCGCCCCTAGAGCACAAGATTCATCTCCTATCTAAAATTCATCTTTTAAGAGAACTCGTGTTGACTTGAAAAATCTTCCTATGGATCATGAGTTACGAGAAAATATCTCATTTTATCATCTTAACGATCAAGATGAAATCAGAAATATTATTAGAGGTCATTATCAACCTCTTCAACATGAATTTGAATGACCCTCTAGAAAATATTCCCAGAGTTGCCATTGCAGTATGCTTAGTATATGATCAGCATAAAATGATACATAACTCATCAAATAAAATGCGAGTAGTCTCTAGGAGTTCCAGCTTCTTTTTTTCCTAGCTATTTGGATCCCGAAACCTACTAAGTAATTTATATCTATATATAATATCAAAAAGCTGAAACGTAGCATTTATTGTTACTATGCTCTTATTGATCCACATCATCCACCCATATCCAACATTCTCTCTCTTATTTTTAACTTTTTTTTCTTATTAATTTTTCAACTTATTATTATACTTTATCTGACTTTTCCCCTCACTTTTACCTTTTCATCTTCCCACTACTATATACCTTAATATCACTTTTCCTCTATCTTTTTATCTTCCTTTATTTTTGGCTTTTCTTATTCCCTCCTCTTACTATAAATATACAATTCTCTCTCTTATTTTATACATATTTTCCCACACACAAAAGGTTGTTCTCTTTCTCTTTCTCTCTCTCTCTCTCTTTTTTTTTCATTTTTTGGTGGAATATTTTATTTTTCTTGCATCCCTACTTTGGTTGATGATTTTTTGCATTATTTGAAACTCTACTTTGGGTTCATATAATTAAGTTATGTTTTTATGTCGTTATATGTTTTCTTCTCTTTGATTTTATAGATGTTATACTATTGCATTATAAAAATAGTATATAATAATATATTTTTATTTTATTACATAATATAACATGACTTGGACAATTTGTTGTGTATAACTATATTTTTACTTTTTACTTTTTTCTTCTCATATTATTTTCTATAAATTTCTTACAATTCTCTCTCATATTCTCTCTTTAAAAAGTGGTTATTCTCTCTCTCTCTCTCTCTCTCTCTCTCTCTCTCTCTCTCTCTCTTAATTTTTTTTTTTTTTTTGCAACTCTACTTTATATTGATGAATCATTGATTTCTAAGACTTTATTTTAGGTTCATATGCTTTGGTGTTGTATTATTTTTAGTTCCCCATTACAAGAACTCTCTCTCTCAGTTTCAATTTTGTATTTGTTTGATTTAATACTTAATTATTTTGGAAGTAAGAATTTGAGTTTATATCAAAATACAATCTTGGCTATTCTAATTACAAATCAAAATTTGGTCCATGTTAGTCTATTTCAGTCCACTTCAATTCAATTAGGTCCATTCAATCTACTTTGGTCAATTCAGTCCAATTTGGTCCACTTGGTTCACTTCGGTCTATTTTGTTCATTTGCTCTACTTCGATCAAGTCGGTCCTCTATGGGCCAATTTGGTCCATTACATCCAATTCAGTCCAATTTGGTCCATTCCATCCAATTCAGTCAATACGGTTTATTTGGTCCACTTAGGTCTATTCGGTCCATTTGGTCTACTTCGAATCACTTCAGTCCAATTCAGTGTACCTACTTAAGAATGGGAAAAAACAAGCTTAGGTTGAGAGTAGTACCAATTATTTGAGTAATATCAATTGTAATTATATGATAAGTTTTGGTTATCATAATAATCTCCTTAAGAAAATGAGAATTTTAATAATGATTTTGAAAGTTAAAAATTTTAATTGTACCAAAAGAAACTAGGAAAATATAATGCATAACAACAATAGTTAGAAGATTAAAAAAAAAAAATCAAAACATCAACAATGATAAAATTATATATTTGTAAGTGATCGAAATTATTTGTTGAAATTGATTATTTTTAGCAAGAAAAAATTATCTACAATAAAATTTAGAGAATAAACTATACATATTAATAAAATTTTGATTATCATAATAATCTCTATTAAGAGAATGAAAATTTTGAATAATTTATTTAAATAAAAATTATATATATTTTTTGCTCGAAGGTATAATCAATCACTTGCAATTCATTTAAAAATAATGACTTTAAAACAAGTGAGTAACTGCCCTAACAATTAAATTTGTATATTCATAACTTTCATGTTTAGAAAGACTTTCAATTAAATTTAATTGAACTGAAATGAATTGAAATGCTATGTTAATGTAACTCAATAAAAGTGTAGCACCAATAAATGATATGCTTAAGATTTTAGATATTACGAGTTTGAAATATATATATATATATATATATATATATATATTTGGATTTGGGATAGGGGATCTCAACCTAAACATGTCTTTTCTCTATATTTAAGTGCACAAAAATGGACCAAAGTAGACCAAAATGGACCGAAGTGGTCTGATTGGACTGAAGTGTATACAAATGGACTAAATTGGACCAAATAGAACGGAATCCGATCGAATGAGAACAAGGTGGACCAGAATGGACCGAATAAAACCAAAGTAGGCCGAATAGGATTGAGTGTACCAATGTGGATTGAAAAGGATTTAAGGGGGCCAAAGTGGACCAAATAAGAATGAATGGACAGATTAGGACCAAAGTAGACATAGTGGACCGAATAGGAACAAATTGGAAAGAATAGGACCAAGTTGGGCGAATAGGACCAATGTGGACTGAATAGTACCGAAGTGGATAGAATGGACTGAATAGGACCAATGTGGACTGAATAGGTCTGAAGTGGACAGCATAGGACCAATGTGGATGGAATGGACCAAATTGAACCAAAATGGACAGAATGGACCAAATAGGACTTTTGAATATGTATTATTTTTATTGCATTTTTAGGGCTCATATTTCTAATTTCTAATGTCTATTTTATTTGTATTTTTTTACTCAGAATTAAAGAGTTTAGCCCAAATATAATAAAATTTCATACTTTGCTACCCAAAAATTAAGAAGAAAAAAAAATTGAGCTAACTTAAAAATGCAACATATGAAAAGAATCAATTGAGGCCCAATTAGTCCAAAATGGACCGAAGAGGACCAAAATTGAACGAGTGGACCAAATTGGATCAAATGGGACCGAAGTAGACCTAATTGAACCGAATATAAATTGTTTCATTTTTAGGGAAGAAAAATTAACTTCAACAAATTTTAGAGAAAAAAGTATACATTATATTATAATTATAAAATAATTATTATTTCCACGTATTGTGTGGGTCTGCTACTAATTAAATATAACAATCAAAAAATTTTAATAAGAATTCCATGGAAGTTCTAAAAGTAATTAGTTCCCACTACGTAATAGTATATATAATCTTGCAAAGGCATCCATCTTTGGATTCTAATGCTTAGTAACTAATGTTTCTACAAGTGACTTCAATAAATGCCTGGACATACGTGAAGCACATATCTTGTGCATATTTTGATAATATTAATACGGTCAATCAGTAAAGTAAAAATTAAACAGAAAGTATAACTAATGGTATTTATACACACCAACAGATATCAAAGTAATTAATTTATAACTGACACATTACAAATGGACATCAGGCATTAGACATAAGGTAGGAAGCAATCATACATTCAATGACATAAGAAGTTCTAATGATAAATGAGTTGTAGCATTTTGAGTTTCTTGCATAAAGAATGTTAAACTTAAGGGAGAAATTCAAAATTAACGAAAAGTATCCTATTAAGATGGCAGAGACTGGGCTTGGTCAAGCTTTGGGGTTCCCCGGGTGTGATATGGCTAGAGAATTTATCTAAAACTAGCCGCGAACCCACGTTTTGCGCGTGATAATTATTTGTATGGTGGTTTAATTATTTTTTTTTTTTTAATTTAAACTAATTTAATAATGAGTAATGTATTTCGTAATCATATTTATATTTATTATAGGAAAAATCATAAATGTAATATAGGAACAATCATAAATCATAAATATAAATTTTGTTGTACAAAAATGAAAATAATACAATTTTTCTTAGAAATTCAAAAAGTAAGTTAACGAAAATATTCATTTTTTAATAAAAGTTACTTATAACATTTTGTGAATAATTAAAAAGAATATAAAATTTGGAATTATTCTTTTAATTTTAAACAAACTTTCTCAAACCTTAACAATGATTAATTGGACCAATTAGGATAAAAATTTGTTGTTGATAATCTATTAAGGTTATTTTCTTTGCAGAAATTGTAATTTTGTCCACCTAAAATATATTATCAAATAAACAATTTTTAGCAAAATCTAAGAATTAAATTTCTATACATGTATTGTTATAAAATAATAATAATTATTAAAATAAAATTGCAAAAGCTAAAATTTGTCACCCATCCAATTATTTTCATTTGGCTAACCTTTGTTTTTCTCTAAATTAGTAGCATTATAGAATACTTCTAATACAACTATTAAGAGTACTTTTTCCACTACAAAGGATTAAAAAATAAACAAAAATTAATAAAGTCTCATAGTTTAACATCTAAATTTAGCACTATAAAAAATCATGCTATGTAATAGAATAATATTATATTTTTATATGTTATATTTAATTTTTTAGAACGCAATAGGATAACATTTAACAATCAAAGAGCACTAAAAAAAAAAAAAATTAAAAACAAAACTAGATCACATTAACCCAAAGTAGAGTTTTGAAAAATATAAAAAATTATCAACCTAAAGTAGAGATGCAAGAAAAAAAATACACCAAAAAATTGAGAGAAAGAGAGAGAACCTTTTTTTTTGTGAGGGAAAACTATGCATAGAATGGAAGAGATCGTGACAAATTTATAATAAGAGGGTGTGAATAAGAAGAGATAAAAATAAAGGAAGATGAAGGGAAAAAGGAAGAATGATATTAATGTAAAGGATAATGGGGAGATGAAAAGGTAAGGGAGGGAGAAAGGTTAGAGAAGTGTAAATATTTTAAAAAATAAATGTTATAAAAATTATAGGAAAATTGGAAAGAAAAAATAATAATGAAGTGAACGCTAATATGGCTCAACTGGAGCGTAGCAACAATAAATGCTACACTTCAGTTTTTAGATATATATATATATATATATATATATATATATATATATAGATATGACTGAGTGGACAACCACTCAGTGTGTAATGGATTCACTTTAACTACTTCCAATTAGATGGCCAATTAAATTAGAACATTGTGGTTAAGATGAGTGAGGAAAAGTACAAAAATATGGGTTTAATACCATGTAAAAGTGATGCCTCAATTTCCTTTATTTTATTTTTATTCTTCAGAAGTGCCTCAATTAACTTTATCTTTAGCTCAAAGGTAACACTAAAAAGGAGAGTCCCTCCAATCTAAAAGTATAGATAAAAAAGGGTATGCCTTTAACTTTGCGTAAATTTACCATGAATGCATTCTTCATTATACAAGAAAAGAGGCTGCTAATGAGTGGATAGATCTGCTTGCCTCAGCAAGCACCCTGTAGGTGCGATCAGTCTATGACAAGAAGCTTTTTATTTTTTATTAAATTTTATGTAACTAAATGTGGTGGGTTGGTAGCTACCCAAACAATCTCAACAGTGTAGTTTTAAAATCCCTACGTATAGTTTGTTAATTGCCTAGTTAGGTTTATCATCGTAGCTTCAAACATCTCTACTAAACCAACATATTTTTTTTTTGAACATCTTCCAAACTCTCTTTGTGAAATAGCACTCAATATACAAATGATTTCTTTTGTAATATTTGGATTGCTTTGATTTCTTATCATGATGATGATAAACTTAGAATCTAATGCCTGCTTAGCATATTAGTTACATAAATAAGTTTGTTTCACTTAGATATCCAGAAATTAAAAATAGACTACAAAATTTTTTTCATCTCTAAAGTTTACTAAAAGTTCAATTTTAGTAAACTTTAAAATGTTTATTTTTTCCCCCCTTAACTTTTGTAAACAATTTTACTTCATGTCACTTTGTCTATCTCCATTAGTTTATATGCTACATGGTCTAACTGAGTTTCAAGGCTTTTGGCAATCTAAATCCAATATCCTTCATCATACTCTACGTCATTTTTGGGTTGGATTACATAATTGTTTTTTTCTAAGACTTGAATTTTTGAAATCGTACGTGTATGACAAAACTAGTGATTGTGTTGACTCATTCAAACCATTAATAACATAAGTTTTGTCGTGTGTGACAAAACCTGTGATCATGCAGACTTATTCAAATCCAAATTATTATTTTTTTCAAAAAAAAAAAAATATATATATATATATATATATTCGAACCTTGATAGCGTGACAAAAAGTTTGTTCACTGCTTGTTGATATTAGTTTTGGTCATTGCAACGGAATATTTTGATACCGGTCTATTATTTTAGGATTACTACAATATATATTTATATAAATATGTATAATAAAAATATATTATCACATATTATTATTGAGTTAAAATTTAAATTGATAATGGAATAAACAAAAATTCTAATGAAGTTAATTTTTTTAGAAGAATTGGTTATGGTTAATTGCACACATCATGCACTTGGCCTCACGTATTGTATTCAAAAAAAAAAAAATGGCACTTCTGTAAGTAAATTTTTTTTTTATTACTCTTATTATATTTTATAAATGATTGAACTGATACTTATTATTATTATCATCATCATTATTTGGGCTTAAAGATTACATATTAGTTGAAATGTGTACTTATAACTTCTTTAAAACCCTTAAAGATTACATACTAGTTGAAATATGTACTAATATCTAAGTGCATTTATTGTTTTTTTTTTGTTAATAAAATGGCATGTTAAATAAATTATGGAATTTTTATGAAAAATACATTTAATTTGATTAATTATTTTATTTTATTTTTCTATTTGTATTAATTTAATATATTTATTTATATTTTAAATAATTATTAAATTAATTATGACGTCATCACGGTTCGACTCCAGTTCAATCTCGATTCGACCGCAAAAACCTTGAACTTCTCCCTTTTACAGTTTAATGAACGGTCCGGGTTTCAAAACCATGTTTGTAAGGACTGTGTGTATGAATTAAAAGATTAATTGTAAGAGGTTATTTCAAATCCATAACATCACAAATGCATTGGTTTCAGTAAAATATCCTAAGTTTAACCATCATATGTTGAATTTATATCAAGTAATTTATACTAACAATTCTTCAAATCCATTAATACAAAATCCTCAAATTCAAACACAACCTTTAGTCTATCCATATATACTTCCGGGCCATAACCAAGGTTTAAGTTACTCCAATGGTGACTTCAAATGTGCAAAGAAGAGCCAGCTGCTAATGAACATTATTATGAATGAGAGATGCAGAAGTTGAAGTCATTGTGCTTGAACCCAAGCCGCTTTAACCAGGAATGTGCAGCATTTTGATAAGTGATGATCCTTTCCTTATGACCACCCGGTGTCTCGGGATTCATCCAAAGTTCTCCGTACATTTTATAAGTCATCATTGCAAATGGTGAAAGGGAAACTTTTCCTCCTGATGTTCCACCTTCACATTTCTTTCCCAAAGAGTCAGTGCATCGAAGATCATCATCCTCCTTTGGCACGCTACTTGGCAGATCTAATTACCAACAGAAGTATTAGCTTGAGAGGAAAGTATAATCTCAATTATATAGATATCCTTTCATATCTGAAGAAACAAGTGAGAATTGCAGAGATGCGTGAAAGAGAAAAGAAGCAAGGAAAAGAAAAGGAAAACCAGAGAGAGAGAGAATTGAGAATATCAGAGAAGAGAAAACTGAATTATGATTTTCTTGAATGAATTGAAATACAATACATCTCACTTATATATAAATGAATTTACACGCATAAAACAGGATCCAGAACTTTCTAACAATCCTAACTAACTTGTAACAGAATTTCCCGCCATCTCTGAAGCTTGAACTGATTGGGTTTGAACAGACACGTGCCATACTAGAATCACACGAGTTATAACTAACTCTCACCCACACTGAAACGACATAGTTTAATTTAGTGGTTCACACGTGTGTATGAGTCCAATACGTGCTTAACCATCTTCTTCCTTTAACTGTAAATGACGCTCTATTTTTCCATTGTTATCATCCCCCCTCAAACGAATGGGGAAGGAACGAGGCATGAGTTTGTCCCGAAATAGGAGAAACAAAGGACCAGGCAAAGGCTTAGTGAATATATCTACAAGGTTATCTTTGCCAGAAACAAAGGAAATAGCTAAGTCTTTGCGAAGAACAGGTTCTCTGATGAAATGATAATCCACTTCGACATGCTTAGTACGAGCATGAAAAACTGGATTCGAAACAAGAGCAATGGCAGACACATTGTCACACCATAAAACTGGAACATGATGAAGGAAAAGTAGAAGATCACGAAACAACTGACGAAGCCAGGAAAGCTCAGCAGCAGTGGTGGCAAGTGCACGATACTCAGCTTCTGTGGAGGATCTAGACACAGTGCTTAGCTTCTTAGATGACCAAGAAATAGGATTGGAGCCTAAAAACACCATAAACCCAGTGGTGGACTTCCTGTCAAAAGGGTCACCTGCCCAATCAGCATCTGTGAAGGCAGTTAAGGTAAGGGGACCTCGAGAGAAATAAATGCCATGAGAAAGAGTGCCCCTCACATATCTGAGAACTCTCTTAGCAGCCTCCAGATGAGCAGATGTAGGAAATTGCATAAACTGACATAACTGATGAACACTAAATGCCAAATCTGGTCTAGTAAATGTGAGGTATTGCAGTGCTCCAACCATGCTTCTATAAGTAGAAGGATCAGACAAGGGCATACCAGAATCTGGAGTAAGTCTTGTGGCAGGACAACATGGAGTTTTAGTAGGCTTGGAGTTATGCATATTGAAACAATGAAGAACATCAGAAGCATACTTTGTCTGGGATAAGGTAAGACCATACTTGGTGGGTGTGATTTGAATACCCAAAAAGTAATTGAGGGGGCCAAGATCCTTGAGATCAAAAGTGGCACTGAGAGCTGAGATGAGACAGGTAATCTGGTTAGGAGCATTACCAGTGATGATAATATCATCAACATACAGCAGTAGGTAGAGAATAGTAGAGCCAGACTGATAAACAAATAGAGAAGAATCTGCCAAGGAAGCCACAAAACCAAGATGAAGCAATTGGGAAGTGAACCTTTCAAACCATGCCCAGGGTGCCTGCTTCAATCCATAAAGGGATTTGAGTAATTTGCAGACATAATGAGGTTTAGAGGGATGAACATAACCCTGTGGCTGCTGCATGAAAGTTCAAAAACGTGTACAAAACCCTTTTGAACGTTTAGACCCCCAAAAATTAACTTAACCAACACAAGCAATATGTTAAACAACAAGTGTGCGGAAACTTAACATATGCTATAATGTGAAATAGGTTAAATACTATCTAAGCCATAACATAATAAAATCACAGCAGATAAAATAAAGGCAAAGATAGAGAGGAAGGAAGATGCAAACACAAAGACAACACGCGATGTGTTATCGAAGAGGAAACCGAAGTCCTCGGCGAAAAACCTCTCCGCCGCCCTCCAAGCGGTAATCAATCCACTAGAAAATACAGTTGGGATACAAGGACAGCAATAGACCCTCCAAGCCTAATCTACCCAGTGCACCTAAGCCCTCCAAGCTTCTTGCTCCAACGAGGTTGCGCCGAACCTTTTTCTTTTCTAGCTTCCCGGATTCCGCTACTAGACCGTAGCATCAACCAATGAAGATTGGCTCCTTCCTAACTGCTTCCCAGAACTCCAAACGACTGTCTCACAGAGATGATGATGGTGACAACCAGGTTTGGTATAATGCCTCTCAAGGATTTGACAATGGAGAGGAAGAGAGTAAGGGAATTTGAAGAGACTCTAAGGTATAGATTGTGGGTGAAGCAATCTGGTTTTTCTTTAGGGTTTCTCTCTTAAAATTCTCTCTGGAAGCTCCCTTTCAATCGTGGGTTAAAGGGGTATTTATACTGGAGTGGGAGAGGAATGTGAAACGTCAGGTTTTGGCAAAACAGGGGTGGCTCGCGGCTTGACCTCGCGGCTTGACCAAGTCGCGAGATCCAGTCGCGAGTTAACCGTATGGCCAGTTGTCCTGTTTTGTCCTGTAGTGCTCCAGCTAGCATGACTGTTCATCTTCCAGCATGCTTGGCACGTGTGCAGCTTCTGGCGGCTTGCAGCCGCGAGTCCACCCGCGAGTCCCAGCCGCGAGTCTCTGTTTTCTTGCACACTCTTGAGCAAACTTCACTCTATCTCACTCACTACCCTTACAACAAACCCACCTAAATACAGGGTTACTAAATGCTGAATTACAAGCAAATTTGGCACGGAATAAAGCCAATTAGATGGTTGAATAAATTCAACCTTACAATCTCCCCCTTTGGCTATTCCGTGACAAAACCCTAAAACAGACTCTAGACTTAACATGTGAGTTGGGAACAGTTGAACAAAACTCACTCACACCTAACTCTAGAAGCTGTGAAGCACTTGAATCATATGAACATAAACTCCTGAAACACAACAATACACCATGATCATTGTAAGCAGAAAATTATAAATGCATATGAAACAGACAATATGAGATCAAGCAAAGATGGAGTTAATAAACAAACCATGGCTTGATCAACCAAGTGAACACCACAAGGTAGTGATCACAGTGCTCATTCACACTTGGAATGAACACAAGGACATACAAGTTAACAAGTACAAGGCAAGACACTTGTATGCTCAACACTCAACCAATGCATAGCACACAAGGCATATGCATCTAGGAACAATCCTACAAGGGCACAAGAGTGACAGTACATAAACCAAAATGCAGAACATTTAGATTAAAGTACTGATTTCAACATAGCAAAAAGGCTGCACTAAGCAAGGTACAAACCATAAAGCCTACAAACTATGCATAAAACATTAACCCTAAAAGCTTACAAAAGCACAAGGGTACAAACACAGAATATCCTGAATAACAGTTTTACAAAACACAATATATCAAACTTAAAGAGAAAAATGAAACTGAAAAAAATAAAGACAGTCCCCCTTAGATAATGACGCTCCCCCTTAGGGTAATATCCTTCCCCTCTGATTATGCCTATCACTCCCCCTTTTTGTCATGGAATAGGCTAGTCATCTTCTTCTAGCTTTCTCTGAATTTGATCCAATTGAGTTTGAAGAGAAGTAAACTTCATATCCCGTCGGTTGCTTTGATGGTGTAGAGAAGCAGTGAGTCCAGACATCTTTGTATTCAACTCGTGGACAGAGGAGACAATGCGATCAAGTTTCTCATCGAGGGAGAGATTGCTGAAATGAGAGTCACTGTGAGATGCAGAAGTTTCTGGTTTGGCTCTCTTCCGACTATGTCCAACACTTGCATTGTATGTACGCATGTTGATTGGACTCGGTTTGGGGATAGGAGACTCATCAGCCGTTGGATAAATTCCCTTGAGCTTCAAGATCCGTGAAATGAGACTGCAAAAAGGAATGCAGAACATGAAAGATATGAGCACAAATGTCGATTTCTTCATCAGAGATTAGATCATGAAGAAACAAAGCACGTCCGAGGTTCATATACCCAGTACTTGATAAAGGGTACAAATTGTGAAACATCACAATTGTAAGCACTCTCAGTTTCGGAGAAAGGGAGGAAACACTGATGGATTTGCCATTGGGTGAGAACTCCAAGTCTTGACCAAGACTTTGTTTGAGAAGCTCCTCATCAGGACATAGATCATCATAGACCGGTGAATGACGAAAAATGGGTCTGTTGATGTGAAGAATTTCTGCCAGGTATGTAGGAGAGACAGAAAAGCTCCTTTGCCGAACCCAGCACTTAAGTTCATCTCCTTCCACAATTACGTTAGCATAAAATTCTTTAACCAACTCTTCATACACGATATCCGGATCAGAGAGAAGGTAATTCCAATCTTTGTGAGCAAACCATTTCGGAATGTCAGTGTTATGAAGTGAGGACAGATCCACAGCTCTTTCTAGTAATGGAGTGGCATGAAGAAAAAAATTCTCATATGACTGATAGGCTGCATATGATCAGAACTTATTGGGATCGAATCGCTGTGATGAAGAGCGAGTCACTTTTTGGAGAGGTGTGTCTTCATCAACATCAATTACGGGTTCCTTCCCTTTGGAAGAACCTCCTTTCACAGCAGCCTTTTTGAATGGAGACATGACCAGTCTGCATTATAAACAAGGGAAATGACAGAACACAATCCAACAGACTATATCAGCAGTGGGTTAGTGAAAATTTAGGGACAATGAAGAAACCCTAACAGCTGGATGAAAATGGTCAGACAATAACAATGAGAGACACACATGGCCCAAATTGAACTACACAGAAGAGGGAGGCCAAAAATGACCACATAATCAGCTGGAAAAGGACCCACATTCAACAATATATCAATGGATTACCACAGCAGATCAGACAAAAATTAGCTCACCCTAGCTAAGCACATGATGAAGAACACAACCACCAACATAAACAAGCTCAAACACAGAAACACAAGCATCCAAGCGAAGCTAGAACACAGAATAATAGTTGAGCTAAAACCCATCACAAAATCACAATCAACTGTGAATGAACCAGAGGGAAAACCATAACAACAAGTAAAATAGAGTGCAGGACAGAAAGTCATACCTATTAGTCGATGATTTTGAGCTGAAATGAGACAAGTATGGGAGATCAAAAATGGAGGCACGGTGACACAGTGTAAAAGCAGATGAGAAAGACAATGAACAGTCACAAAAGATCGAGGGAAAAATAAAAAGTTTAAAAACTGCCCCTGTTTACCCAAAACACGCGATTTTCGCGACTGGAACGAGTCGCCAAAAAGTCGCCAGATCAAGCCGCCAAAACACTGAAGGACAAAAAGTTGAAAAATTTTTCTAAGTGTTTTTCGCGACTGGAAGGTCTACCCGCGAGTGAGTCGCGAGCTGAGCCGCGAAAATCTCTGAGTGAACCTCGCGACTGGACCTTCCACTCGCCAACAAGACGCCAAAAATGACCAGCGAAGATGCGACTGAGTCTCGCGACTTGACATACCCGCGAATGAGCCGCCAAAACAGGGCAAAACTGAATTTTTGAAATTTTCAGATTTTTCAAACAAAATACTTTCCAAAAACACCTAAAACACTCAAAAATCTTTTTGTGCTGGAATTAACAAAGATTGAGCATGTGAAAAACACATTTCATCAAGTACAATCACACAAATGAATATGGCATTTATTGAACATAAACTTGTGTGTTGTGTGTGGATATCAACAATGAGATAGTCCTTCGTCTAATGTGAAGCTTCAATGATCAATTCAACCAAGGCATACACAATTAGCACTAGATCATGTGACCTATCTCAATTATAGAAATATGTATATATGACCTCCCACACAACTTGATAGCATAACTTGGAGCTTATCATTTTACTCCACTTTCAAACATAACATTTGATCTTTTTGATCTTTTGAGGCAATCATCTCTCATTGTGAGAGTGATATTTGACATTTCACTTTAATGAACAAGCCTTTGGCTTTTTGAATAAACATTCACTTTCACATAAGGTCGCTTACCCTTTTTCCTAGTCAAATAATAGAATGTGCGACGGGCTTTTGCAGCTCAATATCTCTTTTCATTTGGAGATTTACATTTGGTGAGCTCTTTTTATAAAAACAAAAAATAAAGAGTGGGAAGATATATAGACACAAGTCTATGCATGTCTCAAGATCAACATAACCATTCACTAATCATTCATGACAAGTTTGAAGATCTATTTACAACAATCACATAGATTTCAAGATTTTTCCCACAGAGATGTAGGTGCATGAAAACAAGCAATGCTCGAAAATGCACAAAGCCATTAGCACAAAGGTACAAGGCAAAACAAGTTTTGAGACAAAACTCAACAAAGTCAATCAAGCTTTTTGATTTTCTAATTTTTATGTGATTTTTGGATTTTTTTTTTTTTTTTTGACACAAGAAAAAAATGATTGAACAAACATAAAAAGAAGCAACATTATGCACAAATGTACAAACCAACAAGACATGTTGCACAAAAAGCTAATCAGAAAGGTGTGTGCCCCAACACAGACAGATTTATCATATTATAAAAATGTGAAGCACACAACACACAAGAGAGTCAAGGAATTGTACCAACACCAATGGTCTTACGGAGTGATTCAAACCGTGGACCATCGAGAGGCTTGGTGAAGATATCCGCCTTTTGATTGTCGGTGTGTATGAACTCAAGACACACAACTCTTTCCTCTACCAAATCCCGAATGAAATGGTAACATATCTCTATGTGTTTGGATTTTGAATGCTGAACAGGATTCTTGGAAAGATTGATGGCACTGGTGTTGTCACAGAAGACACACATCGTTTCTTGAGGAATTCCATAGTCATGAAGTAATTTCTTCATCCAAAGAAGCTGAGTGCAGCAACTTCCAGCAGCGATGTATTCTGCTTCTGCAGTAGATAGAGACACTGAATTCTGCTTCTTGCTCATCCACGAAACAAGATTGTTACCAAGATAAAAACAGCCGCCTGAAGTGCTTTTCCGATCGTCTACACTGCCAGCCCAGTCAGCATCTGAATACCCAGCAAGACACGCATTTGAGTCTTTTGAATACCACAGACCATAGTTTGCAGTACCGTTCACATATCGAATGATTCGCTTAGCAGCAGTCAGATGAGATTCCTTCGGATTAGCTTGGTACCTGGCACAAACGCCCACACTGAAAGCAATGTCCGGTCTACTTGCTGTAAGGTAGAGCAAACTTCCTATGATGCTCCTATACAATGTAGGACTTACTTCAACTCCTGATGAATCCACATTCAGTTTAGTGGAAGAGCTCATGGGAGTGGAGGCATATTTTTTGGAGTCTAGGCCAAACTTCTTGACAATGTTTCTGGCATACTTCTCTTGAGATACAAATATACCCTCCTTCTGTTGTTTGACTTGAAGACCCAAAAAGAATGTGAGCTCCCCCACCATGCTCATCTCAAACTCCTTCTTCATCTCCTCAGAAAATTCAGTAGCACGATCTTCGATAGTTGCTCCAAACACTATGTCATCAACATAGACTTGTGCCACAAGGAGATAATCTTCATCATTTTTGACAAACAGAGTTCGATCGGCGTACCCTCTCTTGAAACCTCTATCTAGAAGATAATGTGTAAGACGATCGTACCAGGCTCTAGGCGCTTGTTTTAAACCATAAAGTGCTTTCTTCAATCTTAATACATGATCTGGAAAATGAGGATCCTCAAATCCTTTTGGTTGCTCAACAAAAACTTCTTCATTTAGATATCCATTCAGAAAAGCACACTTAACATCCATTTGATAAAGTTTGAAATTCAAAGTGCACGCAATGGACATGAGGATTCGAATGGATTCGAGTCTTGCCACCGGAGCAAATGATTCATCAAAATCCACCCCTTCTACTTGTGTGTATCCTTGAGCCACTAACCGAGACTTGTTTCGAATTATCTCTCCATCTTCATCAGTTTTGTTTTTAAAAATCCACTTTGTGCCTATAACATGAACGTTCTCAGGCCGTGGAGCAAGTTCCCACACATCATTCCTCACAAACTGATTCAGCTCTTCATGCATTGACTCAACCCAATTCTCATCTTGAAGAGCCTCTTCAACCCTTTTTGGTTCAAACTGTGCAAGATAACAGTGATATGTTACATGATTGGCTAGCAGAATATTTCCTTTCCTGAGGCGAAGACCGTCATCAAGTGATCCTATGATATTACTTTCCGGATGATTCTTGATAATTCTTGAAGATGGCCTTTTTGAAGTGGAAACTTCATCACTACGAGAGATAGGAGGATGAACTTCTGGAGGAGTAAGAGGACTTGAAGTTCTAGACATCGATCTCGTTTCCATTCTTGGGTTGATGGGAGTCGATTCTACTTCTGGTATAGGTTCCTCACCTTCTATATCCAAAGCTTCTACCTCAACATCAGGCTCTTCGGTGCTCGGCCCTTCTACATCATCAATCATTTCCACCTTAGGTAAGGCATCATCAATCTTGACATTTATGGATTCCATCACAGCCTTTGTTCTCTTGTTAAACACTCTATACGCTCGACTTGTAGTAGAGTAGCCAAGAAAAATACCCTCATCACTTCTTGCATCAAACTTCCCAAGATTCTCTCGATCATTTAAGATATAACATTTACTTCCAAATACCCGGAAATACTTCACTTTAGGCTTCTTCCCATTCCATATCTCATATGCAGTCTTCTTTGTACCAACTCGAAAGAAAATCCTATTGCCAATGTGACACGAGGTGTTGACAGCTTCTCCCCAAAATTTTTGAGGTATTTGCTTGTTAAGCAACATGACTCTTGCCATCTCCTGAATCACACGATTTTTTCTCTCTACCACTCCATTTTGTTGTGGAGTTTTGGGAGCTGAAAACTCTCTTTTAATACCATTCTTCTCACAGAAGGACTCGAATCTTGCATTCTCAAATTCTCTCCCATGATCACTTCTAACTTTGGCTATCGGAATCCCCTTTTCATTTTGTAGTTTCTTGCACAGAATCTCCAGCCTCTCACAAGCTTCTGATTTTTCTCTAAGGAATTCAACCCAAGTGTATCTTGAGTAGTCGTCCACAATGACCATAATGTATCTTTTTCCCCCTAGGCTTTCAGTTTTGGTGGGCCCCATCAGATCAACATGAAGTAACTCCAAACACCGAGAGGTGGCTATCACATTTACCTTGTGATGACTTGCCTTAGTTTGCTTCCCCATTTGACATGCACCACAAATGGTCTTCTTCACTTTTCCAAACTTAGGAAGTCCCTCGACTGCTTCAAGTTTGGAGACTTTTGCTACTTGTTTGAAGTTGGCATGCCCAAATCTGTGATGCCACAGCTCCAACATATCCACCCGAGCACTTCTACACGATATTGGTGCCGTGGGAACTATTCCATAACAATTATCTGTAGTCCGATTTCCTTCCAAAACCTGAATCCCCTCTTCATTGATGATCAAACATCCTTTCTTAGAGAATTGTACCAGGAAATCGTCATCACAAATTTGAGTGATGCTCAGCAAATTCGCCTTCAGTCCTTTTATGAACAGCACATCTTTCAACAGAGGCAAACCGGGTATCTCAATGGTTCCTTTGCCTAGGACTTGAGCATGGCTTCCATCCCCAAAGGTCACATAGTCACCAACCTTTTCTTTGAGTGACTTAAACAGTGACTTATCCCCTGTCATATGGCGAGAACACCCACTGTCAAGATACCACAAACATGCATTAAACACCTTTAATGAGGTATGCACAAATAGGTTCACATGTGACAGACATTCTTGACCTTCAAACACACACTCATCATCAGGTTTCATGCTTCTTTTAGATTGATTTTTCATTTTCAGATTCTCTATCATCTCACACAACATTCTATTCTTTCTTTTATATTTCTTAATCAATGATTTAGATTCAGATATGCTACTGTGTAAGACAAGATTCTGATTTTCAAGATATTCCAGCATGTGAACAAAAACTCTAGCATGTTTCTTAGTTTTTAATAACTCTACAAGATCATCAGTAAGACACCTCTCAGACATATGCATAGAGACATTTTCACAAACACTTGAGCTACAATTCAGCATGGTACAAACGAAAACAACAACCACAACACAGGGGTCTAGGATCACACTTAGGTAATAAAACCAACAGCAGTGTACCCGCTCTGATACCAATTGAAAGTTCAAAAACGTGTACAAAACCCTTTTGAACGTTTAGACCCCCAAAAATTAACTTAACCAACACAAGCAATATGTTAAACAACAAGTGTGCGGAAACTTAACATATGCTATAATGTGAAATAGGTTAAATACTATCTAAGCCATAACATAATAAAATCACAACATATAAAATAAAGGCAAAGATAGAGAGGAAGGAAGATGCAAACACAAAGACAACACGCGATGTGTTATCGAAGAGGAAACCGAAGTCCTCGGCGAAAAACCTCTCCGCCGCCCTCCAAGCGGTAATCAATCCACTAGAAAATACAGTTGGGATACAAGGACAGCAATAGACCCTCCAAGCCTAATCTACCCAGTGCACCTAAGCCCTCCAAGCTTCTTGCTCCAACGAGGTTGCGCCGAACCTTTTTCTTTTCTAGCTTCCCGGATTCCGCTACTAGACCGTAGCATCAACCAATGAAGATTGGCTCCTTCCTAACTGCTTCCCAGAACTCCAAACGACTGTCTCACAGAGATGATGATGGTGAGAACCAGGTTTGGTATAATGCCTCTCAAGGATTTGACAATGGAGAGGAAGAGAGTAAGGGAATTTGAAGAGACTCTAAGGTATAGATTGTGGGTGAAGCAATCTGGTTTTTCTTTAGGGTTTCTCTCTCAAAATTCTCTCTGGAAGCTCCCTTTCAATCGTGGGTTAAAGGGGTATTTATACTGGAGTGGGAGAGGAATGTGAAACGTCAGGTTTTGGCAAAACAGGGGTGGCTCGCGGCTTGACCTCGCGGCTTGACCAAGTCGCGAGTTAACCGTATGGCCAGTTGTCCTGTTTTGTCCTGTAGTGCTCCAGCTAGCATGACTGTTCATCTTCCAGCATGCTTGGCACGTGTGCAGCTTCTGGCGGCTTGCAGTCGCGAGTCCACCCACGAGTCCCAGCCGCGAGTCTCTGTTTTCTTGCACACTCTTGAGCAAACTTCACTCTATCTCACTCACTACCCTTACAACAAACCCACCTAAATACAGGGTTACTAAATGCTGAATTACAAGCAAATTTGGCACGGAATAAAGCCAATTAGATGGTTGAATAAATTCAACCTTACACTGCATATAAACCTCCTCCTTGAGATAGCCATGAAGAAAGGCATTGGAGACATCCAATTGCCTAATAGACCAGTTAAGGCTGACAGCAATGCCCAAAACCAATCTGACAGTAGCAGGTTTTATAACAGGACTGAATGTTTCTGTGAAATCAATTCCAGGTTGTTGATGAAACCCCTTGGCTACCAGCCTGGCCTTGTATCTGGCTATTGAACCATCACTGTGAAGCTTCAATTTGTAAACCCATTTACACCCAACCAGATTGAAATGATCAGAAGGAGGAACAAGAACCCAGGTTTGCTGTTTCTGCAATGCATCAAATTCAGCATCCATTGCCTTGCACCAATTTGGATAAGAAGAAGCTATTTTGTAGGTAGGTGGTTCAGTAAAATTATAGTCCAGAGTGGCCTTATAGCAGAGTTTAGGTTTGGATATGCCACTCTTAGACCTAGTTTGCATGGAGTGAGTGTTAACAGGAACAATTGGTAAGGGTAAAGGGTCACTAGAGGAGGAAATTTGTTGGACAGAAGCAGGTAATGATGGCAAAGTAGAACTAATAGGAGCTGTGGAAGGAGGATGGGAGAAAGTTGCAGTGCAACTAGGTGAAGCAGGAGCAGGAGAATGAACTGTGTGAGAGGGTTGATCAAAGAAAGTGGCAAGAGGTGTGGCAGGAGTGACAGACTGTGGGGCTGGCCCTAAAATAGAAGGTTGATGAAGAGATTGTAAGTAAAGAAGATTAGACAACCAAATTGAGTGAGATGTAGGAGTGACAGGTGATGGTGAGGAAGAAGTCAGTGTAGGAAAAGGGAATTTGGATTCATTAAACAAAACATGCCTAGAGGTATACATAGAATTTGTAATGGGATCAAAACATAGGTAACCTTTGGAAACAGAAGAGTAACCTAGAAATACACATTCCTTGGTTCTAGGTTCAAGCTTATGTGAGGTGTAAGGTCTGAGAAGGGGATAACAAGCACATCCAAAGACCCTGAGCTGATTGAGATCAGGTTGGGAGTGATACAACAGATAATATGGTGAGTGGAACTGAAGTGTTGCAGTAGGAAGCAAGTTTATAAGAAAAATTGCAATTTGAACAGCATAAGACCAAAATTGGAAAGGTGGGGAAGCCTTAGACAGTAAAGTAATTGTTGTTTCAATAATATGTCTATGTTTTCGTTCTACCAATCCATTCTGCTGTGGAGTGTATGGACAAGAGAGTTGATGGAGAATACCATGGGCAGATAAGTAAGACTTAAACTCCTTAGAAATATACTCACCACCCCCATCTGATCTTAAGATTTTAAGTTTTGATGAGAACTGTGTTTCAGCCATGGACTTGAACTTAACAAACATGGAAAAGACTTCAGACTTGTGTTGAAGAAAATAAACCCAAGTAAACCGAGTATAGTGATCAACAAACAACACATAATACTTGAATTTATTGATAGAAGAAACTGGAGCAGGGCCCTATACATCAGAGTGAACTAATTCAAGTGGGGAATGAGCAGTAAAATGGGAAGTAGGAAAGGGGAGTTTATGAATTTTCCCACTAAGACAGTGTGTACAAGATACACTGGTACAATTATTTGAAGAAACCTTAAGACTAGGGAGAAGTGTTTGCAGGACTTGAGCATGTGGATGACCAAGCCTGTTGTGCCATAATTCCCAAAGTGAAGATGTGGAGGCAACATGATTGCAGACTCTAGAAGGTAAGGACAGATTAGGAGCTTTACTAGGGTAGATAGGGTATACACCCTGTTCACTCCTGCCCTGGTAAAGTACTCTCCCTGTGGTCAAGGCCTGAACAGATAACAGGTTTTCATCAAAATAACACCAAGAATTATTATCATGGAAGAGTTTGTGAACAGAAGCAAGATTTGAAGCTATTGAAGGCACCCTAAGGACATTATTAAGATGTAAGGATGAGTGTTGAGTAAGGAATTGAACTTTACCTATGTGAGTGATAGGAAGGTTTTGACCATTACCAACAGTTAGGTGATCCTGTCCAGTGTAAGGTTTTGGGAAGGAGAGTGCATTGAGGCTGGATGTGACATGATCCGTTGCAGCACTGTCAGCTAACCAAGGCTGTTCTAGAGCAATTGTAGCATTGGAAGCTGTTGCCATAGCAGCTAACTTGGTTGGAGGGTGCTTTCCTTGGTAGGCATAGTCCATGCGATGGTAACAATCAATTACTGTATGACCACTCTTCCCACATATCTGACATGATGGCCTTTCATTTCTTGAACCTTGAAACTGTGATGATGGAGAGAACTGAGAGAACTGATTTGAATGGTTCTGATTTGAAGTGTATGATGAAAACTGATGTGGAAAAGCATTAGAAGCTCTACCACCACCATTTCCTCTTCCTCTATTATTGTTATTCCTTCCTCTTCCTCTGTTGTTGTACTGATTATAGCCACCACCACCTGATCTAGGTGTGGCATTCACTACCATAGCAAAAGTCTCTTTAACATCATTAGACTCATTCAAAGATTCCTCTTCTGCACCAAGTAGAGTAGTGAGTTCATCAAAATTCACTTGTGTACTCCTTGTTCGTATAGCAGATTTGAAAGCATTGAATTCTTTGGGAAGGCCTTTGATGGCTATGTGAAGTAATTCTTCATCATCAAGAATTATTCCAACTGCCATCAACTTATCCCTCACAACCTTGATCTTTTGAAGATACAGATCAACAGAATCACAACCTTTCCTAATGTTGTGAAGTTCTCCTTTTAGATTCATAATGTGTGATCTTGAGACTGAAGAAAAACGGTTTTCAAGGACTTTCCAAACTTCCTTTGCTGAGTGACATCCCACAGTTAGAGCAAGAACTAAAGGAGTCAATGTTGAACTAATGAAGGTAAGAAGTGCTTTCTCCTTTGATTTCCAGATTGAATATTCTGGATTGAAGATTGCAGTAACAGATCCTGAAGAATCTGTGAGGAATTTCTCAGGAATTGGTTGAGTATCATCGAGTAACTCAAATAAGGAGTAAGTTTCAAGCACCATTGAGATTTGATGTTTCCAAACTATATAGTTGGAACTGTCAAGCTTTACTGTCATCATGTTTGACATGTTTGACAGCAACAAAAGTGGTTGATTGATCAAATTGATCGAAGCAGTAGAAGTTGTAGAGGAAGACGCCATTGTTGAAGATGAAGATGGCATTGCAGTAGAAGCCATCTGTTCAGTGAAGGCCGTTTGTGGCTCTAATACCATGAAGAAACAAGTGAGAATTGCAGAGATGCGTGAAAGAGAAAAGAAGCAAGGAAAAGAAAAGGAAAACCAGAGAGAGAGAGAATTGAGAATATCAAAGAAGAGAAAACTGAATTATGATTTTCTTGAATGAATTGAAATACAATACATCTCACTTATATATAAATGAATTTACACGCATAAAATAGGATCCAAAACTTTCTAACAATCCTAACTAACTTGTAACAGAATTTCCCGCCATCTCTGAGGCTTGAACTGATTGGGTTTGAACAGACACGTGCCATACCAGAATCACACAAGTTATAACTAACTTATCAACCAACTCTTTGGCATATGCATAATTTTCTAGTAGACTAATTATATGTTAGGCATGTTACAAATTTTAATATTAATTTATTATAGATTTGATATGGTTATGCCATATATCATGTGTGATAATACTCACCAGTTGCACACCTTCACGTGTGCAAATTCATGGGGTGAAGAAGTGTGATACATGTGGTATGATACTAATCAAACAACTACACCAATTTGTTACACTTATTGAGTATAATTTGTAAAACTCCTTAAAAACATTTTATAGCACAGTAGTAGTAAACCGTAGATTTCTCTTTGATGATAACAGGTACAAGAGTACTCTAATATTCAAGGTAGCTAAGAATCCTTGAGTCAAGCACTGCATTGATGAGACTCTAGAGAATTCAGTTCTAATTTGGATCTAATTCAGACTGTAGAAAATTCAATACAATTGATAAAATGCGCAGTTTAAAAGGGAAAATATACAAGTGATTCCTTCTAGTGAATTTAAGACCAAACGTTTCCAAAAAAAATACAAGGGGTTAAAAAAAAGCTCAAATGATAATGAAGTCAATTCCATTTTTTAACCAACATGCACAAAGAATGATACACCCGTGCCTTATCATTCATCAAGTAACTCGGGAAAAATGCCCATACACCCCTTAAACTTTTAATTACTGGCCAAAAGACCCCCTTAACTTTTTTATTGGCCAATTTACTCCTTAAACTATTCACAACTGCCAAATTAATACTTCAGTTAGTCACACGTTAAAACACTAACGGAATAAACACATGCCACTCACGTGGCTTTTAAATACAAACTAAAAAAAACCCAAACATCCAAAACCCAACGGAAGAGAAGAGAACCAGTCCAGGTCCGACAGAGAGAGAGAGAGAGAGAGAGAGACTGCACGCCGTTCATAGCCACTGCCAAGCTTCTCTCCGTCGTCTCGCCGCCCTTGTCCCGGCGGCGCCTTGGCGGTTCCGCCGCACTGTTCAATCTGGGTATGTCTTTTTTTTTCTTCTTCTTACGTCTTGCTATTTAAATCTTCTAAGAACTTTTATTTTTTTTTAATCTCCATGTGCGAATTTTTATTGTAGAAATTCTTGTTTTGGTTTAATTTCTGGGTTGGGTCTCTATGAAATTCTTGGTTTTTTACTTTCTCTATGTGCCTTTCACCAACTGTTGCATTTGAGTATGCCATAGAGCTGTTTGATTAAATGCCTGAGAGAGATATGGCTACTGCTAAGGGGGTTTGGTTGCTTGGTTATCCAATTTTCCAAATATGTTGGCCTTCCAAGTTTCCCTTGCAACCCATTTGCTACAAAAAAATATCAATCACAATAATTGGTTCTGTAATGATCCAGAAGCCAATAACTAAATCTTCAATTAGAGAAATTTCATTAATTTTGTCACTTGCAAATATGCCTTGTATCCATCCAAGAAATAATGCAGAGCTACATAAGGATTGATCATGAACATCCAAAATCCTGTTTATGAATCCCTTGGTATTTTTAGTGTGTTCCAGTTGGTCCAAACATGCCATGTCTAATTACACTATAGAATTAGTGTAGCACTTTTCTTTTTTATTATGAGAAGATAATGTAGTTTTTCCATATGTTCAGGCAAGGTCACTTTGTAAGTAAGCCTTACGGTCTTAATGTCTTAACAACCATCTTATGCAACATTTGCAATGACGAAGCAGTTGATACTGAAAAATCATAAACATAGTTTCAAAATTTGCATTAAGTCACTAAAGATTTTACCTAGTTTGATCCAAATAAGTTTATTTTTTATGATAATTCATTAGTTGGGATAGAGGGAATTTGATCGCCGAATGTCTTTGTAACTCAACTGATTTAAGGTTTCTAAATACTTTGGAATATGGATCCATTAAAAAGAATATTATTAATTTTTACATTTTTCTACTGTTGCTGGGTGCATCTTTTTTTTTTTTTTTTTTTCCCCTAAAGATACTGGGTGCAGCTAAGTAATATTAATATGTAATATATAGTTTACTGTTAAAGATATGGCTTTTGGTTAGTGTTAAAGATACTGGGTCTCGGTGTAATGATTCTAGCCATATGGTCTATTGACTAAGCCAGCATGTTGTAATATTTTGAATTATGTGAATTGAACTAGCAGCAATCATGCACATGTGCATGAGCAAATTGTTATATTTTTTTTCTCACTATTCTCTATATTGTTTTTTTTTTTTTAATTATGTTTTCTCCAGCTCTTCTATTAATGTTCTTGTTAATTTTGTATTGTAGCCATGGATGAATGTCCACTGTCACTCCCTGGAAATTCACCTTCTATGCCAAATGCACAAGCCCCTCAATCCCAATATGATTCTATTGAGGCTGATGGCCAATCTGAAATTGTTAATGTTCCAATTGATGTGGAGGATGACGAGGATGACGAAGATTACAATTTGAGTGATTTTTCTGAATCTGATGATGATATAATTGAAGATTTTGGTA
Source organism: Quercus robur (assembly GCF_932294415.1). Classification (NCBI taxonomy): domain Eukaryota; kingdom Viridiplantae; phylum Streptophyta; class Magnoliopsida; order Fagales; family Fagaceae; genus Quercus; species Quercus robur. Next base: position 343,437 of record NC_065534.1, on the reverse strand, counting down.
TGGAGGATGATGGAATCAATAGAGCAATTGGAGGCAAGCAGCTTAAGGGAGTTTGGAATGGTGAAGGAGATTCAGATCATGGGGATAGTGATGAGTTAAGGAGTGCAGAAGGGTCATCTGATGATGAAGGGAATTCAAGGCCTAGGTTCCCTGAGTTTAAGCAACGCATTGGCATGGAGAATGTACAGCTAGTGAAGGATCAAAAATTTATCATCACATGCCGTCTTCAAGGAGGCACTAAAGGAGTGGTGTACTAAAGAAAAACATGATTTTGAGTATAAGCACAATGATAAGTGGAGAGTGATAGCTGTATGTAAAAAAAAATGTGGTTGGAAGATACATGCATCCCAAACACAAATGGGAGATGCCTTTCAAATCAAAAGTTTTAAAAGCATTCATACGTGTGGCAAGGATCATAAGAATAGTAAGATTTCTTCAAGGTGGCTAGCCAATAAATATTTGCCATTCTTTAGAGATGATCATACTTGGACAGCAAATGCATTGAAGGGTGCAGTGTTTAGGGACCATGAAGTTGATGTGACTTTGGACCAATGTTATAAGGCTAAGAGAATGGCATTCAAGATGATACATGGTGCTGAGGAGAAGCAGTATGAGAGACTTTGGGACTATGCAATTGCTATTAGGAAGTGGAATGTGGGTAGCACAGTGAAGATACAAACTGCGAATGATGTGTTTGAGAGAATGTATATTTGTCTTGATGCTTGCAAAAGGGGATTTTTAGCAGGTTGTAGGCCACTTATTGGGATAGATGGTTGTCATTTGAAGGGGACAACAGGTGGACAGTTGCTGGTTGCTGTTGGAAAGGATGGGAATGATAATATCTTCCCAATCGCTTTTGCTATCGTTGAAATTGAGAATAAAAGCTCTTGGACCTGGTTTCTACAATGCCTGTTGGATGACATTGGACATGTGGATGAGAATGGATGGGTCTTTATCTCAGACCGACAGAAGGCAAGAAACAATTAATGTGCATGTGAATTATTTATTTATTTTTTAAAAATATCATGATCTATAACCTAAATTTGAATTACTAATGTATATTTGCGTATTTTTTATGGCAGGGATTAGTAGAGACCTTTAAAAATTTGATGCCTAATGCAGAGCACAGATTTTGTGTTAGGCATTTACATGCAAATTTCAAGAAGGATTTTCCTGGGAAGGTACTCAAAGATGCAATGTGGAATGCTGCTAGGGCAGCAACAAAGAATTCTTTTGACTTCCACATGGATGAGTTGAAGAAGCTAGATGTGAAGGCATATGAGTGGCTTGTGAAGTTAGATGTGAGAACATGGAGCAGACATGCTTTTAATCCAAGAAGCAAGAGTGACACTCTAGTAAACAATATAGCAGAGTCTTTCAATGCTTGGATTTTGGAGGCTAGGGATAAACCAGTGTTGACAATGATGGAGATCATAAGAGTGATGTTGATGCAAAGGTTGCAAACCAAAAGAGATCATATGAGAAGGTATGAAGGGAGGGTTTGTCGAAGAATCTATAAGAAGCTTGAGAGGATAAAAAGCGAGGTTGGACATTGCATTTCTCGTTGGAATGGAGAGTCCAAATATGAGGTGGAGTATATTTATGGTGGAAGATATGTGGTGGACTTGAATGAGAGGACTTGTGGTTGTGGGAGATGGGGATTGAGTGGAATCCCATGTTTTCATGTTGCTGCTGCAATAATTGAGCATGGAGAGCAACTTGAGACTTATGTAGACATTGCTTACACTAAGGAGACATTCCTAAGTTGTTACCAATGGATGGTAAGCCCACTTCCAAGCCATAAACAGTGGCCAAAAACACCCTATGACCCAATCAAGCCCCCAAAATTTACAAAGAAAGTAGGCAAGCGTAAGAAGGTAAGAAAGAGGGAGGCAGGAGAACCTATTAATGCATTTAGGGTGAGCAAGAAAGGAACTGCCCTGAAATGTGGGAATTGTTTCCAGTGGGGCTGTAAGGTTGAATTTAATCAACCATGTGTTGGCTTTATTCCATGACAAATTTGCTTGTAATATAGCACTTAGAAACCTTGTATTTAGGTGGGAATCATGTAAGGGTAGTGTGTGAGAGAGTGTGAAGAAATGCTCAAGACAGTGCAGTGAAGCAGAGACTCGCGACTAGGACTCGCGGGTGGCTCGCGGCTTGCAAGCCGCCAAAAGTTGCTCACGTGCAGAGCATGCAGGGGAGCTGAACAGTCACGCCACCTGGAGCACTACACGATAAAAATCCAGACTGGCCATTAAGTTAGCTCGCGACTTGAACTCGTGACTCAGTCAAGTCGCAAGATCAAGTCGCCAGCCAGCCCTGTTTTTGGAAAAACTGACTCTTCGTATTCCATTCTCACACCAGTATAAATACCCCTCATTCCCACAAGATATAGGTGGCTATTCAGAAAGAAAAACCCTAAGAGAGGTTTCTTCAAAACACCCACCCAATTAGAGAGAGCTACTCATTCTTAGAGAGAAATCTTTGTAGTCTCTTCTCATTCCCTCTCTCATTGTCATACCTATTGAGAGGAGATTTCTATCCAAACACTACCCACACCCATTCAGAGTGTTGAGTGTTTTTGGAGCTTTGGGAAGCATTGGAAGATGCCAAGGATGGCGGATGCTACGGTCTAGTAGCGGAATCCGGTAAGCTAGAAAAGAAAAAGGTTCGGCGCAACCTCGTTGGAGCAAGAAGCTTGAAGGGCTTAGGTACATCGGGTAGATTAGGCTTGGAGGGTCTATTGCTGTTCATGTATCCCAACTACATTTTCTAGTGGATTATTGACCATTTGGAGGGCGGCGGAGAGGTTTTACGCCGAGGGCTTCGGTTTCCTCTTCGATAACACATCGTGTGTTGTCCTTGTGTTTGCATCTCTCTTCCCTTTATCTTTGCCTTTTATTTTCTGCTGTGGATGTGATTTATAATTGGCTTAGATTGATTTCCAATTCTGTTTATAACTTATGTTCATTTTCCGCACACTAGTTGTTTGTCATAAAGCTTGAATTGGTTATTTTGTATTTGGGGGTCTAAACGTTCAAGGGTGTTTATACACGTTTTTGAACTTTCAGGGGCCATAATCAAAGAACTTGTAAAGCTCCTGATAACCCCAACAAGAAGGCTTATAAAAAGAAAAAGAAAGGGTAATTAGGACAATCATCTACATCTGGAGCTAAAGGGAGTAAAAAATTATTGGTAAATTTCAAGTACTACTTTGTTGAACTTTTCATCCAAATTTCAAGTACTACTTTGTTAAACTTTTCCAACTTTTTTGGCTTTTTATAGGGTACTTAGCAATCAAATATAGGTACTCAACAGTCAAGTCAAAGTCGTACAAAGGACAACACTAGTGGAAGCAAGAAGGATAAGGGAAAGGCTAAGGTTTAGTGGCAGCAAGAAGATAAATAATTTTTTAGTTCAATAATTTGTTTAGTGATACACAGCCTTCTAAAAATACTGATGGAGCCAGTATACTTTTGTTTTTCAATATTGCTTGGAAAGTGTAATTATTGATTCATTGAGTGTTATTTTTTTGGCAAACAATATACCATTTGTAAACACTTATTTGATATTTCAATTCATGGCATATTGAGATCCTTTTAAGAATACTGATGGAGCCAGTATACTTTTGTTTTTCAATATTGCTGGAAAAGTGTAATTATTGATTTATTTTCTTAGAGTTATTGCATAAAGTTCAATTCATGGCAGATTGGGACACATTCATTTTTGGTGGTTATTGCATAAAGAGAAGAAGTACGCATCAACCAAATCACTCATACAACTTGAATCAAAATAAAGAGAAGAAGTAAGATCATCCCAAGATTGTTTACTTTCCTTGTTGACTACTTGAATTATTACAGTGTCAAATCTACATCATACAACTCAAACCCTCCATAGCAGCCTCTCAATTTAATGGTTGTAAGAGAACCTATAACAGAAGGGGGACATATCCCATTGGCTTCTATTTTTCATTGCTCCTATATGACTTGAAACCTTTACAAGTATCAATGGAAGAAGAAAAAAAAATGTAACTATACATTTCTTCCATCTAAAGAATAGAAACAGATTTCATATTTCTTGCAGTCACAAGGTTCCTAAAGATCTGGTAGTGTTATCTTCCCAAAGTTGTTGCGATCAAGCTTACTGAAGTAATCGCAGATCAGCAATATATCTTTCTCCCCAATCTTTCCCATCTCTTTGAGCTTGTAAATTACATTCTCTGATTTGCTGAAACAAATAAGGGAAATATTTAGGGTTGATTTCTACATGAAGAAGGAGAAAATTAAGAAATAATAATTGAAGTGCTATATAAACAGACAAGCTTTTAGTAGTCTTGATTCCAATTAGGTTAGTAACAAGGCCTCGATTCCAAATAAGTTAGTAGAATCATCAAATTGATAAACTATTATCACACATGGGACAAATGTCTAGCACCATTATATTGGCAATATACTAAACATAATTGATTAAAAGGTTATAGATAAGGTTATAGATTAAAAGGTTAAAATGTCTAGCACCATTATCAACATGATTTGCTTAAGTAATAGCAGACAAATCCATAATTATAGCCATCATTTGCTACATTCTTAATGAAAACATGTAACACATACAGGCACGCACAAAGGAAACCAAGTAGCAGCTGCATAGTCCAAAAGATTGTTGACCAAAAGATGATCTAATAAAGGAGGCTTGGCCTCAAATAAAATGATGTGCATAAAATTGCTACCAAAACACCGGACTGAGTCTATATGAAACATCTTTCAAGAACTTATAAATTTACATTCTTTGCTTATGCCTATCCAATTATACAGAACTTAATGGCCTAAGTAACCTAAGCAGAAATAAGATATTAAACATCTGTGACAACCTTTATGTGGAAGTACAGACCCAAGGTTAACTCAAGTAAGGAGGTGCTTGATTCCAAATACAATAATTGGTTCTGGATCATTACAGAACCAATTATCGTGTTTGATATGTTTTTGTTGCAAATGGGTTGCAAGGGAAACTTGGAAGGCCAGCATATTTGGAAAATTGGATAACCAAGCAACCAAACCCCCTTAGCAGTAGCCATATCTCTCTCAGGCATTTAATCAAACAGCTCTACGGCATACTCAAATGCAACAGTTGGTGAAAGGCACATGGAGAAAGTAAAAAACCAAGAATTTCATAGAGACCCAACCCAGAAATTAAACCAAAACAAGAATTTCTACAATAAAAATTCACACATGGAGATTAAAAAAAAAATAAAAGTTCTTAGAAGATTTAAATAGCAAGACGTAAGAAGAAAAAAAAAAAAAAAAAAAAAGAAATACCCAGATTGAACAGTGCGGCGAAACCACCAAGGAGCCACCGGGACAAGGGCGGCGAGATGGCGGAGAGAAGCTTGGCAGTGGCTATGAACGGCGTGCAGTCTCTCTCTCTCTCTCTCTCTCTCTGCCGGACCTAGACTGGTTCTCTTCTCTTCCGTTGGGTTTTGGATGTTTGGGTTTTTTCAGTTTGTATTTAAAAGCCACGTGAGTGGCATGTGTTTATTCCGTTAGTGTTTTAATGTGTGACTAACTGAAGTATTAATTTGGCAGTTGTGAATAGTTTAAGGAGTAAATTGGCCAATAAAAAAGTTAAGGGGGTCTTTTGGCCAGTAGTTAAAAGTTTAAGGGGTGTATGAGCATTTTTCCCAAGTAACTCAAACCAAATTGTAACACAACACATAACACATAATATTGATGCCTTTGGAGAGCACTCCCCTCTATGATGTTCAAATAAGGATAATGACTTCATAACTTTAATTAAGGTCACTCCACAATAAGAAGAATGTCAACTAGAACAACTATTTTCTTTAAATAGAAAATCATAATAACGACTCATAAGTGATGCTATTGTGGTGAGAAGATTGATATTGCACATTCTCCATCACAAAAATTCACATCACATGATATTAGTTATGCCAACCTAAACAAAAAACTCTTTGGATTTAAATCTTGCTAGCTGAAATTTATTCTTCATGGCATTTCCTATAATTAAAGCATAAAGATCAAAGCATCGATTATTTGGGATGATGTCTCAATCTATTTATTAGGGCAAGATGTATTGGTTCTTAAAGCTTAAATTAATTTAGGTTTGAAGATATAAAGATGATTTTTTTCTTGTTAAGAAATATACATTTACATATATAAAGTAATTAACTTAAACAAATTGAAACATAGGACATAATACATAGTAAAACTTTGGAGAAAATGGGCAAATGCCCCTTTAAAAAAAAAAAATCTAGCATTTTGCCCCCTTTCCCAAACTAATTAGGGAAATGCCCCTCTTTTGAAACTCGATTTTCTCAAAATCGAGTTATAAAAAAAAAAAATTCTAGAGCCCTATAGTGGCGTTTTAAGGAGCCTATAGTAACGTTTTAAGGACCTATAGTGGTGTTTTGTAATCCGATCTCCATGAAGTCGAGTTACATGCAATTTTTTTTCTTTCTTTTACCTATAACTCGACTTCATGGAGATCGGATTACAAAACGCCACTATAAGTCCTTAAAACGTCACTATAGGCTCCTCAAAAACGCCACTATAGGGCTTAACTCGATTTTGAGAAAATCGAGTTTCAAAAGAGGTGCATTTCCCTAATTAATTTGGGAAAGAGGGAAAAATGCTGGATTGTTTTTTTGAAAGCGGCAAAAGCCAATTTTTTTCGTAAAACTTTCATTTTATTAACTCATTGTCATCGATTGGTGTTTTGATTGCAGGATTTTGTGTCTGTGTATGGGTAGGCGTGTATATATGTAAGTTGCTATTTATTTTTTGAATGCCCTTTTTCTAAAAGGGCCTGGGAAGATGTTTTAAGAAGACTTCTCGTGCGTAGACTTGTTGGTGATTGGAATTCTAAATTTGATTGGGATTTGAGGAAGTTAAATGCCAATAGCTTTTGAAACACTCTTTGCAAGTTAGCATGGATTGCTTTCATTTACCATATTGAAAAGGATTCTTTTAAAGAGAATTAGATTGAAGAATGTGTTGTAGTTTAAGAAAGAAGTATGAAATAAATAAATAAATAAAGAATAGGAGGGAAAAGAGAAGACTAGGTGTATTGTGGTAGAAAAAAAAAATGCTTCTAGGTCATATCTCAAACTTGTACATCTACTATTAAAGGATCACAAAGACCGTTACGTTTGTACAATACCAAGAGTAAGTGATGCATAACCAAAACAATTATTTGGTTGGGTGAAAAATGAGAGAATAAAAAATTAGGGAAGGAAAAGGGAGATGAAAAGTTGATTTTCCATTATTTGGTTAGAGTGAAAGGGAATAGAAAAGAACATTGGGTGGAAGGAGTTTTCCTCCAGAGTCTATCTTTTTTCTATTTCCAAATTGGGAAGAATGAGTAAAGCTGTACTTGGTATAACACCACTTTTATATAGAGCCCATTATTAATAATACTTTTATTGAGCACCGGCCACAACTTGCAACCTTAACAACTTATGGAAAAAATTGTGGAAATTTTTTGTTGCATACTTGACTTATCGTGATCGTATATACGCATGGGGGAGAAGCATATACGATTTTGTTTTTATTTGGTGTTGAGTAGGGGGAGATTGTTATGTGTTGGCTAGTTTTGTGTCAAATATTTAATTGTAATTATATTAATTTCCATGTATACTTTTTTCATTTGAGTTATAATCAATTGAGTAATCAAAGAAGAAAAGTTGAAAGAAGTTATTTGAGAAGACCACGATCAAGCGAGAATTGAAGTATCAAGCGAGAGTATTAAATAGACTTACAGAGAAACTCACTTGACATTCACCCATCTCCTCAGTCGAGTGGGATTTCTCAAAAGTTGTCATATCATATTTTCCAAATCTTAGAGCAGCTATCTAACCCTTGATTTATACTCTTTTTAATAAATAAATAAAACTCTAATGAAAATAGATCTAAGGTGAGGCTTACTATAACTTAGAGAGAGAAACCTTGTATTCTCTTATACCTTCACCCCTTCTCATTGAATATTCTTGAGAAGAGAACTTCACCAAAAGATTAAGTGTGGCTTTGAGTGTTTTGGATTGCTAAAAACCACAAAGACCTTCTAAAACCTTCAGGCGGTTGAAATGTTCAAGTAATCGGACTTGTGGTCAACATCTAGACAACATTAGCAAAATTTTGAGGCTCGAGTACATGTACATTGCATAACTAGAAGTTTGTAAGTCGTTATGTACCATAACTATCCTTATAGTGATTTTTTTTTTTTAACTAGGTTAGACCCCGAGAGTTTTCATCTTTGACAGATAGTGCCAGTGTAGTTATAGTGCCAGTGTACCATAACTATCCTTAAAGATTCACATTACTTTCCTTTTATTGATTTCCCTTTTCTCCACTTTTCTTTCAATCAACAGTGTGTTAATGTTTAAAAAAAAATCGGTATGACAACTGATACTGGTTAAGGAGATATAGGGTTATGGTAGTCAATTATTAAGATTTAGATGTGGTGGTTTAGGAATAGGTTGTTCGTTGTAAGGACTCAAAAAATAAAGGCTCAAGCTCACTTAAATTAGTGGTACCTTGTCCCTCAATTTAAGTCCAAGCAATAGAATTTTTAATAAAGTGAGTAACTGACTCAAGTGCAATGCTAGGATATGTCCAAGTCTAAGGCTGAAGAGTCCAAAGTAACAGATAAACACAATTTATACGACAGTTTGAGGAAAATATCCTTCTCGGGTAGATTCGAGGATCAATTTCATGTATATATGTTTAGTTCAAGTGCTACAACCCAGGCAATTCACTATTCTTTTTCCTATTCTATTGGTCCTTAGAAATTGTTCATCCCCCTTTTTTCTGGTGGGTTCCCTTCCTTTTGTAGCCTTTCTCCATGCATCTCAGCCCTCTACCTGTACGTCCCCAGGCATTTCTCAAGATACTTGTCCCATCAAGACTCTGTTAAAGGTGGTAAAAGGAGCTGCTAGCTGTGAATTTACTGTTCAGAGGTCATTTCCACATTAATGCAGCTGGTAAGGTTGGTGGAGGGTATTGAATGTGGAGGTGGGAGTTATATCCTTCAGGAAATTTCCTTCCACCATCCTTGTCCTCGTTGCCATCTCTTCTCCTCTCCTTGGGCATTTAAGGGATATCAGTTGTCCTGATTCTCTTACTCTCCTCGGGTAGGTGGAGTTCTCAAAATTCCTTTACCCTTTTTAGCCTAGGTTGGGAAGATCACTCCTCGGTTAAGACTCCTCAGTCCTCGGCCCCACACATTTGTAATTAAAAGAGTCAATTTCATACAAGAAGCCATTTAGGTTTGGTCAAAGGAACGAAATATTTCAGTACTAATTGATACCAGTATACCGTTTCAAGATTATCGCTATTTATATATTTCTATACATATATGTATTTTTGAATTTATTTATATAAGTATGAATTTATTAATTTTCATGTTTATCAACATAAAATTTTTAATTCAAATATTTTATAAACCTAAATATTAGCCCAAGTACATTAACCCAATTGCTTAAATAAAATTTTAGAAAAAAATTTATTGTATTGGTTGAAGCATCAATGCTAGCCGAAATACTTGAAATATCCCAGGTACAATTCAGTACAACTAGGTATTTTATTTGGTACATTTTGAAAGAATACCAGTACAGTTTAATGGTTGATACAATATATTTCCTCAGTACGATCAGTACCAGTACAGTAGTGACTTCCTTGTTCATACCATAATTATGTTTTCATAGACATTTTTGGTTTCTTTGGAGATTTGGTGATGAGTTGCCTACATGATACTTGAAATCTTAGGTAGACAAGACAATAAAGAAACAAATTATATTTTTTAGAAAACACTATGTGGATTCAAATACGACAGCCACTATTAACAAGACTAGCATCCTCTCTATTTTAAATGGTTTCATTTACAAAATTATGAATGTGTGTTGGTTATTGGGTGCATTGAGGGAAAAAATTTCAACCAAACTGTCATCGGTGGATTGGAAAATTTTCAAACTGCCACTAACCTATCAACCTCCAAAACAGCAAGTTGATCTAAAGTTTAGGCAATTTCAACTCGGAGAGTTAATTTTAATTGTGTTCTATACTAAACTTTAAAAATTAGTTTAACTTTTAATGATAAATTTAATAAGTTGTATATCCTCTATACCCTATAAACTATTGAAGAAAATTATAGGAAGCGACCCAATTTTGATAGATCAAAATACATACATCTTAAGCTATTAGTACATTCTAATTTGAAAAAAAAAAAAAAAATTAGAGTATCATATCCATTTCACTACGTATGCTTACGAATCTGTTGGGCAAGTATATCATTTATTTTTCATATTTGCATATGTCAATCATGGTGTCATATAAAATAAAAAAAAATTGATATAAGATAAAGGCAAGTTTGGTTGGATTTTGGTAGTTTAAAAGAGAAAAAAGAACACTCAATCTGCCACCTGACTCAACAAGCCACTTTAATAGTTGAACTCACCTAACCTACTTAAAAATCAATATCGTATCCATGTGGATCAATGCAAGATAGAGTGGGTCAGATAATTTTGGCAAATTAAACAGGTTTATGCATAGACCTATACAAAACTAAAGGAGTATCCATAGCCATGTCACTTACAATTTTAAATTATGTGTTAGCATGTATAAAAGTAGGTATAAAATCTAAAATCTAATCGTAAAATAGACTTTCTCTATTTCATTTTAAAAGATAAAGATCCTTGTCCTCAAGTAATGATGGTGATAAGGGTAATTTTGGAAAGGTATCAAACTCGTTCGTAAAGGATGAAACCGTCGGGTTTAATAAACTCGTCAGCCTCGCCATGCATTAAATAGAGGAGACGACGTCTGCACACCCAAAGCCGACGACTCTGATCTTGACCCGTTGACTCGTCTTCAGGCAGTCGAGTATTTTGGAACCGTCAACTTGAACGTCCCCACAAGATGGGAAGCCGACGGGATTAAGCTGAAGGGAACAAGGAAGCTCCTGACGAGTCCAACATGACTTTGCTTGGACTCCACGAATTGGTATAAATGGAAACATCTTATGCCCCACGAATAACCCTAATTAAGAAGATTTCTACAAGGAAAGAGTCCCATAAGATACGTGCATTAATGAGAATCTTCTCTACAAGGAAAGATCTTCTCCACCAAGGAATGGGTGTTGAAAGCTCGAAATGTGTAAAAACACAAGAGTTTGTTTAGACCCCCAATTCAAATTACGGCTTGGTTGATTTTACACTAACTTAATACCAAGTGCAGAATAGTGTAAAAGCAAGCATACAAGCAAGGAAGCTACTCTAATCCATATTTAAAGCAACACAGTAGTAAAATGAAATGAACAAGAGTAGGGAAGAGAGATGCAAACACAGATAACACCGAGACGTGTTATCAAAGAGGAAACTGAAGAACTCGGCGAAAAACCTCTCCGCCGCCCTCCAAGCGGTAATCGATCTACTAGACAATTAGTTGGGATACATGGGTAAGCAAGAGACCCTCCAAGCCTAATCTACCCTCTATACCTAAGCCCTCCAAGCTCCTACTCTAACAAGGCTTCTCAAAACCATGTCTTGTCTAGCTCTCCAGATCCTGCAACAAGCTCCACATTTCATTTGCCATCCTTGGCTTCTTCCAATGTTTCCCAGCATCACCAAAACCTCACTGGACACTCTCAAAAGGTGTGGTAAGTGTTTGGGCTATTGACCTCTCAATGGTATAAAAATGGAGAGGTAGGAGATGAGGAAATTTCACAAACAAATGTGTAGAGAATTGTTGGTAAAACAATTTCTAACTCTCAAGTGTTTTAGTTAGGGTTTTCTCTCAGAAGCTCTCCTTCACATTTGTGGGTAATATGGGTATATATAGTGAGGGTATAGAAAGTGTGTATCAGACAGTATAGACTGGCAGAACAGAATGTCTCGTGAGAAGGCCTTACCTGCGAGATACTTACAAGACATAGCTGTCTCCATCTGTACAGACTCTTCACATTCCAGTCATGTGCAAGGCACATGCTTCACTTCGCGGGAAGCTTAGTCGCGAGATACCCGTGAGAAGTCTTCTGTCTTCACTTGCTTAAGTCGTCACACTCTCTCCCTAGCACACAACCCTTACAATCAAATCCCACAATAAATACAGGGTACACAAGATTGAAAATAATTACAATCAAATTTGGCACAGAATAAAAGCCAACAAAATACAAATTTGTAAATCACAACTTTACAGTTGTCAACTCTACACTACTATAAAAACCCTAAAATCCTCACAAACCATGGTACGCATAATTCATCTCAGCTTTTGCACTCTAGAGTTGTGACCAATTCTCTAACTTGACTGTCGGAGGGTATTTGGCTAGTGCCACACTGGTACTCTTCGTAGGTTCATCTTTTTCTCTCTGTGTTGTGCAGGTCTTGCTTGGAGCACATGAGGACCATGTAGCTTGCTAATGATTTTCGGCATCATCAGATGGTCTCCTTTAACAATACCTGCAAAAGGATAAGTGTTAGGCTTCCAGGAGAAGAAGATGAAGGTGATGAAGGAGAGGCTGCTCCAATGGAGACTGAAGCAGAGGCAGCAGGGCTTGCATCAACTTCAACACCTAGGAGAAGTGGCAAAAGACACAGAGCTTCAACCTCTGCAGACACACCTCCAGATGCTTTCCAGATCATTCTGGAAAGGCTTGATGGGATCAGGGCAGTCCAAACTGAGCATTCTGACAGGATGAGAGCCATGCAAGACCAGATTGATGTCTTGGCTGCTACACTTGACAGCTTCACAACTCAGCATGACAAGTGACCCTTTGGCCATTCCATGTCAAAAAGGGGGAGAAAGTTCATTGATGATTGAGAAGCAGAAAAGCAGCTCTTAAGGGGGAGTAATTAGTTGAGGGGGAGTAATGTGTTTATATATGTTTATGATTTGGGTATTTTAGTGTTTTTATGGTTTTTGATACACTGTGTTTTGGTGTATAACTGTTTCTAATTCTTTTGATATACTCTTGGTTTAAACTTTAATATATGTTTGATGATGTTTTTCAGGATATTCTGTATTTGTACCCATATGCTTTTGTAAGCTTTTAGGGTTAATGTTTTTATGCATAGTTTGTAGGCTTTATGGTATGTACCTTGCTTAAGTGCAGCCTTTATGCTATGTTGAAATCAGTACCTTAATCTAAATGTTCTGCATTTTGGTTTATGTACTGTCACTCTTGTGCCCTTGTAGGATTGTTCCTAGATGCATATGCCTTGTGTGCTATGCATTGGTTGAGTGTTGAGCATACAAGTGTCTTGCCTTGTGCTTGTTAACTTGTATGTCCTTGTGTTCATTCCAAGTGTGAATGAGCACTGTGATCACTACCTTGTGGTGTTCACTTGGTTGATCAAGCCATGGTTTGTTTATTAACTCCATCTTTGCTTGATCTCTTATTGCCTGTTTCATATGCATTTATAATTTTCTGCTTACAATGATCATGGTGTATTGTTGTGTTTCAGGAGTTTATGTTCATATGATTCAAGTGCTTCACAGCTTCTAGAGTTAGGTGTGAGTGAGTTTTGTTCAACTGTTCCCAACTCACATGTTAAGTCTAGAGTCTGTTTTAGGGTTTTGTCACGGAATAGCCAAAGGGGGAGATTGTAAGGTTGAATTTATTCAACCATCTAATTGGCTTTATTCCGTGCCAAATTTGCTTGTAATTCAGCAATTAGTAACCCTGTATTTAGGTGGGATTGTTGTAAGGGTAGTGAGTGAGATAGTGTGAAGATTGCTCAAGAGTGTGCAAGAAAACAGAGTGTCGCGGCTGGGACTCGCGGGTGGACTCGCGGCTGCAAGTTGCCAGAAGCTGCACACGTGCCAAGCATGCTGGAAGATGAACAGTCATGCTAGCTGGAGCACTACAGGACAAAACAGGACAACTGGCCATACGGTTAACTCGCGACTGGAACTCGCGACTTAGTCAAGCCGCGAGGTCAAGCCGCGAGCCACCCCTGTTTTGGAAAAACCTGACGTTTCACATTCCTCTTCACTCCAGTATAAATACCCTTTTAACCCACGATTGAAAGAGAGCTTCCAGAGAGAATTTTGAGAGAGAAACCCTAAAGAAAAACCAGATTGTTTCACCCACAATCTCTACCTTAGAGTCTCATCAAATTCCCTCACTCTCTTCCTCTCCATTGTCAAATCCTTGAGAGGCATTATACCAAACCTGGTTCTCACCATTATCATCTCTGTGAGACAGACGTTTGGAGTTCTGGGAAGCAGTTAGGAAGGAGCCAATCTTCATTGGTTGATGCTACGGTGTAGTAGCGGAATCCGGAAAGCTAGAAAAGAAAAAGGTTCGGCGCAACCTCGTTGGAGCAAGAAGCTTGGAGGGCTTAGGTGCATCGGGTAGATTAGGCTTGGAGGGTCTATTGCTGTCCTTGTATCCCAACTGTATTTTCTAGTGGATTGATTACCGCTTGGAGGGCGGCGGAGAGGTTTTTCGCCGAGGTCTTCGGTTTCCTCTTCGATAACATATCTGGTGTTATCTCTGTGTTTGCATCTTCCTTCCTCTCTATCTCTGCCTTTACATTATCTGCTGTGGTTTATTTTGTTATGGCTTAGATAGTTGTTTAACCAATTCCAGATTATAGCATATGTTAAGTTTCCGCACACTAGTTGTTTGACATATTGCTTGTGTTGGTTAAGTTGGTTTTTGGGGGTCTAAACGTTCAAAAGTGTTTTTGTACACGTTTTTGAACTTTCAGTATCCGTATGGAAGGTACAATCTACGAATACAAGAATTATGGAAAGTTTATAAAAGATGATTATCAACATAAAATACCTTAATGACTTGGATTGTAAGGTTATCATAAATGAGGATAATTTCACTATGTGTATTACACCCTCCTCTCTTAGACTCCACACGCGACTTTCTTTCGACCTATTTTTCTCCCTCTAAATTGTCATTGTCGATCTCTTTGTGAGCTTTTGAAAGTGACACCCTCACATTTTTACAAAAAAATTGAGTCTTCTCGTCCCGAGGTGCTCAAGAGCTAGCTTTACTTCATTTTCAACATGCTTTGAAGCATCTTAGTCCCACATTATGCATTTACAACATTAACAGCTTGCGAGCCTACAGGTTAAGCGTGCACCTTGATGCTTGAGCTCAGCTTGTTTAGTAAAACGAAACATGCCATGCAATAAACTTAAGTTTGACTCATTTGTATTAGCAAGCAAATCTAATCGATTTGCTAATTGAGCTTTGATCGAGAAACTGCATTAACAGTTAAGCTCATTTATATTTGGATGGAAGGTGCAATCTACAAATTCTCTGTGACTTTCCTTTAGCTCATTTTTCTCCCTCCAAATCATCATTTGCAATTTCGTTGTGAACTCCAGAAAGCGAGTCTATACAACCATAGGGGCTGAAGAGCTTTTCTTCATTTTCAACATTGGCTTTGAAGCATCTTAGTCCCACATTATACATTTACAACATTAATGACTTGCAAACCTATGATTTAAGTGCGCGTTTGGCATTGGCTTAAAAGACCAGTTTTTTTTACTATTCAGCTTATTTTTACTACTATTCATGAGTCTCATTTCATTTTTTGATACTATTCATGAACCTTACTTTACTGTTTTAGCTACGTTTTAGCTTTATCTATAGTACTTTCAGTAAAAACTTTTCAGTTTCAATTAAGGGTCTGTTTGGAATTCGTTTATTTTACTGAAATTGAAATTTTTTTACTGAAAATACTGTAAATAAGAGTAAAAGTTAGCTGAAATATTACAGTAAGACTCATAAATAATACCAAAAAATCCAATGGAGCCCATGAATAGTAACATAAGCTGAATAATAAAATAATATGACTTTTTTTTAATTTGAAACTAAACGCACAATAAATAAGCTGTTCCCAAACAGACTATAAGCATCTTTATGCTTGAGCTCAACTCATTTATAAAAATGAAATGAGCCATGCAGTAAGCTCAAGCTTGACTCATTTGTATTAGCAAGCAAACCCAATCGTCTGCTGATTGAGTTTTGACCAAGTCATTGCATAAAAAATTCAGCTTATTTATATATGTATAGAAGGTACCATCTACAAATAGAAGAATTATGGAAAGTTTATAAAAGATGATCGTGAACATAATATACCTTAATGACTTGGATTATAAGATTATCATGAATATAGGAAAATTTCAGGTGTATTCAGTTTCTTTGGTTCCGATGGTTACTACAAGACATGGGCATTTCATTACCTTTTGTCACTGTCGTGCACTGTAATAATATGAGTCCTATTTGGTTCACTCATAATAGCGTTTTTCATGAGCGGACCAATCACTTTAAGATTGACTATCATCTCGTTCGACACTACTTCTTATCAAGCAAGACCTTTGTTTGTTTTCTCTTAGGATTAGCTTAGTGACATCTTCACCAAATCCCATCCACTAGGCCGTTTCCATGATCTTGAATCCAAATTCAAGTTGGCTTATCAAAATCGTTTTGAGTTTGAGGGGCTATTAGAATTACTATTATTCTCGTACTTTTTGTACTAGTCATATTAGATTTAGAGTTAGCAGTCAAGAACCTTAAAGCTCAAATGGTTGACAATGACACTGACCATAATATTTCCAAATGAGAAATCCAGTACTAGTCCCCTCAAAGTTCAGTAGTCCTACGACTTGGTGGTACATATTTAATTTAATTGATCAACACAATAAGTATACCTTCTCATAATTCTCTTTTTACACTTTGAGGTAAATCTGGAGTTCTTCCTCTCTTTTATAAGCACTCCAAAATTATATTTTTAACCGCAATATAGCGAAAAGTAGGTAGGATAAAAAGTATGTCTTATCCAACTCCAAGGGAATTGGAGTAATTAATGGGTAAAATATTAGTAAATCATACTATAATCTTGAGACAAATTAAACCAAACAGAAAGAATAGGAAAATATTTTTATGGTGAGAAGAAAATTGAAAAGCATAAGGTAGCAGAGGATGAAGCTATTTCTGGTGATGAAGATGGAGAACCTTCAGATGCTCTTAAGACTTGCAAAAGGCAAGATGAAAACGGTGTCGTCATAATAAGAAGTCATACGCACCGTATCACTAAAACTCAAAACACTGTCGTTTGGCTTTAGGTTGTTTATAACTCCATGTAAAACGCAGCGTTTTATTAACTCAGTTATTAGGCCTAAATGTAGTTGTGTTCACACGTGTTAGTGGTGGTTAATCTGTTATCATTGCCTCCATGATTTGTGCTCTCTCTCTGATTATGTATAAAGGCTTAGCACAGCTCAGTAATGTAGTAAGTTGGTTTTTCATTACAGAAATAATAGAAGTTTCTTTTCCTTCAATCAATTTCTCTCTATTTTCTTGTTTCTTTGTTCATGGTATTAGAGCTTTGCTTCCATGGCATCTGTAAACACAAATTCATCTTCAACCTCATCTTCTACTTCAACCACAGTACCTACAATGGTTAATCCCGTCACTCAAATCAATCCCTCACTATTACTACTGTTAAATATGTCATCCATGGTGACTGTCAAACTAGATTTCTCAAATTACATTGTTTGGAAGCATCAAATAGAGGAAATTTTGGAGACTTACTCTATGATTGATGCTATTGATGAAACTACTGTAGCACCAGATCAGTTCTTGAAGGATTCCTCAGGTAATTTTACCACAAATATCAATCCTGCTTTTCTTACTTGGAAGAATCGTGAACAGGCCTTGTTCACATTTCTCAACTCCACACTTTCTCCTTCTATTCTTGCTATTACAGTAGGACAGAAATCTGGTAGAGGTGTTAGGAAAGTTCTGGAAAAACGATTTGCTTCAATTTCTAGGTCTAGTGTGATGAGCCTTAGAAATGAATTGAATGTAGTTAAGAAAGGATCTCATTCCATTGATGTGTATTTCCGAAAAATCAAACAGATTCATGACAGACTTGCTGCTGTGTCAATTGTTCTTGATGATGAAGAGTTGCTTCATATTGCTCTTGATGGTCTGCCATCAAAGTATGATTCATTTAGTTCTGCTATAAGAACTCGTAGTGATGTTATTTCCATTGAAGAACTGAATACTCTTCTTAATGCTAAAGAAAGGGCTATTAAGAAGAGATCTAGTCTAGTTGATACTACATCCATGGCAATGGCTGCAAATTATCAATCTAAAGGGTTTCATAGAGGTAGAGGTAGGCACAATAATCAAAGAGGCCGTGGAGGTGGAGGTGGAGGTAGAGGAAATTTCAGTGGTGTTCCTCAAATGGTTCTTTCAATCCCACTTTACCTCAGTTTAATCAACCTTAATCTGGTCAGGCTAGATCTCCAAGATTTCAGCATGGTTTTCAGGGGCAAAATCAGAGACCACGGTGTCAAATATGTGGAAAGAATGGACATGGAGCTCTTGATTGTTATCACAGGATGGATTTCTCTTTTCAAGGCAAGCATGCTCCATCAAAGCTTGCTACAATGGTGGCTAATTCTGCTCAGGTTCATGGAGTTAATGGTTGGCTTACAGACACTAGTTGTTCTAATCATGTGACATCTAATCTTGCTTATCTTTCCTTGCAACAACACCCTACTTCAGGTATTGAAACTGTGACTGTTGGAAATGGCCAAGAGTTGCCTATTACTCATATTGGCAATGGTGAGTTGTGTACTTCTTCTCATACTTTTAAGCTTGATGGTATACTTAGGATTCCTAACCTTTCTTCCAATCTTTTGTCTGTTCATAAGCTTTGTTTACAAAACAATTCTTTCTGTTATTTTGATGCTTATAAATTCTCTATTCAGGATTTAATTTCAGGGAAGATTTTTTATGAAGGATTGAGTAAATATGGTGTTTACCCTATTCCTGCACCATCAACCCTGTCCTCAAATTCATCCACTTCCACTGCTTACACTACCTCTCAAGTTCATCCTACTTCATCTGCTTTATCTTCAGCTACATCTGCTCAAATTTCCCTTTGGCACAAAAGGCTTAGACATCCTAGTGCAAAACTTCTCCATTCTGCTATCCAATCTATAAATCTTGCTTTTACTTTCAATAAGGTTGATGAGTGTTGCTCTTCTTGTACTTCTTGTATTAGTGCTAAGATGCACAGATTTCCTTTGAATAAACATAATATTCAATCCAATTCTATGCTTCAAATTGTGTACTCTGATGTATGGGGTCCTGCTCCCATTTCTTCTTTATTTGGTTACTCTTACTATGTGGTATTCATTGATGATTACACTAGATATACCTGGTTCTTCTTACTCAAACAAAAATCTGAGTTGTTTGCTGTGTTTAAGCACTTTAAAAATCTAGTTGAGACTCAATATTCTGCTAAAATCAAAGTTCTTAGGTCTGATAATGGCAAGGAATATCTTAGTTCTCAATTTCAACAATTTTGTTCTGATAATGGCATTGTTCACCAGACTTCTTGTCCTTATGTCCCTCAACAAAATGGTGTTTCAGAAAGGAAACACAAGCACATTGTGGAGACTGGTTTAGCTTTGTTGTATCAGTCTCACTTACCTTTAAATTTTTGGTCCTATGCCTTTTCCACCGCATCCTTTTCTCATTAATAGGCTGCCATCATCTGTTCTTGGCTTTATCTCTCCTTGGGAGATGGTCAATTCTGTTTCTCCACCTCAATCAACTCTTAGGTCATTTGGTTGTGCCTGCTATCCCTATCTTAGACCCTACAACAAACATATACTTCAGCTTAGGTCTGTTGAGTGTGTGTTTCTCGGGTATCCCCCATTATCCAAAGGTTATTTGTGTTTAGACCCTACTAACAATAAAATTTACACTACTTGCTATGCTTTGTTCAATGTAAGTGTCTTTCCCTTTGTTGATAGGCCTAATCTCAATGCTCCCAATGTTCCTTTTTCTACTCCTATTTTAGATTCTGCCTGGTTTTCTGTCAATAGTCCAATGTCTAGTCCTTCTTCTTCTTCTGCTGCTCCTTCCTCTTCTTCTTTGTCCACCTTTCCTAATTGTTTTCCTTTAACTCTTCTTAAATCTGACTCATGTACTCCTGCTTCCCATTTAGCTTCTCCTTCCTCTTCATCTTCTTCTGGTCCTTCCTCTATTCCTGCCTTCCCTTTGTTTGCCTCTTCTGAGTCATCCTCTTCTATTCCTGTCAATAATCACTCCATGGTTACAAGGTCCTAACTAGGTATCCACGAGCCAAAGGTTCTTAAGGTCAGTGCTGATTACACAACTCAGGAACCTCCATCCTTTGTTGTTGCTGTCAAGCATCCTCAATGGAGGGCTGCTATGGATTCTGAGTTTAATTCTTTACTGAAGCAGCAGACTTGGTCTCTTGTTCCACCTCCTAAAGACAAGAATGTTGTCACTTGTAAGTGGGTTTATAAGGTTAAAAGACACAGTGATGGTTCTATTGCCAAGTATAAGGCTAGGCTTGTGGCTATGGGGTACCTTCAGCAGTATGGGTTGGATTATGAGGAAACTTTTAGCCCTGTGGTTAAGCCTACCACTGTCAGATTGCTACTTGCTCTTGCTGTGAACTATGGTTGGTCTCTGAGGCAATTGGATGTAAGCAATGCCTTCCTTCATGGCATTCTCAAGGAGGAAGTTTATATGGCTCAACCACAAGGCTATGAGGATAAGTTCTATCCTAATCATGTTTTCCATCTACATAAGGCTTTGTATGGACTGAAACAGGCTCCAAGGGCCTGGTTTGAGAGATTTAGCTCTCAGTTGCTTCATCTTGGTTTTGTTGCTTCTGGTGCTAATGGGAATTTATTCATATATAACCATGATTCTCATTTAGTCTTTCTATTGCTTTATGTGGATGATATCATAGTTACTGGTAATCATGCTGCCTTTATTACATCTCTTCTTGTTGTTTTGGGCACTGATTTTGAACTTAAGGACTTAGGCAGATTGCATTATTTCTTGGGGCTTCAAATAGACTATACTCCTAGTGGTCTCTTTGTTCATCAGACTAAGTATACCTTGGATTTACTTCATAAGTTTTCCATGTCTGGCTGCAAACCTTGCAAGACTCCTTGCTCTCCTAATGCTCATCTTCTTGCCAATGATAGTCCTTTGCTACAAGACCCTACAATTTATAGAAGCATGGTGGGTGCTTTATAGTATCTGACTTTCACCAGGCCTGACATTTCTTTTGCAGTCCAACAGGCTTGTCAATTCATTGGTCGTCCTACTTCTAATCATCTTCAGGCAGCTAAGAGGACTTTAAGGTATTTACAAGGTTCTATTCATCAAGGAAGGCCTTTACACCTGGTCCATTGACCCTTTCTGCCTATAGTGATGTAGACTGGGCTGGTAATCCTATGGATAGGAAGTCTATATCTGGTATTTTGGTGTTTCTTGGTAATTCTCCAATTACCTGGTCTGCTAAGAAGCAATCTACAGTCTCTCGTTCTTCCACTGAGGCAGAATATAGAGCTCTTGCTTATTGTGCTGCTGAGCTTTGTTGGATTAGAATGCTTCTCAAGGATTTTGGTGTTTTTCTTTCTAATCCTCCTGTTTTGTGGTGTGCTAATGTATCAGCCCTTGCTATTGCTTCTAAAACAGTCTTTCATGCTCGTACCAAGCATATAGAAGTGGACTTCCATTTTGTTCGTGAGAGGGTTTTGAGGCATGATCTTCAAGTTCAGTTTGTTGCCTCTCAAGATCAATTGGCTGATATTCTAACTAAGGGCCTGGCTTCTCCTCGTTTCCAGTGGCTGGCTTCCAAACTCATGTGGCAATTCCCCATGAGCTTGAGGGGGGATGAAACACATAAGGTAGCAAAGGATGAAGCTATTTTTGGTGATGAAGATGGAGAACCTTCAGAACCTTCAGATGCTCTTAGACTTGCAAAAGGCAAGATGAAAACGGTGTCGTCATAAGAAGAAGTCATACACACCGTATCACTAAAACTCAAAACACTGTCGTTTGGCTTTAGGTTGTTTATAACTCCATGTAAAATGCAGCGTTTTATTAACTCAGTTATTAGGCCTAAATGTAGTTGTGTTCACACATGTTAGTGGTGGTTAATCTGTTATAACGACCTCCATGATTTGCGCTCTCTCTCTCTCTCTCTCTTTGATTATGTATAAAGGCTTAGCACAGCTCAGTAATGTAGTAAGTTGGTTTTTCATTACAAAAATAATAGAAGTTTCTTTTCCCTCAATCAATTCTCTCTGTTTTCTTGTTTCTTTGTTTCTTTGTTCAAAAATAAAGAGATGCAAATAATGTTCTAAGCCTAGCTAGCATGGAAAGCTGGGATGCGTTCATAACTATTTTGTATTACACAAACATTTGAGAAAAGGAAGAAGGCCCCCGCAAGAGATGAAAATTACATACCTTGGAGGGGTAATGATAATGGGTGATAAGTGAGGAAACATGCAGATAATTCCTTCACAATTTTTGTCGTTGGTATCGGATAGATAGGATACCTAATAAACAATGGAGACCATTTTTAAATTGTTAGTCATATTCATACCTTCCTTTGAAACGTTAACGCACGTTCAACAAAGAGTATATTATAAGGTGCACAATGGGTGTGTCGCATGGAATATCGGTTTTATAGTACTCCTAGGAAAAAAATAATAATAAACAAATTAATTTTCAACATGCAATGTATGGGCAAATCATTTTAATTGTTATCGTGAGCTTCCTGATTCCTATTTGAGTCAGTTGCCATTTCACTCCATGTGCGACCAGCAGTCACACTTGGTTAAGATCATTGTTAATATATATATATATATATATATATATTGGACTCTTTGTAAAACCTTCAAACCGTAGCCTTTGTAATTTGAAAGAAATTTGGTGCGCCTGGGGTTTGAGTTTGTGATAGTCTATGCTAGCTTTGTAATCTTCCTATTTTATGGGTGAAAGTTTCAATTCTCTTTGACGTTGCTCGTCAAAGTAAGCCTATACCCGAATCACAGTCTTAATTATCAACTATGGTGTTTGAAACTTTGAATTTTATCTTGCACAAGACACCTTCATTATTCTTATCTAAGGCTATGCATTGGGGGTAACATATTATAGGTTGTGGTCCGTGAATTCAACATCTTCAAGTAAAATTATCATCAATCATCATCGATTGAAAATTAAACGAGTCTTCTACTCTTGACCACTAAAAAAGATAAGAAGAAGCTTGATATAGTCAAAGACAATGATGTTAGCAAGCTTGTGGATTTAAAGTTAAAACAACTGACAAAGTGCATGAAAACACTATAATTTGTTAGGTCTATATGTATTAGTGTTGTTAAACCATGTCAAATTGTTAGTTATGTTGTGACTTAAAGGTATAATTCAAGATCAAAACAAAAACCCAAACATTAGCTCAAGAAAGCAAAGTTTCTATGATATCAACAACAACCTTGATAGCAACATCAATCGATCGAGCTTGATAGCAACCTCTACTTATTGAGACTTGCACAAACCCGCTTTGCAAAAAGCCCAATAGCTTGTATGTTTCATCCCTAATTTGAGAGCTACTTATTAGAATATAAAATAGAAATTTTAAGTTGATAAGAGAGATTATTTAGAGGAGAGAGCCATGTTTGTGAGCCTAGGGTTTTGTAACCAAGGTTCTCAATTTCAACATACTAGAGATATTAAAGCAAATTTGAAGGTCAGCTAGTGAAAAAGTTGAAGCCATAACACATACCATATACTCGTTGTGAAGATTACCTTCAAGAGGTTCTTAGAGTTGGTCGGAAGTTTTGATCGTGATCATGCGTGTCATTTGTGAAAGCAATTCATATGGTTGAAGAATCTAAGTATTCTAGTGCAATGAAGGGTTTTAATTTCTCTTTAAGTTCTCTATGAGTCAGTTGAGGCTAAGAAAATGTTTTTCCTTGATTGTAAAACTTTTCATATCATATTGAATTTGCTTCACTGGGAAAGGTTCCTCCCATAGTGAATTTTTACTTGAATATTTTTTCTTAGATTTTCCACTTCAGCCACCATATTGTTTTCTCCTTTTGATTAGTTTTGTGTGATTGGTGACACATTATTCAAGTTACCTTTACATGCTTCATCTGTTTCTATTCAAATTGATATTTGGTATAATTGGACTAATATAACCACTTGGTTAATTCATTATGAAATTGACAACCACCGTCTAAAAACTTAACATAGTTCAACCCATTCAAGATGAGATGCATGATTCTTCGGACAAGGTACTCCATTAACAACACACATTAAGCTTTCAACCACTTTGTCATTGTTGTGTGAGGAGGAGAAGTAGCACGTCTCGCATTCCTTATGCTTGCATGTGCAGTTGATACCATGACGTATGTTATGTTTTGCACTCATTTAGATAGTTCGCATGTTTTTTAGTGTAGTACAGATATTCTAGTAATAGTAATTGTGTTTTGGATTTGAAAACCCTGATTTCGTTGGTGACTTAAATAAGAGGAAATTTCTAACATGTCAGTTTTTTTTACACTTTTTAGTTACGCTATCAATTGGAAGATGATATTAAAGTCAATTTTTGCTTTGTTTACCACATAAACAGATTATATGGTAGCAGCAAAGGTAGTGAAAGAAGTTATTTGGTTGAAAGATTTGGTTTGCAGCATAGTGAGACTATTGTGTTTTGTGATGGTCAAAGCACCATACATTTGATTAAAAATCATATGTATCATGAGAGAGACAAGCGCATTGATATTGGATACCATTTCATTCACAAGATTATATCTCAAGAAAATGCTGTAGTCACAAAAGTTGCTACAGTAGATAATTTAGCAAATATATGACTAAACCAATTCCTTACATTGGCAGCTTTAGAAATTTTTTCTAGGGGGTCATTAAGAAACTTAAATTAAAATAAAAAATAAAAAAGAACTTAAATATATTGAGTTGTCGAAAAAAAAACATACACACAAATACATGAAGTTTTACAATTTCCTTTTACGAGTTTTTTTATTTTGAAATCTTCTCATGATAGTTTATTATTAGTTGTTATTATCTATTGTTAATGTAAGTATAACCATTTTATTTTGTTAATTTTGTATAACATTTTTGTTTACATGCAATTGTAGTTATATATTTGTCATTTTTTTATAAAAATATTTTAAACTAAATGACAAAACTTAACTACACTTGCACTATATAATTATTAACTTACACAACCACACTCATCCATACATAAATAATATACTAAGTTGTTGTTTGATTGTGGGATCGATAAGTTGATATGTGACCAGGGTGTGCAAAATTATTTTTATGAATAAATTAAATTAGTAAAGCAATATTTTATATATATTAATTGAACCCCTAAAGTGTATGTGCAGCCGCCCCTGATTCCTTTACACAAGTTTAACCATTGCTTAGACTTAGCTCATAGAGGTTTTGATGCAGGCGTTAAAGGAGTTTAACCTTTCGAATCAAGTTTCGGTGAAAATTTTGTTGAGATATGTTGTATAAGGTGTCACAGCACACCCATGAAAAGCTAGTCACTCTTATTCAACTTTGTATTTGATTCCTACGTTTTTTTTTTTTCCGTTCCGTATGAAGCAACAAATTTGATTTTGTCACTCTTGGTTAAGACTCTAGGTACTATATATATGTGAGCTCCTTTCAAGCAGTAGCCTTTGTAAATAGAGGGGGTGGTTTGAATTTTTTTTTTTTTTTAATTAGTAAAACTTTCTTTTTAACACCACCTGTGGACATAAGTTAAAGACCGAACCATATGAATGTTTGTATTCTTTGTGTGGTTGTTTTGTCCCATTTCTATATTCCTATTTCACATAAATCTATTATAATTAAAGAACTCACAATAAATTAGTATTAAAGCTTTTGATATTTGCTAAAAGTAGTCAGTTTCTTACGTGTTTGCATTTTATCCTACACTAATACTAATAGTAGGCCCCTACATCTTTCTTGTTTTTTTTTTTTTTGGAGGACCCTACATCTTTCTAATCTAAGCAACTCCCAAAGATAAATCATGTTAACAGGAAAAAAGATATTTCCTTATAGCAATTTTAACTTAAAGAAGAAAAAAGCTAGGAATGATGAATTGTACATACCAAGCAACGGCTATCCAACTATAAGCGGAGAGATCCATGTTGTTGAATGTCGTCAAGCCAGGATGAGCCTCAGCTAATTCATTTATCTGATCAGCAAATATCCCATCATATATAATCAAATATTAGCTAGTGGGAGAAGTACGATATTTATATTGTGGTACTGAGGAATGAGAATAGAGGAATATTTAGATATAATAATAATTTGCCTTTGTAGTCAGCGGAAGTCTATCATAAGGACCTAATGTCTCGTTGAACTGAAAGTAGAGATGACCAAGGCCTTCCATTATTTTGGATTGTCCCTCATGATGATCAACTAGCAGTGTGGTATGTTGTGAAGTCCTAGTTGATGAATTATTATTGCCCACACTCACACTCACTGAGATAGATTCACAAGGTTTTGTAGTATATATCTGGATAGCTGATAGGGAAGGTGCATAGTATTGTACAACACTTTCACCATTGTTCAACAGTATTGGTACAGAAGCCCCATAGAAACTCTTCTCAGCATAGAACTCCCAAACGTCACTCAAGGAGAAACAACCCACCATATCGTTCCCACTACTACCCTCACTTGATTGCCCAAACCCATTTAGTGTACGAGCCTGCGTATATAATATAAATAAGATGTGAGGAATAAAAGAAAATGAGAAAGAAGGGTAACCCTCCAAATAATTAAATGATGTTGCACCAATATATATAGTGTTAATTATTAAACGAAGACAGCTAATTTTATTCATTTGAAAAATTACTTTTTTCCAAATGTTATTTTTGCTATAGCCTGATATTTAAGTGTGCTAGTGCTAATTATGGTTTTAGAAAACATTTATATTTGTTTTTCGCCGCTACTTCTTTTATAATGGTAAAAAGTGAAGCAATTGGTCCTATAAATTTTTTTTTCCATCAGGAGTATGGTAAATGGTGTATGAATATATAAGCCGAGCATTACCAGGGTTACACATAAATGGTATTATGGAAAATAGTATACGGGGGTTGCAATAAATGATGCCATGAAATGGCTACCAATTCATGTGATCCGTTCTCAGCTAGTATTCAGTTTGGGAACATGGAGAGGATAATGGCTTTTTTTGGTGGGATTTTAACAATTGAGTAATTATTAAATATCAGTGTGTTTGGATGACAGGATTTGGGCACATGGATTTGGATTTGGGTGAATAAATTTTAAATGCCCTATTTAAATAGCCAAGAATTTTAAATCTTAAAATCTTTGAATTTGAAATAATTTCTAAACCCCTAAAATTTTAGAAATTCATATGATATACTTAAATATTTATGGACTTTGAATTAATGAATTTCAAATCCATCACATTCAAATTCAAATTCAAGTATCCAAACACAACTTTAGAGTTTGGTGACATTGTGCTTGAAAGTTCAAATATGTGTATAAACACCCTTGAACATTTAGACCCCCAAATTACAACTTAACCAATTCAAGCATTATGTCAAACAACTAGTATGCGGAAAATTAACATAAGCTATAATATGGAATTGGTAAAACTATCTAAGCCAAATTAAAATCACAACCCACAGCAGATAATAAAAAGGCAAAGATAAAAAGAGAAGGAATATGCAAACACAAAGACAACACGCGATGTGTTATCGAAGAGGAAACCGAAGCCCTCGGTGTAAAACCTCTCCGCCGCCCTCCAAGCGGTAAACAATCCATTAGAAAATATAGTTGGGATACATGGACAGCAATAGACCCTCCAAGCCTAATCTACTCAGTGCACCTAAGCCCTCCAAGCTTCTTGCTCCAACGAGGTTGCGCCGAACCTTTTTCTTTTCTAGCTTCCCGGATTCCGCTACTAGACCGTAGCATCAATAATGAAGATTGGTTCCTTCCTAACTGCTTCCCAGAAATCCAAACAGCTCTTTTACAGTGATGAATATGGTGAGAACAAGATTTGGTAAAATGCCTCTCAAGGATTTGACAATGGAGAGGAAGAGAGTTGAGGAATTTGAAGAGACTCTAATGTATAGATTGTTGGTGAATCAATCTTGTTTTTCTTTAGAGTTTCTTTCTCAAAATTCTCTCTGGAAGCTCTCTTACATTTGTGGGTAAAAGGGGTATTTATACTGGAGTGGAAGAGGAATGTGAAACGTCAGGTTTTACAAAACAGGGGTGGCTCGCGGTTTGACCTCGCGACTTGACTAAGTCGCGAGATCCAGTCACGAGATAACCGTATGGCCAGTTGTCCTGTTTTGTCCTGTAGTGCTCCAGCTAGCATGACTGTTCACCTTCCGGCATGCTTGGCACGTGTGCTGCGTTTGGCGGCTTGCAACCGTGAGTCACCAGCGAGGCCAAGCCGCGAGTCTCTGTTTTCTTGCACACTCTTGAGCAAACTTCACTCTATCTCACTCACTACCCTTACAACAAACCCACCTAAATACAGGGTTACTAAATGTTGAAATACAAGCAAATTTGGCACGGAATAAAGCTAATTAGATGGTTGAATAAATTCAACCTTACAGTGCTCCTTTACACCAATAGGTTTTAGTGTATAGGTCGGGTTTGAATTTCAGATTTTTATTCGACGACAAGAAACTTCACTAATTGAACTAATTAAACCCACAATTCTATCTCCATTAAAGTTATTACCTACCAATGATGTCTAAACATGAAAATTTAATGTTTAAGAGTAAATGATGAAACTTTTTCTTATTAGTGTGCTGTGTGCATATGTGAAAATAAGGATCAGAAGTAAACGCTCAAAAAAAAAAAAAAAAAAAAAAACATTCTGGTATATCAAATCAAATCAATCAATCAATCAATATATCACTAAAAGTTGAAGCGTAGCATTTAATGTTGCTACGTTCCCATTAAGCCACGTCAGCAGTCATGTCATTATCAATTTTTTCTCAATTTTTTTATACAATTTTTTAACATTTAAAGTGAATTAAAAACTCTATTATATTACAATCAAAATATCATATTTAATTTATCTTATTTTTAATTATTCTTATTTATTATTAAATTTTCAATTCCATTTTAACTTTTCATATCCCCACTACTCTCTACCTTAACTTTCTTCAACCTTTCTCATTCCATTTCAACTTTTCATATACCCACTACTCTCAATATTAATATTATTCTATCTTTTTATCTTCCTTTATTTTTGACTCTTCTTATTTTTTTATCCTCATGCTATAAAATTGTCATTCTTCCTCTTATTCCATGCATAATTTCTATTTTTCCACACACAAAAGCCTCTCTCTCTCTCTTTCTCTCTCTCTCTCTCTCTCTCTCTCTCTCTCTCTCTCTATATATATATATATATTTTTTTTTTTTCCTTCAATTTTTGGTATATATATATATTTTTAATTTTAGTGTAACAGGTTGACCATCAAAACATACTGATGCAGTATTGAAAGCTCCACCAAATGCATCGCAAAAATCAGTTTTAGAGTACTAGAAGTCAGTTAGTTTGCTAAAATTGGAATTGACAGGTAATCAAGCTTGATACGATTTAGTTTTATATTTTATGTTGTTATCTTTTTTATTCTCATTGGTTGTTAAATGTTATATTATTGCATTATAAAGATAGTATATAAAAATATAATATTATTTTATTACCTAGCATAACTAAAATAATATGGTGTTTATTGCTATACATTTCATTTTTATTATTTTATTCTCATCTTATTTTATTCAACATTTAAATTTAGCAACATCCTCCATTAATTTATTCAACATTTAAATTTAGCAACATCCTCCATATCATAATTATTTATATTTTGTCTCATTTTTAAAAAAAATTAAACGTATAATATTTTATTCAATAAATAAAAATTGTTCTTATAAAGTCTTCCCATGAAATATTACAATGCATCAATGGAAAAATGAAATACAAAACAAATATCAATTTAGAAACACTCAATTTAAAAATAAAAATAAAAACAAAAAAAAAACAAAAGAATAAACAATTTTCTTATAAAGTATTCCCATAAAATGTTACAATGCATTAATAGAAAAAGAGAATACAAAACACATGCTATTTTAGAAACACTAAATTTATAGTAATAATAATAATAATAACAACAATAATATCAAACCAAACATATCATAAAATAATAAACTAATAGTTATGGATGTACTAACTTCATGGCAGCAAAATGGAGTAAAATAAAAATAAAAATAAACGTTACAATATGCATATTTAGTACATTAGAATTATCATCAAATTTGGGAAAACAATAGGATGTTAACAAAGAGGGAGAGAAAGAGATTAGTAAAAGAAATCAAACATCAATTAAATAAATTAATTAGTAACTGTTAATTGGAAAACAAAGAGACCGACGGCTAAAGGAGTAAAAAATTAATTAAAGATGACCCTACAAATGTTATTATAAACTTTACAATGCAAATAAATAAATCGTTAAATTCACTTAATTAAATCATATAATCAACAATTAAATAAAATCATACAAAATTTAAACTTGAAACTAATCAAACTTTAATCTAGAAAATCATATTTATTATCAAAACTAAAAGGAAAACGTTCTTCAGTAATAATAGAAATATATAAGAAATAAAGATGAAAATTTTCAAAATCTTTTTTTTTTTTTTTTGACATTTCATTTAACATTATTTAAAAATAATAAAATATAAAAAAAAAAAAAAAAAAAAGTCCTTAAATGCTTATATTCTTCACACACCATGACTTTTAAAATCTAATGAAAGGTTCGAAGAATTTAACTCTCATTTAATGCCTCTATTATGAAAATCAACAGCTAGTAAAATATGATAATAGTAAGAAACGTTATAAATGAGAACATGAAAAAACTAATTAACCACTATTATTATGGAATAGATGTCTTTGTTTTATGCATCTAAGAAAATGAAATGTATAGGGTTTACTTATTAATGTAAAGGTTTTTTGAAAAAAAAAAAAAAAAGCAGATATAAGGTTTTTATTAACTTAAAAGACAATTTTTAATTACTACAACCGTTGCTACTCTATAAATCACACACAACACTATATTCAATATCCTAAATAACATAGTTAGGTCCTTTTGGATATACACCATTATATTCAACTTATAAATTACAACCCAAATCAATCATACAATTACACAATCAAAGCATGAACATGTAACATGTATTACCTTCTGAATTATTACTTGGAATTTTCACAATTATTGAAAGAGAATCTCCAAATTTAATTTTTAGAAAACATCAAGACGTTATAAATGAGAACATGAAAAAACTAATTAATTAGCCACTATTATTATGGAATAGATGTCTTTGTTTTATGCATCTAAGAAAATGAAATGTATAGGGTTTACTTATTAATGTAAAGGTTTTTTGAAAAAAAAAAAAACAGATGTAAGGTTTTTATTAACTTAAAAGACAATTTTTAATTACTACAACCGTTGCTACTCTATAAATCACATACAACACTATATTCAATATCCTAAATAACATAGTTAGGCCCTTTTGGATATACACCATTATATTCAACTTATAAATTACAACCCAAATCAATCATACAATTACACAATCAAAGCATGAACATGTAACATGTATTACCTTCTGAATTATTGCTTGGAATTTTCACAATTATTGAAAGAGAATCTCCAAATTTAATTTTTAGAAAACATCAAGACAAGGTGAATTTTATTCTTTTTAACTTCCATAGAAAAAAAAATATTACACACATTATTTCAACCCTTATGGAAAAGAATGTTTACATGTAGCATGCAAAACGTGTTTAATTGACTTAGAGTTGTAAAAATTAGTCAACCAACTATGGTAGAATTAAGGTTTCAAATTTTAAATAAAACAATTCTACAATAATAAAAAATTATTTTGTGATAAATATGATTATGAAATGCATTACTTTTCATTAAATTAGTTCAAATTACAAAATAATAATAATGAAATCACCATAAAAAATAATCACGCGCAACGCGCAGGTCTGTGACTAGTTTGGAATAAAAGCCTAGATATGCCCTCTCATTGACTATCTTACATTTAGATCCTAGTTTGAAATTGGTAAAAGATCATCAAAGTTACGCACAAACAAATAGCTGACATGAATATCGGTCTAGATTAGCAAAGAGAGAAATTAAGTACAATTCAACCGATCGAGAAGAGAAAACATATTGTTTTGCTAATAAGGAAAGAATTGAGAATGGAAATTAAAGAATACCTTGGGAAGCAGTTTAGTAGAAACAATGGGAGTTACAGACTGAAGAAAGCAGTGAAGGTTGGAGTAGTGATTGAAATCAGAAAGTAATGGCAAGTCCCAAGGAGAGTGTGGCATGGTGATTTGGTTTCCACTTGTTTCTTGAGAGATGAGAAAGATGATCAGAACAAGATGTTGAAAGTTTCAGGTGATTATCTCTCTATCTCTCTGTACTTTTGAAGCATAAATAAGCTCAGTAGGTGGTGGTGATGGCTGTGCGTTAATGGAATAGAATTGTTGGAGATTCCCCAAATGAAAACACACACACACACATATATAGATATATTAACAAAATGTAAAATTGTGTGAAAATAACAAACACGGTTAGAAAGTAGGCATGATATCCATGGTAATTCCATAATAATATGTAATGTTGCATGCCTGTTTTCATATATGGCATATTGACAACCATCCTCATTCATTTCACCATTCAACACTTTGCTCGAGTTTTTCTCACTTTTCCCCTTTCCCACTATTGTCGTCTTGCTCCTCTGATCACATCCTTTGGTTTTGTGATTGATTCCTTTCCATATCTCTACCAACTGTACCAAGTGAGAGAGAGTAACGGACGACCCTGAACATGAAGAACAAGACAAGAAACTGCATGCTTCGCGCTCCAAATGACAAAACTAAAACTAAAGCAAAAAAAGGCAAAAAGCACTCAATGTTTGGCAGCTTTTCACTTGAAACCAGACAAAACCGCTTCCAACATTTAGATGCGGAGGAGATACATATCATCATATATGGATAATGGGTTCATGTTCATCTCATCTCTCGCGCCCACCACATTTCAAAACCAGACAACTTATTTTTTGTAAGTAACCGAAATTTTCTATTACTGCTACGTGGCTTTTACATTTCCTTTGGTAACGTATCAAATACCTGCTCCATTTCATTCTTGTTTACTTTTTTTTTTTTTTTTTTTTTTGAGAAATAATTACAACATGCTGCTAACCCCGCAGCTCGAACCCTTTTCCCCCTAGACCCCCAAGCACTTTGTGCATGGGGAGGTGCCAATTCATTCTTGTTTACTTGGTTATCCTATCTCTCCTTCCCAAGGAAAAGAGAGACCAAAAAGCTATCATATTTGGCTCAAATTAATTTATAATTACTCTACAATCCTAAGTTCTCTTCACACCTTTTTTTTGGATAGTTTCAAACCATTTTTCAGTTAAAGCAATAAATTTTCATATATGACATGAAACTAAATTTCAAATTTCAAATGATGCTCTTCCAAAATTTACTGGGCGTTACTAGCTAGTAATGTCAACTGGTCAATTAGTTTATTAAAAATTTAATGAAAGTAGTTACAATTATACTGAATTGTAATTCGATAATTGGGGGAAGAGCGGGTTTGAACAATGGACATTTAAAAAAAAAAAATACTAGAAATTGTTAATTGAGTTACAAGATTCCTAACCATTAAATTTGAGTTAATCATGTAATTTCAAGGTCATTATATGATTCATGTATTTCTAAACAAACGACGTACAAATGGCACTTATTCAAGTAAACTAGATTTAAATGAATTAAAGTAGATCAAATCCTAGGTCATGGTTCTAACATCAAACTAATTGAAGGCAAGCATGAATCCTTATCAAATAAGTATTTCAAATAAATTTCTTTGGGTATAATTCTTTTTAAAAAAATTAATTAATTTCTTTCACATAAATAATTAATGCATCACCTATAAATATATGCATTTAATCCATATACATATAATAATTAATTAAAACTTTAACATAAATGTGAAGTTTTGTTGAGGTGGAACACTAAATGAAGAGAATTTTATTTGCCACATGTCAATAACTTGTGCAATATAGCAAAAAAAAAAAAAAAATTGAACAAAAAATGATCTGTTCTCGTTTAATTTCTTTTCCCTAAATATGAAATTTGATAATTATGATAGTTATTAATAGACATTTATTATCAATATGTTTTATATATAGAACTATGTACCCTATCATTTAAAAAAATAAATGGTGTAAATAAATATAGGAGGTTATATAAGGAATCCTTATAAATTTAAACTTAATTAAAAAGTATGTTTTAAAATAATAGAGATTAATTTCTATAAGGACTTGGTGTAAAATCTTTGGTTTATAACTTCCAATAAGGACATGTCACATCATCATATTACTAAAACACAATACATTTAATTACAGAGGATAACATCTTGATAAACAATATATTTTCATATTTTAAGTAAAAGGTTGATGTGGTATTTAGGTGTGATAAGATGCATTGAGTTTTAAATAAATAAAAATGATGTGGCAATCTCTTATTGAATGGTGTAAAATATGGATTTTGCACCTTATCCTTACCAAATTCAGGCTCAAAATAATAATGTGGAAAAAAGTGGGCTTTCAAAACAAAGTTTGGCAACAAACCAATTTGGAGCCATCTTTTTCCGATCCTTTATGTAGCAATTATATAAGTCACATTACTCATTAACAAAGTCATGTGACTGAAATTACATATGGACAATCTATTCAATTGCATTATAGTGGATTAGAAAAAGATAGCTCTAAACTGGTTTTGAGTCAAATTTATGTGACAATATTTGAAAATGTCAATATAAAGCCAAAGGTAATGAATTTATGACAAAATTTAGCTGCAAAATTAGTTATAGGCTAAGGTTATAACCTTACTCAATATTTTTTTATTGGATGTGAATTTTGACAAATCCACCATTGCATTACATTTTCTTCTTATATCATCCATGCTTGCAAAATTTCTAAAAAAATAAAAATCAATAGCTATGTCATCAATAAATTATCCAAATTGCAAGTTTTTGTAGTTTAAAATTATACATAAAATTTAAGCTTATAAATCATATAATAAATAATATCCGATTAGTACAAAATTTGATATATGTATTAAGAACATAAAGAACATGCAATCTAATAATTAGATTTCCAAAATAAGTAGTTGTAAGGACTCAATTCATGACGACCCCAAGATGATACTGGGCTCGTACGTAGAGAGGCCCCAAACAATATCATTTGTAGAGCGTGGGTTTGAAAGGCTAGGCCTTGGTCACTGGTCGGTGGATAACCATGGTGTTCATACAAAAGTAAGCCATGTTCGCTTCGTGGAGTCTTTCTCCTCGAAACGGTCTGGGAGGCTCTGGTTCTTGGCCTTTTTTCCCAGCCTCTTTTCCGGATTGCTTGCTTCCCCTTTTATATTAGCATGTATCCCTTATCCTACGTCCACGTGTAGGTTCGACTTTCCAGGACTGATACTTGTCCCATCAGCCCATACCCAAAGTGGTTGGGGGTGGTTGTAAAAGCTGAAGAGCATGGCTCTGTCAGGTGCAGAGTATTCAATGGCAGTAATGGCAGCTTTCCCTTTGTCCTTGGTCGTTATACTATCCAACGTCCCCTTCTCTATCAACATAGATATTTTAGGTTTTTCCCAAAACTATTTCTATACCGCTCTTGCCCTTTCTTTCAGGGGGACCTCGAATATGTCAAGGACAGAATTATCCTCGGCTATGTCTCAAGACTACTTGGACTTTTATTACACGTCCTCGGCTATACCCCTCCTCGGCTCGGGCCTTGGGCCCCAATGTAAAAATGGGCCAAGGCCACAAATTCTTAGGCCCCACAATAGCCCCTCAAAATCCTGCTGTCCGACCTCTTAGTCGAAGAGGAGGGTTTTGGTGATGCCAAGCCTTTATTACAGCTCGTTTAGCTCTGACCTTCATTAATGTTCGTGTCCCTTCATCTATTTAGGAAATGCGCTGGGTTACGAGACATTCATCTAGATTTTCACACAGGGCGCTCCTGCCATTTCAGTGTACGAGGCGCATCTTTAATAGATTTACATTACGAGGCCGATAAAATCTGTCGATTATAGATGACATTGGGGAGTTGAACAGACGCTACCTCATTTGCAGATCTTCTTGGAAATCTATACGGATTAAATGCCACTGAACTTACCTTCCATATAAGAAGCCAGACGAGAGGGTATTCCTTTCGCGTAAAGACCATTTATCCTTTCTAAAGCCTTAAACCTCAAGCTATGCTCAAAGTTTTCCTTATCAGCACAATCAAAGCTTATAGTGTGACACGTTTGAGGTAGAAGCGGGGATGAAAAGATCACATCCTTCTCCGAAGCGTTATGTCCCTCCGATGCTTAAAATGGCTCGGTCAGGGCAGGATTGGCAGAGACTCAAGATACTTCCCACCCTCCTTCAGCCAAAATCCGAAGCAGGTGTTAGTCACATCAAGCTTTTGATGCGATTGAGCTGGGGTTATCCATTATTAGTACCAGCCGCTCTCCTATGAGCATAACTAATATGGCACCAGCGTGTTAGGAGTCAGGGCTGACGCAGGGACTAAGTATCCCTGCTTCTTCCTCTGTTCCTTCACTGGTGCCTCCTTTTGCTTCCCCTTCTTCTTCTTTCCTATCACCAGATCCATCCTGGTGCTTTTACTTCTTCCTCTTCTTCTCCTCTTCCATCAAAAGGGGCCCTCCTCTCAATATGGTGGCTACTGGAGTAGAATTTAGAAAGACTTCTTATTATTGTTTGTTTTGTTGTTTTTTTTTTTTTTTTATTCTTGTTCTTGTAATTTGTTTCCTATATAGGCTTGTTTAAGCCTTTCATTGTACACTGTACTACTTCTTTACATTAATAAAACTTGTCATTGTTTTATTCTATGTATTCTTTCTTTCCTGCAATGGTTATGCCGTGAATGGACGTACTACCGTATGACTTCTTTTCATTTTTATACTCTGAACGATGCTTAGGGCCGAAATCCCTGTTAACAAAAAGACCTTACTCTGCGCTTATTGAAACTATCTAGCACAATAATGCCGACTTGAACAAATGATACTTAGGGTAGAAACCCTTACTAAGAAAAAAGATGTTATCAATAATGCCGACCTGAGAAAACGATACTTAGAGCCGACACCCTTATAAAAGATGTTATTATGAACTTATTAGAGCTGCCCGGCATAATAATGCCGACCTAAGAAAAACGATACTTAGGGCCGAAACCCTTATAAAAGATGTTATTATGAACTTATTAGAGCTGCCCGGCATAATAATGCCGACCTAAGAAAAACGATACTTAGGGCCGAAACCCTTATAAAAGATGTTATTATGAAATTATTGAAGCTCTCTTGCACAATAAGGCCGACCTGAAAAAGGGTTGTATACCCCAAACTGACCGAGATGATGGCTGAATGCTCAGTGCTGTGCAGGAGGTAATCATCCGAGGATATGTAACCAAAAATGAACAGCCCATGCGGGTCGCCGAGTACTAAGGTGTTTCGCCATCTTCCTAATGACCTTCATAGCCTTATTCTTTTCTGGTATTCGGTCCGAGGACTGAGCGACTTAGAATTCTCCTTAAGTGGCTGATTTTTCCATAGGTTTGAGTCAGAGGATCATGTAATACCTTAGTTCTATCCAAAACTTGATTTTTAAGTAGTTGGTTTCCCCATAGGTTTGAGTCCGAGGACCATGCAATACCTTGGTTCTATCCAAAACTTGATTTTTAAGTAGTTGGTTTCCCCATAGGTTTGAGTCCGAGGACCATGTAATACCTTGGTTCTGTCCAAAACTTAGCTCTTTTAAGTAGTTGGTTTCCCCATAGGTTTGAGTCCGAGGACCATGCAATACCTTGGTTCTGTCCAAAACTTGATTTTTAAGTAGTTGGTTTCCCCATAGGTTTGAGTCCGAGGACCATGCAATACCTTGGTTCTGTCCAAAACTTGATCTTTAAGTAGTTGGTTTCCCCATAGGTTTGAGTCCGAGGACCATGCAATATCTTGATTCTATCCAAAACTTGATTTTTAAGTAGTTGGTTTCCCTATAGGTTTGAGTCCGAGGACCATGCAATACCTTGGTTCTGTTCAAAACTTGATTTTTAAGTAGTTGGGGGAATTAACCCCTCGGCTATGGCGTGGGACATTGGTTTAGGGGAATTAGCTCCTCGGCCAAGCCCCTAGAACCATCCACGCCACTGACGCTTCGAAGCGTAGCCCCTATTGAAGAAACGTAGCCCCTAGTGGAACTTTATGCTAGAACACTACAACTGGCTGTTGGAAATGATGGGGGGACTGTCTTAACCCACCGCCTGTGCCAACACACAAGCCCTTCCCACAGACGGCACCAATTGTAAGGACTCAATTCGTGACGATCCCAAGATGATACTGGGCTTGTACGTAGAGAGGGCCCCAAACAATATCATTTGTAGAGCGTGGATTTGAAAGGCTAGGCCTTGGTCACTGGTCGGTGGATAACCATGGTGTTCATACAAAAGTAAGCCATGTTCGCTTCGTGGAGTCTTTCTCCTCGAAACGGTTTGGGAGGCTCTGGTTCTTGGCCTTTTTTCCCAGCCTCTTTTCCGAATTGCTTGCTTCCCCTTTTATATTAGCCTGTATCCCTTATCCTACGTCCACGTGTAGGTTCGACTTTCCAGGACTGATACTTGTCCCATCAGCCCATACCCAAAGTGGTTGGGGGTGGTTGTAAAAGCTAAAGAGCATGGCTCTGTCAGGTGCAGAGTATTCAATGGCAGTAATGGCAGCTTTCCCTTTGTCCTTGGTCATTATACTATCCAGCGTCCCCTTCTCTATCAACATAGATATTTTAGGTTTTTCCCAAAACTGTTTCTATACCGCTCTTGCCCTTTCTTTCAAAGGGACCTCGGATATGCCGAGGACAGAATTATTCTCGGCTATATCTCAAGACTACTTGGACTTTTATTACACGTCCTCGACTATACCCCTCCTCGGCTCGGGCCTTGGGCCCCAATGTAAAAATGGGCCAGGGCCACAAATTCTTGGGCCCCACAGTAGTAATGTCAATTTTTTAAAAGGAAGTTGTAACCTTAGGCTACAACAATTTGTAGCTAAATATTGTCCATGAATTTATATTATATTATATTATATTACATTACACACACACATAAAATATTTCTATCTTCACTTTCATTCTCTTTTCATTTTCTATTCTATATTAATTCACTTTTACTCTCTCTCTCTCTCTCTCTCTCTCTCTCTCTCTCTCTCTCTCTCTCTCTCTCTCTCTCTCTCTCTCTCTCTCTCTCTCTCTCTCTCGGAAAAACATTTGTATAAATGCAACAAATAAGTGCATGCCTTCTTAAACTGTGATTAAACTAAAACAACATTCCATTTTAAAAAACATTATTATCTATGGACAAAATAGCACTCATTTCCTGGAGGTTAATATAAAACTTCAAGGGAGGTTAATGCAATCTACTCTAAATATTAATAGCAGAATGGAAATTACATAAAAATCCAAGGGAGAAGATTTGCTGCAATCTTGTATGCATCAATTACTGCATATAGTGTAAGGTGGCAGCTAAAGAGAAGCGACAAGTGTCCAAAAGTCATGTGCAATGCACATGACCAACTTACCCATAATTTGCTATCACTTTTCTTTGATTGCCACTTTATCCTATATGCATCAAATACTACATACAATGTTGCAATAATCTTTTCCCAAAATCCAATAAACTCAAATCCCTTCCCCCTTTAAGTTCCCCCAAATCGGAGGAATTAAAAAATAAAATAAACAAAGAACAAGAACAAGAAAGGAAGAAGACAAAAGCCACCAAACCCCTCAAATCATTTACCCTCCCATTGTAAAAAACATCCAAACAAAAGAGAATTAAATCCCCACCAACATTCTTCTTTACTCTCCTCTCCTCTCCTCTCGATCAATCCAAACACAATGCAGTCTAATTAACCACTCCAATGACCTATAAGCTCCAGTTATGTTGACTTAATGGAATATCAATTCCTCCCCATAAGCTCAAGCAGACTTGAAATGGTGTTATAGGCCTAATCACAAAATTTGTACTTTTCTTCAAACCTAAAAGCTTTAGCCAACTAGCTGTAGTGTTTAACCTAATTGAGTGTTTTATTACTTGAATTATTGCATTTGGCTTATCCTCTACTCCGTTATAGCGTCCCTAAAGAGTTGAGCCTGAGTTTTGAATTTTATTTTATTTTTATAAGATTTCAGTACATTTTTCTTGAATCTTCTTCACTACTCAACAAAATCGCCTCATGAGTGATGCATATTCCCTTAACTCCCATCCTTGACAATTCCTCTGAATCTCTGATGGATGGGCAAGGATTGTATTTGAAAAGCTTTCTTAAGCATCTATAACAGTGGAGCTAAAAATTTAGCAATTTAGCTCCACAAAAATTTACTTTATCTATTTTACCTACACACATGTTACAGCAGTGGATCTATTTTAGCTTTCAACACAATAAAATAATATAAACATCATAATAAAATAATATATCCACTACAATAAAATAATATATACTTTACAATAAACATCAATCACAACCACACACACAACCACCACCACCACCACAACCCATAACAAAGAAAAAAAAAAATCAACCAAGCCCACACCCACCCGACCCACCAGGCAACACCCACACCACGGCAATCAAATTCACGCAATGCAAAAAAAAAAAAAAAAAAAAAAAAAAAAAAAAAACCCAAAGCTTGGATCGACAGAAAACCAAAGCAATGGGCAGAGGAAGGTAGCAGCAGCTTCAATTATGAAACCCAGAGCTTGGATCGACGAATGAAACCCACGAAATCCAGAGAAACCCAGGCTTGTCGGCGTTGGGTGAGCGTTGAGATAGAGGACTGGGCGGAGGCGTGGGCTGTGAGATCAAGCTGGCGGTGGAGGATGAAGAGAGAAGATGAGGAAAGTGGAGGAAGAAAGAAGGGAAGCCGGACTCATTTGCAATTCGGACCAGATTAAAAGAAAGAAAAAATAATACTTTAATCCGGCTGAGGAGTAAAAAATTGTTTTTTTTTGTTTAGCTCTCAGCTACAGTGCACATCTATAGATAGATGTGCACTGTAGCAATTGAGCTAAAAATTATAAGTATAGCTCCATTGCTGCATGCTCTTTTTGGTGTTTTGGTGGAGCTAAATAACAATATAGTTATTTAACTCCATTGCTGCAAGTGCTCTTATGAGCCTGCACTACATGGAGAAAGAACCAGTCTTTCTTTGATCGACCTACTGGTCTCCACATCTGGGCTGGCAGCTAGGCTGTGAGATCAAGCTAGCGATGGAAGAAGAAGAGAGAAGATGAGGAAAGTGGAGGAAGAAAGAAGGGAAGCCGACTCATTTGAAATTTGGACCAGATTAAAAGAAAGAAAAAATAATACTTTAATCCGACTGAGGAGTAAAAAATTGTTTTTTTGTTTAGCTCTCAGCTACAATGCACATCTATAGATAGATGTGCACTGTAGCAATTGAGCTAAAAATTATAAGTATAGCTCCATTGCTACATGCTCTTTTTGGTGTTTTGGTGGAGCTAATTAGCTAAATAACAATATAGCTATTTAGCTCCATTGCTGCAAGTGCTCTTATGAGCCTGCACTACATGAAGAAAGAACCAGTCTTTCTTTGATCGGCCTACTGGTCTCCACATTTTGCCTAAGCCAGGACCTTTGATTACACAGATCGAGGAATGTGAGCCCAGAAAAATCATTAGTGAACTGGAAGGGGGATCGTTTAGTCAATTTTTTGGCTTACCAAACGAGCTTTGATTAAAGAAAATAAATGACAGAAAAAAATGAAATGATTAAAAAAAAAAAAAAAAGTTAGAAAAAATTACGTAATTAA
The DNA here is from genome assembly GCF_932294415.1 of Quercus robur. Lineage (NCBI taxonomy): Eukaryota > Viridiplantae > Streptophyta > Magnoliopsida > Fagales > Fagaceae > Quercus > Quercus robur. The sequence continues at coordinate 301,615 of NC_065534.1, read as the reverse complement.
CTATTAAAGGACACTACTCACAGGAAGGTATAAGGACACCTCTTATAGCACCGCCAATCCTTTTATACAAGGAATATAATTCAAGAATTAAATCAGCACTAATGTAGCCAAGAGTTACATAATTTGTTGAGATATTGGGTTAGAGCGTAAACGGTGTGGGACATCTTCCAGCAAGCATCTACTAGACAATCGCCAAAGCTGTGCAACAAGCAGCAGGTGCAGTGGCATATGCAATAACCTTCCAGATGCAGTTGACACATAGAATTAGCAAGTTGTTAAGGCCTCCACTTAACATGAATATACATACAAGGGCGGAGCAAATCAGGGCCAGCAACAACAGTGTTGAACTATTAGGGGTTGCATCAAGAGGGATTTAACTGTTCAAGAGGTCCTATAACTCCCTCAAAGCAACAAAACAATTTCAAGTGAGCCGGAAATAAATGCACTTCCACACTGTTACTTTTGTCATGAAACTTCCTGCAGAGCTAGGTTTAACTCCTGTGCTGACTTTGCAACTGTTCCCCCTCTTCTATGGGTAAAAAGAGAGCAGGAATAAGGAAAATGACATCTCAAGAAAAAGTAAATAACATTATAATAGAGCAGTCAAGCGACGAAATAAATTACATTAGGTACCTGGTAAGGGCCAGTAGGCAGCGTTTGACTTTTTCAAGCTCTATAAAGCATTGGTTGCACCGCTCCAGTCTATGATATGAATTAACAAGTAGCCAGCCCAAATGCTTAATATCTGAATATTAAATTTTCAGAAGAAAAAAAAAAATGTAGATGAAGCTAAACACACCTTTGCTCGGCCTCAATATCTACACCAACAGATGATGATGCTGATAATGCTGAATAGATGACTGGACCAAATATTCTGACCAGCTTTAGCAGCATGTCCAAAGAGATGCTTAGATGCCTATTTATGGTCAGACTGTCAGATAGTGGCCAATCAACTGCTAGATTGTGAACATAACTAAACTAAACATCATTATATTACAATGTAAGTGTAAAAGGTTGAGAGGCTCAAGCCAAGGCTCCAAAAAGATTAATTTCTTCATGTGGATGGCTGTTTGGGGAATGATCCTGACAAATGATAATCTCTTGAAGAGAGGAATTACTCTAGTAGATTGGTGTAGAATGTGTAGGTGCAGTAAAAAGACTGGATCATTTTTTTTAGATTGTAAAATTACATATGCATTGAAGAGTTGTCTGTATTTGAGGTTTCATTGGTAATGGCCAAAGTAGCGTTCATCTCCTATCTAGATGGACTTTGTTTCACAAACACTCTTTTTGTTTGAGATCTAGCCCCCTTATGCCTATCTGAACACTGGATAAAGAGGAACCATCAAACGAACTATCACATTAGGGAATGTTTTGATATACACATTACAAATTTAAACATAAAAACAGTAAGGCATGTTCCAAAAGAACTATCACACCTTCGACAAACATAAAAGGTTCCAAAATATTCACTAGATTTTATGCCTTAAAAATACATAATAGGGTATTGACTATCTTTTTTTTTTGATAGGTAATCAAAGATTTATTTCATAATTGCAACTCCTACAAATTGACTATCAATTCCTACAAATTGCAAGTCTCAAAAGCCAGTTGCGTATCCTCAAATATTTCACGTGCCAAGATAAAGGGGAAGCAAAGAGGGGTTTCCTACAACTAAACTAAAACTATCCTTGCGATAGTGACAAGGGAAAAAAAAAAAAAAAAAAACCATTAATTGGATGGCCCAAGAGTGGTTTAAACAAGAAAATACAACCGTATCTCTCTATATGATAAAAGTAGGGGAAAACCATACAGAAACTACTTTATTCATATACATATCAAAAAATCTAAGGACAATTAATTTCACAACTTCCAAAGTGGCAGTTTGTGATTGGCGTGCAGTAAAAGTGATGTCAGTAGTGATTTTGTGTGAAAATGAAGTATTACAAATTACAAGCTGTCATCTCAACTAGAAATGAAAAAAGTTGTGAAATTTGTTGCTGTAGGCTGTACCAAAGACATGGAACCTCAGAAAGAACATTAAATCCTTCAGGTATTAGCCTTTTCTGGGTCCCTCTCCAGAAAAATCTGGGAGAGATTGATAGTAGGCAGCCTTACCCCTAATTTTTTGAGAGGCTAATTCCTAGATTTAAATCTGTGACACATTGCTTGGGTGGATGGGTGTTAACTAACTAGAAAAACAAATACCAGAAAGAAAACACAGCCACAAAATTCTTACCTATCCATGTCACTTTCAAGAAGGCCTGTGAGAAGTGGTAGAAGACACGTGAAAATATCCAGCGTGACAGTATCAATTTTCTGTGTCATAATGCTAACTACATCAGCAACAACCTGCAAACAGCAGCATACAGCAGGCACAAGACAAGATCTCTTCAAAAACTAGTGCTAGAAAATAAATTTGTAGGAAAAGGAAAATAATAATAATAATAATAATAATAATAACAAAGCTAAGATATACTTACAGCATGATCAGCCATTTTCTCCATTACACCAATAACCCCCTTAACATCATTCCTTTCCCAATATCTATAAATCACCTGCAAAAAATTAGACACGAGGTTCAACATTAGTTGATGTTAGCAAACTGATAATAAACATAAGCCAAATCTAGGTCATATCAAATCAATCAAATTGGGCACTACTTATAAGTAAAAGAACAAATGTAACAAGATTTACAGAAGCAGCATACTATTCACTCCTACTTTAAGACTTTCAATATTGCCCTATTGATTGATAGGCATTTAGACAAAAACCATTTAAGCAAGAAACAAAACTGTGGAACCAATGGCAAATCCATGGAAATAGAACGAAGCATGAATAATTCAAGATTTAGATTATATGATGATAAAAATGTTTTACAAAACACGAATATGATAAACGCCTTTGAAACAGATAGTTTCTTAGAAGAAAATCACATTGAAATTTAATTAGCTTTATTTTGACTAAAACTCACCAATAAATGGAAAAATTTTAAGCCAAAACTCACTAATAAATGGCTCAAAAACAGAGTAATCATAAACCTTAAGGCAAGACAAACAACATAGCTTCTACCAAACTAAATTTACTTATTAGGTCAACTTCCCATTTTTCTACCCAAACAACTGATCAAGAAGAAAATATACAGCAAATTGCCATCTAAAGAAATCTTGACTTGAAGAAAGCACCTGGACACAAGACCATGTTACATAATACACGAGACTAATTATACACAAAATAAACACGTCAGCAAACCAATTTTCTAGAACAGGATATGGGGACACTGGGGATCCAGTATTTCAGAAACACATAATCTTACTATATCCTTGACGCAGGACAACCAGAACAAAATTGAAAGAACGGAAAAATAAAGGATATGACCTAAGAGTCAGCAACTAGGCCTTGCTTGGAGTCAGCACCAAGCGGGGAAAACCACTAGGAGTCAGCACCTAGGGTAGACCTGGAGTCAGCACCAGACCAAAGAAAGACCAAACGGCCATTGTTTTCATTCATCAAAATATCAATTATCTCCTCATCAATCCTTCTACTACTATTACTACTATCATGGCCTTAGATAATTACACATTTTTCTTCGATAAGATTTGAACATAAGACCTATTTGAGTCCCACCCTTATTCCCTTACCATTATACTCATTCCCATACAAACACCATCTTTCTGTAGCTTGATCAAACCATGACCACTACTCATAGGCCATGTCTATGATGTCAAAAATAATATTGTATTCTTTTGGACAAAAAATTCATCAGAATTGCTGGACCAACCAAAGGCCTTCTCAGCAGTGTATACCATGATGGTGGCCTGATAATATACAGTCAACCCTCGACAATAAACACCTCATGGATTTACAGAGTTAATGAATACTAAGTTTCACTATGTTTTTCAATAATAGCAAAGGTATCCTGGCATCTAGCTTCCAGAATGTACAAGCACTCCATTAAAATATATTTTCCATTTACATACATACATACATATATATATATGAAAAAGGGAAAAGCTTACGAACACATAAACTAGCCTAAACAATTACAATGACAAATTAGGCTCTAAAAGAAAGAGCTTATGAAATATACAATGGAGTGCTTGTCACTAGTTCCAAGAATACAAGGCCACTCGAACAATGTCATTAGTGCTTACGAATGCTTCAACTCCACAATAGACCTGTCCACACCAACGTAGGTGTGATTGTTCCTCTTCCTCAATTCTGCTCACATTAGACATAATAGAGCTAACTTCCAAGCAAATGAGTCACCATGCTTACCAACACTATTTTTTGCAAAACAATTCAACTGATTCCAAGAGCAAGTGCATAACTATATTCCCAAAAGATAAGTGGGTATATAATTATTAAAAGCAAAGACAACCCAAAAATAAAACAAAACCCTTTCATGAAACCATGCAGCATGCCATAAAACAATAATTCATAATCTATTAGGCAATTGATGCTCATGGATAATGTTAATATTTTAAGATTTCTTGAAATTTTATTTAATCATTGGTAAGCATCCACCATGCACAAAGCCAGTTCCCCATGGAAAATTAAATATTGCAGATGATTTATTTATAAATGTTAATTATTAGAGCGTCCAACTGTGAAATCCTGAAAGCCAATATGGGATGTATATACTCAAGTATATTCTCATAACCCTCATAAGAGATTCGCTAGGCATTTGAAAAAAAGAACATATCACAATAAGAAAATCATTCAGACAACCCCACACTTCAAACTAATAAAATTTATACCCCAAAGTTCCCCCATAGTATAAAGGCAGTATAACCATAAGAAATTTATGTAAAGGATCAAGATATATATATATATAGAACAAATAATGGCCTCCAATAAACCATGAGCGAAACTTCATTCAAGATCACCTGCAACTTGGCTGAACGAGACTGCATAGAGCTGACAAATTGGTCATGTTGTTCCATTACATCTGCAATAGCATCCTCATCACTAGCAGACTCTGTTTCTTTCTCAGCAGACGGAGAATATCCTCTCTGTTTATACTGTAAACAGAAATAAGATGGAATTAATAGGTGAAAACTTAATCCAAAAGCTTTTTGTGCAAGTCCATTAATATAATATGTTGGTATACCACTTTATCCAAGTGTTTAAGCCATTAATGTTATGTTAATCACTTAATTTTGTTATTACCATCCAATATGGAACTAAACAACTCAATCACATAGCCAGTGTTTATTTTTCTAAAAATCCTCTCATTCACGTGGGAGACTCTACCTACCTTTGCTTAGAATGGGCGACATGAGCAATTCTCTTTTTTTTCATCTAAACAAGCAAAATAGAGCTTTAACCCCTACAGACTTGCTTCTTATACAGCAGCACAACTATCAAGTAGATTAGGCAAAGAAGCAAAAGAAAATACACCCGAAACATTTATCCACTCAAACAAAGTCTTGAGGAATAAAAGGTTCAGGTCATGGATAATTCCCTTGGAAAAGCATTTGGAAGCCTAAAGTCCAAACAAAGGTGGCATTTTTTCTTTGGGTTGCTTCATTCGGAAGTTCTTAACAGAAAATTACTTAGGAAGCGAAACACTGTAATTTTAAGCTGGTGTTTTATGTGTAAGGGGAGTGGGAGACTGGATTACTTAATCTTGCATTGTCCTATTGCAAGAGAATTGTGGATTATGGTATTTGTTCTCCTTGAGGTTTAGTGGGTGATGCCTGGAAGAGTTGATGATTTACTAGTTTGCTGGCAAGGTCGATTTGGGTGACATTGGAATAGCACTAAATGGAATGCAATCCTTCACTGCTTATCATGGTTCATATGGAAGGAAAGAAATGTAAGAAACTTTGACATGTGAGAGCACAATTCTAGGGCAGCATTAGGAAGTCTCTCATTCTCAAACTTATTAGTGTTTATTCATCATTGTACTTTTAGCAATGTTTAGTATGTTGTACATCTAGTATACTTCCCGAGTACATGATGCCTTTCTAGTTTCTAATGAAAGTATTATTAATTAAAAAGAGCACAGTGGAGAGTAAGATCAAGGGTTCAATATCACCAGGTGCATCGTAACTTACCAATCCCTATATATATATATATATATATATTTGATCCAGCAAAATGGCATTCATCAAGAATTTCAATAGAACAGTATGTATTCTCTTAAACTATAACATATTAGCATTTTGATGCTAGTCAAAACGTGAAGGAAGGAAACATTATAAGAAAAGGTATAACACATTTGAGATATGGTCATACCGCATTGAAGGGGAGCATGTTAGCTGTAGAGACAGAAGCAGGGGGAATACTGGAAGCAGGTTCCTCATAATTAGGAGATCTTTCCCTTTTCTCCCAATTCACAACAAGTGAACGCGTTCTACCTGAATATTTTGTAATGTACCATTAGTGGTACTTCATAAGATCACTCAAAAATATCAACAATATGTAAGAATAACTTTTACCTGCTTTTTGACTTTCAGTAGAGCATGCATCTCTGTTCAACTTATGCCCCCGAGTATCATCTTCAAAAATATATATAATTAAAATTAAAAAAGGGAATTTAAGCAGTAAGTGGACAATTCAAAATCTCAAGTCAAGTCACAGATGTAAAATTTAAGACAAGATAGATCCAAAACCAATGGCAAATGAGAGCCACAAATCATCCCAACATAACAAAATCTTATGAAGCAGAAAAACATCACAAAAGGGAAATTGATCCTCAATCAATCATTAGTGAATGTAAATGACTAAATGTACAATGTTATCTCTCATTTATAGTCATCCCCATCCCCCCCCCCCCCAACCCACAAAAAGGAAAAAAAAATCACCCTAGTTGGACCATATATCAAAGTAGTTTCTTATTTGAATTTTTCTAAACTTGCTACATATGTCATTGGCTTTACTTTCAAACAAGTCTGACATGGTCCTTTCTTTAAGTGAATAATTATTGTTGATTGCATTATAATTGGTGATATTTTTTTTTTTTTTAGTTTTATGCCTCTTTCCTATGGATGTCCATATGCTAAACTTCCCATTCTCACTTTTACAGATGAGATGTTTCTATCAGGACACAACCTCATGGTAGTTATTGGGCCTGGTCACACTGAAAATATTTCACTAGAGAATTTTAACTTTTAATCATGAAGAAAAAGAGGAGTCAAAATGTAAAGTAAAAAGAAAATAAATGTTAGGCAAAATATTGTAATTATCCTGACCAACAATCAGCCAGAAATGATATGTATAAATCAAACAATTTGGTAGACGTAATTCTAAAGGTAACATACAACTTGCATGCTGATAGCTAGCTGCTGACTCTGTCATTGAATTCATTTCATGCTTACTAGGTCCAATAAATCTATCATCCTTCATGCTCCTTTCTTCAGCAGATACTCCTTGAGTCAAGCTTTTAGCAACAGGAAGTATATTCCTATCTGTGCCACTGCTTAATTCAGCAGCCTTAGAACCTGTGAATTCAGGCACAACTGAGACAATTTGTTTATCCACTTCATCTCTGCTATTTGATAGTTTTCGGAAATCAGTTGCCTTTGACTGCAAAGAAAATGGCATTGTTCTTGCAGCTAGACCAACTTCCTTTCGGGAATCAGCTGCTTGCTCTGACCTCATATTGGTTCTTGGGACAATTACAGGTATCACATCCAATTTGTTAATAACTGGAACACTGGCAGTTGACTGAGCCTTTGTGGAATTCCTCTTTGGAGCTGTTCCACTAGGGACTGCCATAGAACTAGCAGGAACTGTTTTTGGACTGGCATTAAAACTGATCCTCTGAGGAGTACCAGGTACACTTCCTGTGGCTTCAACCATAACGAAGAACCAGAAATGAGAAAATCTGACGACAATTAGAAATATTATACCTAGTAAATGATTTCAAAAATGAAAATTTCAAAAGAAAGGCAAAAGGCAGTGGTCAACCAAAAATCAATAACTGGTGAGCATTAAGAAGGAAAAAAATAATAAATAAAGAACAATGCTACATACATGCCAAAAGTTTTGGTTCCTTAATAGGATCTGAATTTTGAGAAACTGACAACCTCCCAAGAGATTTTGTTTCCTTCACTAAGGGATCTGAATTTTGTGAAACAGCTGGCCGACCCAAACTAGCCTTAGCAGTGTTCTCATTTAGTACTGACAGATTCCCACTTGAAGAAGATTTAGATTCTGAATGGCCATTTAATCTTGTAACATTACTAATTGCATATGGTTCTATGCGCTGTGCAAGAGTTAAGAAGTTGCAAGCAACACATCAGTTCAAAATAAAAATCCAACACAGCCGGCACTGACAGACAAGAAAAGACACATTCATAGGTAGAAAGGAGGATAATCTGAGTAATACCGAGATATCTACAACCCATACTCCAACACAACTCTGATTGTACGAGCAGCCAAGAAGCTTTCCCTCATGAACATTAAGATCTGACAATCTAGACCATCCCACATCCACAGCGTCATGGCTTCTTATTGGTTCCCATGAGAAAACCTATAAAGCAGGACAAAATTAAATGAAAAAAGTATCACTAGCTTAACACATCACCTTTATAAATAGATGAACCATCACTAGAGCTTACCTTCAAACTTTCATGCAAACCACATAGTAGGGTCCTCCCATCAGGATTAAAAGCCAAACAACGAACTCCAGTTGTCTGCAATAGCAATGAAAAAAGTCATACAGATCACTTCCCTGTCACAAAAATCTAAAACTGAAAATTTCAACATTCAACTCTACGAGCAATAATGCCATAAGACATAAAAATACCTCTGGTCCAGCTGAACCAATAAGCTCAAAGGTTTCAAGGTCCCAAAATTTAACAGTCCTGTCTGCTGAACCTGTGCAAGGGATAAAAAAGAAAAATTAAAAAAAAATAAATAAAAAAAAATATATATATATATATATACCCAAAAAAAAATCATTCAGAAGTGATGTGTGGGTTTCAAGGATTATATAAGTACTTTTAGATTTAAGAGGGTCATGCACGCAAATGTAAAAAACTATTAAAAAGAAACGCATGCAAATGTAAATAAAAAGAAAAGAACAAAGTTTACCTCCAAACCAATTTGGGAGGAATTTCCTCCAACCCACTACATGGCATTTCAAATGAGTATCCATGTGTACTTTTAGTCACATGATTTATTTAGAAGTCATGTGACTTATTTAAATGATTTAATGAGTCATGTGATTTAATACATGTGGATGGTCATATGAACCACCACATAATAGGTTGGAGGAACCGGTTTGGAGGAAATCTTTATCCAAAAGAAAATTACCTGATATTAACATGGAGTGGGTGTGGAAACCAGTAAAGGGGAAAAGTTGCTAAGATCTATGGGATGACTAGACTTATATTTTAAAAATGACTAGATAGTTATGGATCATTATAACATATTCCTTTAGACATTCAGACTAATCTTAAAAGGAGTGAGCACTCAAATTCTATAAACCCATCTAAGAATATCAGATAGGCCTTTTGTCATCAAGTCTTTGCACTATAGGCTTTGTGTCTAAGCGTGAAAATCATGTTAGTAATCCTTTTCATTTAGTAGATTCAGATATTTGGGGTCCAATAAAAGCTTCTTCATATTTAGGATTTAGGTATTTTGTCATTTTTTGTTGATCATTCTCAAGACAATCAAAATCGTACTTAATTTTCAATCGTTTTATATGGAAATAAAGACAGTCTGATACTTCAATTCATAAATTTGAGTCTGATAATGCACGTGAATATTTTCATACATCTTTGTCTTAACTTTTTTTTTTTTTTTTGATAAGTATCTTTGTCTAAACTTTTTGATGATGATGGCATGATCAACCAGTCTTTTTTCTTTTCTTTTTTAATAATTTGATAGTTAAGGGAGGGGAGATTTGTATCCTAAATGTCTCGGTAGGAAACAATAGGAGGTGCCAATTGAGCTATAAGGCTCTTGGCTAATCCACCAGTCTTCCTGTCAATATACTCCAAAAGTAAATGGTGTGGCAGAGCACAAGTTTTGACATTTTGTGGAAGTTACTCATGCATTGTTCTTTTATGAGTGTTAACAAATCATATTGGAGTGATGCAGTACTGATAGCATGTCTTAGGTCATTCTTGGTGGTCATAAATCTTATACTGTATTGTCTCCTAAAAGACTTTTGTTTCGTTCACCGAGATATTTGGGTGCATTTTCTATGTTCACAATTTAGGTCCACGGGTGATGAACTTGATCTAGATCAATGAAGTATGTTTTCTTAGAGTATTATTCACCTATGGTTTGCTATCCCTTAGTTAGATGTTACATTACTTGAGTCTACCTATAATTTTTATTCTCCCTCCAATATTGAGGGTTCCCTTCTCTCCCTCACTTGGCTTCGTTATCTCCTTGAACTACTCCTAAGAAACCACTAAAAATTTGTTGCTATCAAAACCCACCAACTAAGAGAATTTTCTAGGGAAAACTTGAGCAAGTAGAAAAGTATGAAGCAGAGTGTTGTCTCTTGATCCAGTGTAGCGATTGAGTATAGGTCTATGACCCATACATCATGTGAACTTATGTGGATTAAGCATCTTCTCGAGGAATTGAGGTTGCAAATGCTTATGTGCAACAATAAAGTAATGATTCATATTGCTTTTAATCCTATGTTCCATGAGTAGAACAAGCAAAGAGAGGTGGATTGTCATCTTTTTTCAAGAAAGAGAAGAAAGTGGTGTAATTGCCACTAGGTATGTCTCTACGGGAACTCAAGCGGCTAAAACTTCACTAAGCCTTTCGGCAAGACACATTTGGATTTGTTGTGTTTGGATTTGCCATGTAACAAGCTAAAATTATATATATATATATATATATATATATATATAGTTTGAGGGGAGTGTTAGGAATATATAATAGTAAGGGACAAAAAGTGAACTACCATTGTAATTACCTACATATATAATGTGTGTGTGCACTAGGGTAAATTAATTAAACCCTAAATACACTTGCCAAAACATAACAAGTGCATAGAAGTTTTTTTTTTTTTTTTTTTTTTTTGATAAATATAGTAATAAGAACACATGCCATTCAAACCCAAAGATATTATAGCCAAAACCGTAGGTTGTTTTGTTTAACTTTGCTTGGTGTCTTACACTTGGTTTAGCTATCAGAATCAAGTTTGAGTTTCAAAAAAATATTAGGTTTCCATTCAAACCCCAAGATATTATAGCCAAAACTGTAGGTTGTTTTATTTAACTTTGCTTGGTGTCTTAAACTTGGTTTAGCTATCAAAATCAAGTTTGGGTTTCAAAGAAAATATTAGGTTGCCATACATTACTCTTCTTGGCTAATCATTGCACGTATTGCATCAAAAAGTAAATGAACAAATAAATCACCAACAATATTATTCAAGGGGGAAAGAAACAGCATATGTGAGGATAATAACAGTCATAAATAAACAAGAAAATCTAACCAGTTGCCAGCAAAAACTCATGTGGATGAAAGTCTATGCACTGAATTTGGCCTTCATGACACTTGAAATCATGCAACAGCTTTCCAGCGGTCAGATCCCATAACTGTTAAGAAGGGCATATCATAAAGTCTTTTTTTTTTTTTTTTAAATCTATTAACAAAGGTATAAAGGTGTTTAAGGATTTGTCTTTATCAATGTAGCCAAGACACTGAAATGGTAGAAATCAATCCACTATGCTTAGCCCTTATATGACCATCATGAAATAGCTTTCCAGCAGTCAGATCCTGCTGTTAATGTATGTCTAGGTAGATTAGTTCTGCATATATGCGTCTAGCCATGCAACACAGGCACTGGAAAAGAGCACCAACTTGGGGCCAATATTGAAATGAACTTTAAGAAAGTCTGTTCCTGCCACATGCAGCTCAAGTGGCAAGACATGCCAGGCTCTAAAATAACTTACAAGTCACTCAATTGGGGGGCATTAATGTGCATCACACAGCCCATTAAATCATAATGTAAGGCATTTATGGCCCCTTTCCTACCCTCCAAGCTCATGATGCATGCATATATACTGTGCAACAGGCACACAAATGTGCATGAAAATGCAACAAGCACCTTACAGCGTGCATCCAGCTCAAGAAACTGTTAAATAAGTTTCTTTGTCACACAGGTCTACAAGATTAAAAAGTGGCAGGTTTTTTTTTTTTTTTTTTTTTTTTTTTTTTGTGTGTGGGGGGGTGGGACTTTTTGTTTCATTTTCATCAGAAGACAGTGAATTATTGGTGAATTATTGATGAATTCTAAGTTCTAACCTTGACAGTGTTGTCCTCGCCACCAGATACAACCCAACGGCCATCCGGGGTAAATCTGATTGCATTCACCCCTCGAGTGTGACCCTTGTATGTGTGGATACACCCCTTCTTTCTGATATCCCATATCTTCAGATTCGTATCCAAAGAGCCAGATGCAAAGAACTCCCCAAAGGGATGAAAGTCAACAGATATGCAATTGGATCTGTGACCCGTTAGTGTACGAACAACTGCACACAAAATCACATTGCAATGACAAGATAACATTGATAACCAAGGCACTAATTGAGGTCTGATAAGGAAAGCCATTCTCAAAATCAGAGCCATAGAATTGTTCTGTATAGGCCCAAAGAAATTGGGATATAGAAATTTTTTATTTATTTAAAAAAAACATACTCTTTGCCTCCTCTAAATCCCAAAGCTTGATTGTACCACTAGCGGCTCCTGCAGCAACTAACACCTCCGAAGAATCAAAGCTTACGGAATCAATTCCACTTGTATGTCCAGACAAACTCTGGGTATGAAGGCAAAAATATTAGGTTATAAACATAAGAATATAGGTAGTGGTAGTAAAAGTCACCTAATCAGTAAATGTGCATTAATATGAGTTAAAATCACAACAGAAAGAAACATAATAAAAATGGTAAGATAGTTGAAAGGAAAGATAGATTTGAAAGTGATAGGATACGAACCAGGATGGCGTTGGGTTTGCCAATAGCCCAAAGATTGACCTTGTGATCCTCTCCGCCGGTGACTAGAACCCTGGACGACTTCCTGCCAATCTTGAGGCAATTCACGGCGGAAGAGTGTGCTACAAATTCCTCTGTTTGATAGAGTGGTTAAGGCTAAATAACAATAAAAACAAAACAAAACAAAAGAAAGAAGAAGATCTGCACAACTGAATTGACAAGTAGGGACATTTTCAATGTCCAGAATGAAACCCTAGATAAACAATAATAATAATAATAATGATTTGAATTCTACAATATCAGTAGTATTAGCACAGATTAAAAAAAAAGGATACGTAGCTTGTAGGCGCGTTTTGTAGTCATTTTGGCATGAAAGGGAATAAAAAGAAAACAGAAACCCTAGCAATCGTAATTGCAAAATGAAAAGCAAAGCAATTGGATTTAGGATTTAGGATTTAGGATTTAGGAGCAGACATCCGAAACGACGATTGATCTCGGATTTTATTCAGCACCGTAAAAAGATCTCATTATACAGTCCCAGATCTCGACAACTCAGGCCAAATCTCCACCATTTCAATGACCCCATTGTATGCATAAATTCACTAAGAAGAAGAAAGAAATGTCAGTAACTCTGAGAAGATCAGAATTCAGAAATGAAGACAATGATTGATTGAACTCACCTTTTTTTTTTTATATATATATATTTTTGATTTTGTTGAAAAAGAAAAGGAAAACTGAGAGAGCAGTTGAAGCTACTCCTCCTCCTCCTCCTCCTCCTCTACTCAACAAAACCCTTTTTGGTTCGTTCTTCTTAATAACTCTGCTTTCTTGGCACTCAAATACGAGAAAGAGTGTATGTACCTCGTAACTCCCAAAGCATCCAAATATTTTGATCCTAATAAGCGTCGTACTACTGTATCTGTATGTATACTTCTTCTCTACTACTACTACTACTACTACTACTACTACTTAAACTTAAACTGCTGAGAGAGAGAGAGAGAGAGAGAAAAGTATTTAGGTTTTAGAAAGAAATTGGGGTTTCAAATTATGAGTAGAGCTGCAACAACCCGGAAGAGCATTCGCAGACACGGAAAGAGAAAGAGAACGCACTCAAAAGTTCTTAATTAAAACTCACACACCACACCAGAATGAGAAGTGAATGAAAGGAGGAGGCGCTTTCACGAGATTATTGTGCTTGTGTCCCTCCTCTACCTCTATCTCTATCTCTATCTCTCTCAAGTCTCAAGTAATTATTATTTAATATTAATAATATTATTTTTATATTTATGTTCAAATTAATCTTCCATCTTAAAAAAAGTGGGAAAAAGAAAAAGGTAAAACATTTTAAGGAAATTTAAATGAAACGCCATGTGTCCCGTCCCGTGTGAAAACTACGTACCACGGGCCGGGTCTCTCTATCTGTCTCACCCACACCCACCTTCCAATTCCCGTTTGATTTTCACTCTCCCTCCCTCCTTTGAAATCAAATTCCACCAACACAACACTCTCACTCTTTCCTCCACATTTTCATACCCCACCCCACCCCACCCCACCATTTACCTTCTCTTTATCTCTCCTCTGCCTCTTTTTTCTTTTTCTTTTCTTTTATTTACAATCCAATAAAATATTTCACTCTTTTTTCTTTTCTTTTTTCTAACATTTCAAGTGTGACATCATTTTGCCTATGTGTCACACAACTCCATTTTTAAATAAATAAATTATTTTCACTTTTTTTTTTTTCTAGGTTCTAGCATTTCAATTCAGCTACAGCTTGCGATAGAGCTAAAAATGTTGAACGTTACAATTGCCATCAATAATATAATTTTTTAAATAAAAATATTTTTTTTTTTGGTAAAAAGGGAATTTCATTAAGAACTATAAAGCAAAAACAGGTTCAAAACAAGGCCTGTTACAAAACAATCTATGGCAATCTACCTCAAAACAAGAAATTAAGTCCACAGGCGAACTGGAAAACAACTTAAAATCATAATCTAAATTATGTCCTAAGTTGGCTAGCCGGTCTGCACTCCTATTAGCTTCCCTGAAGACATGTCTAATGCTTGTTTGGGGAATATGGGTAACCAAGTGTCTGCAATCATCCATAATAGAAGACACAACAGTATTAGAGTTAGCTTAGAGATTAAAGGCATCAACAATAGCTTTAGCGTCTAGTTCTATAATGATTATTAAGCTGCTGACACAACAGAAGCCCATCTCAGAGTGCCCATAGTTTAGCAGTAAAGCTATTGGCTATGCCTATTCTTCTAGCGAATCCCCCAATCCAATTCCCATTCTCATCTCTTAAGAGACCGCCACCGCCACCTCCAGCCTGACCTAGGTTCCCCATGGACGCTCCATCTACATTTAATTTCATCCAGCCATTACTCGGTTTTTCCCACCTAATTTGATTCGTGATCCTATGTTTGGACATCAACGGCCTGCCAGCACAGTGAGTGTACTCCACTGCTTTATAGGCAATATCAATATCAATTTTCGGATTCAACCTCTTGTTCTCAAATACTAATTGATTTCTACCTTTCCAAATAAATCATACTGCAAACATAAATACTTGATTCCACGGGGCTTGACTTGCAACACGTTTGTTCTTGGAGGAGCAGTTAGCAGACAGCCACTCCTGAAGGTTGGAAGAGAAAAAAGTATTATCTGAATGGTGCACACCCAATTGATGCTAGATTTTCTTAACCACATGGCAGTCCCAAAGTGCATGAATTATGGATTCAGGTCTATTGAGGCAGTGAGGGTAAGCAGTGTCTACTAACATCCCCCTCGCTTGTAAGCACTCATTGCCACCTATGCTCTGATGCATGCATTTCCATAAGAATATTTGAATCCTGGGCAAGGTGTCTAGCTTCCATATCCACCTTCCTTGGAATCCTAGGTCAGGCCGAGGATCAATGGCAAGGAGGTACGCCTTCTTGAGATCAAAGGAGCCTCTCGGGGAAGGCTTCCAAGCCAATTTGTCTTCGTTCCTCCTAATATACGATATGAGGGTGGCTTGTAATTCCTTTCTGACTTCCTCAAGGAGTTCTATATGAAGCAGATCCCAGTTCCAACCTTCCAATTCCACAACATCCTTAATTCTAAGATTGAAGGATTCATCAGTAAGAGGGCCTTGGATGATGTTTCTTAGAATACCCAGGTTTGACCAACTATCACGCCAAAAACTAAGGCTGCTTTCATACCTAGGAATCCATTTAATTCCTTTCCTAAATATTTCTTCTCCTTTCTTCATGCTCTTCCAAGTATAAGAACAAGGGAGGTTGGCTTCATTTCTGGAATTTAACCTCTGATGTGTGAAATACTTCAATCACAGAACTTTAGCCCATCGAGACTCACCCTACGTATGGAATCTCTAGTTCAAATTAATATATGTTAATCAAATGTTGGTAGTTTACTTCACGCCTCATTGCCTCAAGTTCAGTAGAAAATGTTGGTAATTTACTTCACGCCTCATTGCCTTAAGTTCAGTAGAAATTCGTTTGCCTGTTCCTAGAATCTATAGCGGAGGAAGCTTTTCTGCTATCAGTTAGTTTGTTGTATCTTGTTCTGTGTTCTATTCCATACTTCCATGAAATCTTGTATACTTGCTTGATAATATATTTCCTTAACCAGTTTCCATAATCTTCTTACACTCCCTTTCATCTACTCTCTACTATAGTGGCATCAGAGCCAATTTACTATACAGTTTCCACCCCTTTGATCAGTATACTTTGATTATTGTCCTGATTAGTATGCTTTGTGATTTATAGTTGCCACAATACGTGGATCCTCTGTATTATTCACATAAGAACACTGGACTTGATAATCAAGTAGAACACTAAGGAGGTTGTTTTCAAAAGTCTTAAAGAACCTAGTTTCCCATTGTTACCTTGTGGACGTTTGAGCCTAGAGTTGGCGTTTTGGTCCTAGTTGGTTTTGGGTAAATAGTTCTTTCTTGAAAAAACTATCATGGAAGGTTTATCTTCAACAATCACCGATACCACTAAACCCACCTTTGACCTTTCCCTTCATAAATCTACAACAAATAGGTTAGACTACTTGTATGAAATATCTCATGTACCAGAAGATAGTAAAATCCCGATTACCGACTTCCCCATTGTAAATCTCTATAATGTGTTTGATAAACCCCAACCTTCGTTCAAAAAAACCATAAAAAAATTTATTGGTCCTTCTCACCTTTCTACTGCAAAAGAATATGTTCAATCCTCCAAGTTTGACCAATTCAATATTCCAGCAAGTGAAAATGAAAATTTCATCACCCTTGTTCTAAATGCGGGAACAATTTTTGTCCCGTTTTTTCCGAACTTCAATATGTCCCTTAAAGATATCTTTGTGATGCTCTCAAGGTGCAAGTCCAAATTACAAGAGCCTTTCAAGTACAAGACACATTTGCTGCTACACTTAATTACTAGCTTGCTTACAAACTTCAAAATCATGCCTTTGACATGGCAGTTCCAAACATGGCCCAATCTAATGATGCTTTGTTGATCCAAGTTGACCTAGGAATGACACCCATGTGTACATTTGTCCCAAGACAACTCACCAGGGACCAAATGACTTCTCTCTTTCCAGAATCATGGATATGAAATATGAAACGCTCCATCAAGCAATTAGGCCAGTCCAGTCGAACAATCCTTTCTTTATTAGGAAAGAAAATGGCGAAGTAGAGACAAGATTCTTGGTAATTCTACCAGAAAAGAAAGATGTAACAGTCTTTCTGACTCAAATTGCTATGCTTCAACAGGTATTATATGTTGGTGAAGATGGCCCCAAGATCAATGCATTCCGTGAAGATGGAAAGCCTTGCTATGAAGGCAAATCACCCTCTGACCACATATGGTGGGATATTTGTGATTGTGCTGACTGTAAAGAAGAAGAAGGTTTTGAAGAATATTATTCAAGAAGAAGGAAGAAAAAATCCACCCAACAGATCCTCAAAGAAAGATATGAAGCAGGCGATTTAGAAGTTGATCTCCTTGGAGAACCATCCGGAAAATTTGATTATTATGTTCTTTATCCTAGAACCAAAAAACAAAAAATCTCTTCTCCTCCATGTAAGGAAAATCATGATCAAAACTTTAAATCCCTATTAATCCCATACTATCAGAAAGTCCTTTCCCAATTACCGAGATGTCAATCTTCTTCTACTAGTCAAACTCATTCACAGAAACCCTTACCTTGCTATATGTTTGACCATACTTCACCTTCTTACTCACAAGGCTTCCCTCCTCCTGAAAGTTTCGAACATCCTCAAACCAGCACAAAGCATGTTTGGAAAATCAAAAATCCTGTTGGAATCAACCCATATAGGACCCTGAGACAAGTTTCTTCGGCTGAAGCAACCATAAATTGGCAAGAAAAAAATGTTGTGGCACAAAACCAAGCTCTTTCAAAAATCCTTGATAACCAACAAAAGCTAGCTAAGGTAGTTACTCATACCTTCTCATCCTTAAGTTCTCTTATTGAGGATTTAAAGAAAAAGATCAAGATGGTTGAACAAGAGCTTGCAACAATTGCTTCCACAGTTAAAGATATGTATGTTTCTTTCCCTCTCATAGGGTAAAGAGAAAAGAAAGAAAACAGTTGTTGGCACAACTTCATTCCGTAGAAGGTTCACAGAAGGAAGCTACCCAACCTTCCCCGATGCTTGTTTATATGCTTTACCAACCTCGATAGTCATTATATAAAGACCTGTCCATACCTTTAACCTTTCCAATTTCATCAACTTCTTCTAGTCGAAGTTTCCAACCATTAGCCATGACACATCTTGAACATAACCCTTTCAAGCCAAGTGGAGTTCTTCCAAGCATAACATACTTATCTCCACTTAAAGTAGAACCTCAAACTAAGCCACAGAATAAACCTTCTTTTAAGAAAAAGGACAAAGAACCATTATATCAACCCTCAGACCCAACCATTGGTGCTTCTTCAAAACCTCCAAACATGGACATGTTAGCTGTAGACCCTAACCCTCCAAATCCAATTTCATCATTCCTAAAAAACCTCACCCTTGAAAATCCAAGAGAACCTTTTTGTGCTTCCAGTAGTTGATGTCACTGATTTAGACTTGTCTAATCTTGGTCTAGAAAAGGTGTTCATGGCGGATAACCAACCAACCATAGAAGAAGATGATGTTCTCCGCCCTAAACCACCTCCACCCCCACCACCAATTTTCCCTCCACCACCTTTTGTTCCTAACACCCAAACACATTTAACCCACCCATCAATCACATATTCAAAACATTTGTTTATCATTGACAATGCCCTTCTTTCCAAATGGCACGATGAAATTTTTAATATGTATTCATGGTGCATAGCTGAACTTCAGGCCCTAAATTCAACTATTGCCCAGGTCATTGCCAAGTTTGTTGCAAGAATCACAGGAAGACTAAAAGAATGGTGGATTAACCTAGGAGAATTTCGGCAGAGACAAGTAGCTCAATGCAAAACACTAGAAGATTTTTTCACTGTCATCCATAATGAATTTCTTGGTTTGTCGACCCATCATACAAAAGTAGCACGAGAAGAATTCTTAATGATGAAATGCTACTCATTTGAAAGGAAAGATTTGGAAAAGCATTTTGATAGGATGTCAAGACAATTCTATATTTTCAAAGGCATGGATGATGTCAATTCCAAGCATACCTTTCTCAACTCTCTCCCAGAACCATTGGGAATTGACAAAGTTCACAGTAGGCTTAAAGATAGTTGCAAGAGAAAGGATTTTTAGATAAAGTGCTACGAGAAAAATTGCGACTGCCCAAGAAGAGATCATTTCAAAAAATACTCCTTGAAAAAGAGACACCATGTAAGGCCAAGGAGGAAATTTTTCAAAAACAAAAAACGGAAGTTCCTTAGAAGGATGCAATTCAAAGGAAAAACTTCAAAAGTTTGTTTTGTGTGTAGAAGACCAGGCCACTTTGCAAAGAATTGTCCAAAAAATGAGAAAGCAGCAAAGCTTCTTAAACAAGCACAGATTCATGCATACGACACTCCTTTCTTTGATGTAGAATCACTATTTTCACTTGATGATGAATATTCTCCTTAAGCTTTAGCAGTCATGGTCTGTTCCATATTAGAAGAAGATTCATACTCAGATAGTGATGATGTTTCAGACCAGAAATCCAAACCATTTATACATCCCAACCCATCATAGCTCCTCTAACCAACCCCACTCCCATAGCCCAAGTACACATCCTGTTAGAAACTTACTCCAAACCCATCCTAGTCATAGCTCTTTTTGATACGGGAGCTGCAGCAACAATTCTCCATCCTAAGATTTTACCAGCAGAGTTTTGGTTGCCTGTTGAATGTGAAAACTCTTTTGAATATAATAATATCAGTTAGTTTATGGAGTTTTATCTGCCCAACTTTTTTTTTTCAACATATGACGTTAGCTTTTGATAATTACTTTTTGGCTAAAATGCAAAAATCTACATTCTAAGTTTCTTCAAAATTCAATTTAGTCCTCTAACTTTGTTTTTATTCATTTTAGTCATCTAAGTTTTAAATTTAGTCAATTAATGCATTTTTAGTTAAAGTTAGAGGACTAAAATACATTTTGATAAAACATAGACTCAATCATTGAGAGTTTACCGGTTAAACTAACTAAAACCCACAACTTTATTATTTTTATTTATCCTAATCAAGATCCCAAGCCAATTACAATTAGAATAATTGTATATTATTTAACAGTACATTATCAGATGTGTAAGTTGCCAAGCATAAAATAGATGTTAGTTGTAGACCGACAATCAGTACCATTTCCTTCTCCTACTCTATTTTACATTATTGTAGTATCAGCAGTGAATTTGAGGAGAAATGAAGTCCATGAAACAAAAAGTACCATACTTAGAATAGTTGGAAAATCTGTCGATTGTAATGTTGCCATAAAGAACTGCATCAAATATGTCTAGACAAAGTGACACTAAAATATTCTTGGTTGCCAACTGTTGGGGATTTCAAACTCAAGGAGTAATAATGAAAGAACAAAATGAATACAACAAGCAAACTAAAATTATGATTGACTTGGAAGCACAATTGAATGTTATCTTTAGACAATTTTTGTCCCTGTACGTGAGTTGCTAAAGGGCTAATACAAATTTGTCCCCAGTACACAATCAAGTTTATTGGATTCTATAAATAGCAATTTCGGAGAATACCCATAGGATTTCTTGTGTTTCTTATAAACTATTTGAAGGAGAAAAAAGAATTAATTATCAAGTGAACATGAACCACTATTTATATCCAAATGATTATTACCCATTAATAGATATCAATTGGAGACTAATGACATTTCAAAAAAAAAAAAAAAATGTCCACTAGGTACAAAACCTTTTCAAAAGTTCATAACAGTTACTTGAAAAATTGTTTATTGTGATCTCAATCTATCAAACTTGGTGTCGAGATGCAGTTGAGAAATCTTGATCAATCGAGATTGCAGTCAAACAGATAGAAGCTTCCTTCAATATCTCGATCGATCAAAATAGTATTCTTGATCAATCGAGAATCTTGAACTTTGAATTTTTACTTTATCATTTTACACAAATGATATACTCTCCAAACTTATATATTATTATTACAACCTATCTTTTTATATATTTATATATACAACACCAACCACGTATCAAAATATATGAATCATCGTTGAAAGGTTCGTCATCATGTGTCCGGCTCAAATACGTACCTAGCCTTAGTGTGATAGCTAGGAGGAGGTGTCTACAATTGTTGTTAGCTTAAGACCAAGATAGTAGTTAAGTTGTTAATATATTTCATTTCAAATGTTGATATAGGAACTAAGTTGTTGAATACCTTGCAAGTCAGATCCCACAATTATCATATCATCAGCATAAAATAAGAGAGGGATGACATTTGTGTTTATTGCATCTAGTGAATAGCGTTGAGTTAAATGCATTGGTGTGGTAACTAGGATAGCCTTATAATCGTCTTGAATTTTGTAAATCATATTAGAGCACTAGCATTAGGGGTGTAAAAAGCCCCCAGTTGTTATTTTACCAACTAAACCCTTAAAACCATGCTCCATCCGGGTTTGTAAACCCAAAATAGGCCAAAATGGGAAATTAACCTTGATTTTCAAACATTATAATTAGTAGGCCAAGTTTTCAAACTATATTTTTTACTAGCATCTCGAGTATAAGAGACTCAATTTCCATGGTCTGATCATGTCTGATGTAGCATTTTTTCCACGTGGCGACCATCTAGAAATCGAGTCTTAGAGACTTGATTTATAAGAGTAGTTTTTCTTTTAAGGGTTACACTTCCTGAGCCTTGACCATGAAATAAAACACCAAAAGTGTTGTTCATCCAAATTACACAAAATCTAAACCTCCGTTAGTGCGTTCATTGGTAGAAAACCTCCTGAGAATTCTTTGAAGCACTAGACCACACCACCACTGCGCCAAACCCAGGCTGCATGAGACCCAGGTCGCAACGCAACCCAGGCCACAGCGTGACCCAGGCCTTTCTCTGGGATTTATTTTTTTTTGGTATTTCTGGGAATGGCAAGATGAGAGACTTGAGACTTAAAATTTTTTTGGTTTATAAATTGAGTCTTATAGACTCGATTTTCAGGTGTACGCCACGTGGAAAAAATGCCACATCAAACGTGATCAAACCATGAAAATCAAGTCTTTGAGACTCGAGATGCTAGTAAAAAATATAGTTTGAAAACAATGCCTACTAATTATATTGTTTGGCAAACGGTGCTAATTTTCTATTTTGGCCCCCAAAATATTTTACATCCTATGAATAGTGACTCTCCCTCTTCCCTGTCTTCACACTTCACTGTTTATCTATTCTCTCTATTTCACTCTCCCTTTTCTCTATCTTCACTCTTCTCCCTCTGCTCTCTCTATTTCTCTCTTCTCCGTTTCTCTGTCTTCTCTCTATTCTCTTTGTTTCTATATAATCTATCTTTTCTTGTCTGAAACATTTTTGTTTGGATCAATTTGATGGTGGCTAGGTTTTAGGGGTTGAGATTCGGTGGTTCCTGAGTTGGTTTTGGTGGTGGGTTTCATTGATGGAGCTAATCTAGTGGTGAGTTTCAGTGGTGGAGTTAAATCAGTGGGTGGGTCTATGGCAGGTCACTGTAATAGGTCTCAGTGATGGTGGATTTTAGTGGTGAGTTGTTTGGTGGTTTGATTTCAGGGTTTTGATGGGTTTCGATGTGGTGGGTTTCAATGGGTCTTGGCGATGGTGGGTTTTGATGTTATATGGTTGTTGGGTTGAGTTTATGGTGAATCTCAATGGGCCTATGGCAATTTGTGGTGGTTTGTGGTGGTTTGCTCTTTTGGGTTTGTGACTGATTCCAGTGGGTATATGGTTTTGGTTGTGGTTTTGGTGTTTTTGTTTTTTGTGGTAGATCTAGTGGGTCTGTGTTGGTTTTGTTGTTTTGAGTTTTTGGTGGTGATTGTTGTTGTGGTTGATGATTTGGGTGATTGTGTTTATTGTTTTTGTTGCTGTTGTTGGTCGTGGTGATGGCTGCGTTGTTGCTGTGATTGTTTTCCAGTGATTGTTGTTGCTAGTTGTTTTCCAATGACTGTTTTTCAAACAATATAATTAGTAGACACTGTTTTCAAACTATATTTTTTACTAACATCTCGAGTCTTAGAGACTTGATTTAGGCTTATAAATCGAGTTTTAAAGACTCGATTTTCAAGGTCTAATTACATTTGATGTGGCATTTTTTCCACGTGGCATCCACCTGAAAATTGAGCCTCTAAGACTCGATTTATAAGTCTTACATTTAATATTATTCAAACATTATCAGTGTATTGGAGGGCACGTACCAACAGACACATTAGCTGTTTGAAGGGATGGGTGTAATGATGATATTTTTTTTTTCTTTGTCATGAGTGTCAGGCTAGTATGTATAGCCCTAGAGCACATCTAAACCCTTACTTACACCTATGCACTTTTATTTCATTATTTTAATTCAAATTCTACCTTTTCAGTCAAAAAAAAAAAAAAAATTTGTATAGCACAAATACACACGTCTCTTTTCTCCCAGACATCTCTCTTCACCTCAGTCCTCTCTCCCTTCTTTCGCTATGTCTGCCTTCTCTTCTTTCAGGAGCACAGACCAAAGATGCTGCATTGCTAGGTGGCGGCAACGACGTGGATAGGTGGTGGCATGGAGGGTGTGGGTTTGTGGAGATCAGTGTCTATGGTGGACATCAGTGTTTGTGTTAGAGGTTGAGGCGTGGGTCATAGTGGTTGCTTGGTTGTGGAATCGATGAATCGATGGTTAGGTTATGGAAATCAGTGACTGGGTTGTGGGAATTGGTGGCTGGGTTGTGGAGTCGGTGATTGGGTTGTCGGTATCAATGATTGGGTTGTGAGAAATGGTGAGTGGGTTGTGTGGGTTTGGGTTTTGGTGGGTCATTAGGTGGCAGAGTTCGGTCTGTTTGGGTTTGTGGGTATGGATTTGGCGTTGGTGGTGTTGTTGGATTTTAGGTGGTGGTGGTGGCTGCTGTGCTGTGGGTGAGTTTTTTTTTTTTTTTTTTTTCATTGGTTCATTGTGCTGGGATTGTTGTGTTTTTGGGATTTCTTAAAAAAAATTTTGGGTATTTCTGGGAATGGCTTGTACATGAGAGACTTAGACTTAATTTTTTTTTTTTTTTTTGGCTTATAAATCGAGTCTTAGAGACTCGCTTTCCAAGTGGACGCCACGTGGAAAATATGCCACATCAGACGTGATCAGAACACTAAAATCGAGTCTTTGAGACTCAATTTATAAGCCCTAAATCGAGTCTTTTAAACTCGAGATGTTAGTAAAAAATATAGTTTGAAAACAGTGCCTACTAATTATATTATTTGAAAAACAGTGTTAATTTCCAATTTTGGCCGTGAAAGGAGATACGAAGGAGAGAGAGAGAGGGGTAGTTTTATATTTATTTTATTAGTTAATTTATATTATTTTATTAGGTTGTATGTATATATAAAAATTGGGATATAAAGTGAGTTGTAAAATGAATTGATAAAATAGATAAAGTGTAATAGATATCCCAGTTTACAAACAAAGGATGGAAATGCACTAATTGATTTTTGGTGTAAGTAGAGATTAAACCCCAAATATTTTATTCACCAATTAGAAACTATACCAGTTTACATATAGAAGTTAATAGATAAAAATCATTTTTACTTGTTAATTAAATTGAAGAAAACGAGAAGAGTGAAATCCATTAAGCCTAATCTAAACTCATCTAGGAATACTATTTATGGATAAAATTCATTCGACGACATAATAAGTCTTAGCTATAGAATTGGAGATCTTCAATCCAATTTACCATAGAATTTCACTCCTACAGATATAATAAATACACCTAAGTATACTTGCCTTCAGAAATAAGAATTGAGATGATGTCGTTTTCAATTAATCTTGTTTTATGTTTGGACCCACGCATTAATGATGTCAAGTGATGGAGATTACAGCTCCTTTAGCAATTGGCAACCAAATCCAACAGCAGGTGATTGTTAAGAGAAAATAGCCAGATCATATATTTTCTAATTTCACGTTGAAGCTCGGCTCAACACAACAAATGTAAAATGTTGAAGTTTGATTTGAGCTTGAATCAAGTCTACAAAGGATGTTTGAGCTTGAGTTTAAGCTTCTTAGAAAACTTGATCTCAATTTGGCTTGACTTAATTTATTAACCAATCCGAGCTCAAGCTCAATATCAAGTTCTTGAGATCGAAGAAATCCAATACAAGTACATTATTAAGATCATATTAAGCATATTATTAAGCTCATTTGATTTGGACAAGTGGTCTCAACTCCCAATTAATTAAATACTTAGTAAGATATGAGTTTATTAGTCAAACTCATTACCAGGCTTCTAAACCAACCCGAACTCAAATTGTTTTCTATCAAGTCCCATTGTTCATGAGCCTATTCATGAGTATGTTTTTTTGCTTGGCCTCGGCTCATTTATTAAATAAACCTAAAATAAAGGATCAAGTTTGGCTTGTTTATAAACCAGAGTGGTGTTTGTTTGACGAGATTAAATTCTATAAGGATATAGTGTAAAACCTAAGTTTTAGGTTCTATAATTTCAACATGTCATATCATCATATCATATATTAAAAAATATGCATAACCATACACAATCAATTTTAATACCCATCTGAAAATCCAACTCAACTAGGAGTTTATTAAGATGTTATTAGGTATAATAGGATGTATTGAGTTTTAAGTAAAAAGATAATATGACAATTTCTTATTGAATAATGTAAGCCATGAATTTTACACTTTATCCTCACCAAATTTGGACTCTTATTTTACACATACTATTGTACACAAAGTGCACACACTCACTTTTTTTTACATAGTGAGCTATTTGGAAAGTAAACAATTACTTTTAT
This sequence comes from Quercus robur, assembly GCF_932294415.1. Lineage (NCBI taxonomy): Eukaryota > Viridiplantae > Streptophyta > Magnoliopsida > Fagales > Fagaceae > Quercus > Quercus robur. The sequence goes on along the minus strand of NC_065534.1, from coordinate 275,294 downwards.
TTTTTGCTTACATACTTTTTTAAATACATTTTCCAACAAACTTTCTATCATTTTCCTATCCCATTTAACTATTATTTCTTTATTCTTTTTTGAATATTTTTTATTCATTCTCAACAACCATGTTAATCAAATATATATATATATATATATATATATATATAGATGTAAAGAGAGGAAAGAAAAAATATTAATTTTAAATTGTTTTGCTCATCTACAGTAACTTAAAGAGATTGAATATAGATGAGCAAAAACAAATTTCTTCATTTGGAGATATTGCTAGGCTTGATTTTTAAGGCTTGACTCTCTAGAGATGCTTAAGGGCATTCACAGTGATGAATTTAAAACTTCTAACTTTTAGCAATTCAAACATATATTTTATCTATTTTACCACCCCACTTTATAATACATCCAACATCAATATTTCTATTTTTTACCACCTCATTTAAATATTATTTCTTTGTTATTATTTTTATTCTTTCTATGTCTCTCTCCCTTCTTCTCCATTTCTCTCTCTTTTCTGAATCAAGATCGTCCAACAAAATCACACCTCTTTCTTGTCAACCTAGCAAACTCACAGCCACCACCACCACCACTGCCACCCACAACCCCCACATCACCAGCTAGCGATAGCTTCGACGAACCAGCCACAGCTACCAACCATTGCATAATTCAGAAAAACCCATCAAACAAATACATACCACTAGCCACCAACACCACAAACCTTACCCACCCACCATCAACCACCATATACCGAAACCCACTCGCCCACTAGCCAACCACCACACAAATTGACACTCACCCACATGCCACCACCATAAACCCCAACCCAAAATCAACCCACCAAAAAACAACCTAACCACCACCATAACCACCACCCACCCACCGTCGCCATAGTGCCCACAAGCCAAAATCAAACCAATAACCACTACAAAATCTAACGTTTCAAACCCAAAGTCAAACCTAATTCAACCAAAAATATACACACAATAGGAGAAGAGAGATTTTCGGCCATAGCAAAAGAATAAGATAAAAAAAGATTTTTTTTTTTTTTAAAAGGGAAAAGGAGGCAATCACCATTGGTGGTGGCACCACCGCATGTCACCACTATCAGTGGTGGATCTCCATGAGTTCTGGTTATGGATCTTGGCAAGATCCGATTGAGACAGAGCAGGATGACAGAGAGAAGGACGACAGAGAAAGGGAAAAGATGATATGTGGGGGGAGAGAGAGAGAGAGAATAATAAAATGGTTTTTAATTTTAAATTAGAGCTACAATAAATTGCTATAGATACTAGTTTACTGTATCATATTGTAAAAAAATTAGCTTTAGCTGCATTGATAAAGCATGTTTTTTGAGTTTTTCAATAGCAAAATAACTTTTTTAGCAAAATACCACAGTCATTTGGAATTGTAAACCCCCCCCCCTCCCCCCCCCCCCTTGTAAATTTATATCATCAAAACCATTGAAGTGTGCATTACTCAAAACTCTAATTGTGAAAAAACTTTCAATTATGCTACATTACCATGATGGTATTTAAAAAAAAAAAAAAATTATTGGGTTTTGGGTTTTATTTGAATATTGAGTTTTATTTGGGTATCGGGTTATATTATTTTATTGTGTAGATATATTATTTCAATGTGGTGTATGGTAAATTTTAAGTTTGGATGTTAGGTGTATTGTATTATAAAATATGATATAATAGAAAAAGTAGTTTTTGAAATGGTAAAATGAGATTTTTTTAAATACTAGATGCTGAGCATTCACATCCCATATCTTCAAATTATTCTATTTTATCATTTCAAAAACTATTTTATCTATTATACTATACCATTTTACAATACACCCAACATCCCAACTTTTATTTTATAACACATTAAAATAATATAAATTATACAATAAAATAATAAACAAATTATCTATCTCTCCTCTCTCTCTAATTCCTGTCCTTGCCTCTCTATCACTTTCTTAACAACCAAACAACCCAATCACCACTACGCCACCACCATGCCCCCTACGTTACAACTACCCACTGCCCACCAAAATCCCACAAGAACCAAAACCCAAACTATTAATAAAAAATAAAAACAAAAACTCAGCAAATACCCACAAAAAACCCAGCAAACCCACTAAAAAAAACCAAACAACCCAGTTACTACCACCACGCCACCACTGCCCACCCAAATCCCACCAGAACCAAAACCCAAAAAAAAAAAAAAAACCCAACAAATCCATAGCAAAACAACCCAATAACCACCATGCCACCACCACTGCCCACCACGCCAACCCAAACCCCATCAGAATCCAAAATCCAACCCATCCGAGCTCAAAAGACAAAAATCGATCCATGCCTCACTACAAAACACACACTCACAAACACACCGCCGGAAAAACCCCAGCAACCAATCCATGCCTCACTGCCACATCCAGCCACCACCGCTGCTAGATCAATGTTGCCACCACTGCACCACAACACACAAAACCCATAACACATAGCCCCTTAAACCACCCACACACCACAACCTACCATGAGCCATGGCCCACCGATCCACCACGATCCTCAACCCTAGACCCACCCCAACCCACCAGAGCCACCACCAAAACTCTGCCCCAAACCACCATGCCACCACGACCCACCACATCGATCCACCACAATCCTCAGCCTCAAACCCACCACAATCCACCATGATCCACACCGATCCACATACGGTGGCAAATCACACCAATCCATAACCCATCCACATACAGCGGTAAATCACAACCATCCACACTGATCCACAACCACACTCATCAAACCCACCATCGCCGCAACCACCCAACACCACCAAACAATAAAACCCACAACCCAACCAACACCACCACACAATAAAACACACTTATCAAACCCACTAGAGAGAGATATTTGTTTGGCCAAGAGAGAAGCAACAAAGGTCAAGAGAGAACTGAAGGAACAAAGAAGAGAGAGAGGCTTGGCGTTGATGAGTTCTAGAGAGAGAGAGAGAGAGAGAGAGAGAGAATATGAAGAGAGAGACAAAGCTATTGGTTTTGAGAATAAAATAATATATAAACGTTTACAATAGTGCTATACTGCCATCATACATTTAGGATGGCACTATAGCACAATTGTAAATTTTTTTACAATAGCAAGACTTTACAAGACCAAGTAATGGACTATTTTTGAGTCTTGATACTAAAATATACCAACATATGACATATAGAAGACCCAATGTGAATGCCCTTTAAATGCTCTAACTATGTTCTTGCATCTCATCCTTAACCGTCCACCTGCTTCTGACCCACCCACGGACCCACCTATTCCAACCTACGGTGAGTTCACTTGGTAGTGATAGATTTGAATATGGTGGGTGTGGGTCACATTGTGGTGGTGGTGGTCCCAAGAACGATTATAGCCAGTCTACTACAAGTGGTCGCCTTGTTTTGCATCTAGTAGATGGGGCATGTTAGAGCATCAGAATCCCGAAATTCCAATTCTATTTTATTTTACCATTTCAAAAAGCCACTTTATCATTATACCATACCATTTTACAATACCTCCAGCATCCCAAACTTTTATTTTCCTATTCTACTCATTAAAATAATATATCTACATAATAAAATAATATATCCCAAAACCCAAATAAAAACAAAAACCCAAATCACCACTTGCTACCACCACCACGGCACCGCAATGAACAACCATCAACCCATCACCGATCCCAAACCCATCAACCCATCAACAACCACAGCACCGATCAAACCCATCAACCCAACAAACCCATGAGCATCGATCAAAAAAACCACAGAGATCTCAATTCTTTGATTTCTGGGAAAGCAACCCCGGCTACTGATGATGCTATTGACGAGGAGGTCATTGACACCGAATGGTTCTTTTTGGTGTCCATGACTCAGAGTTTCGTTAATGGTGGTGGTCTCCCCAGTCAAGCTTTTTTCAATACCAGCCCGATTTGGGTCACTGGAGCCGACCGCTTAGCCAGCTCGCCGTGCGACTGGGCTCTTCAGGGTCAGGTTTTCGGCCTCCAAACTATGGTTTGTATAACAGAGCCGCCAGCAACAAGCGCAGAACAAGGGGTTCTCCATTAGAGAATTGAACTTTTCGGATTATGGGTATGATAATAACAGTGTTGTGAAGAATGGGAACAATTCAATTTCGACGATAAAGCCTGAATCGGGTGAGATTTTGAATTTCGGGGAGAGCAAGAGGAGCTCTTACATTTCAAGTCATTCCCAACACCTATAAACTCGCATTGGAGACGGACCGAAGGTGTGATAGAGAAGAGGGAGAAAGAGAGGAAAGTGTGAGAGACAGAGAAAGACAAAGAGAGAGAGAGAGATGAGAGATGAGAGAGAAAAAATGGAATAAAATATTAATATTATTTTTGGCATAGTGCTACAGTGCCAACTTACATGTAAGATGGCACTGTAGCACTATGCCAAAAAAATTTACACTTTCCCACTTTTGGCATTCCGGCTGCTGAGTCCAATTGTTGCTCAATGCTTAAATTTTGTGGACATTTGGCATATCCATGTCCCATTGTGGATGCTCTTACCTGTTGCCTTGCATCTAATCTTTTCTTAATAACCTGTTTGGTAAGTGTAATTTACCACCAAAAACTAAAAAAAATAAAATAAAATGCAATAAGTGTCCTTGTTCGCGTGCCACATATAGATACGTCACGGAAAAAAGAACCATGTACGGCTTGTATCTAACAAGAGAAGGAAGAGCACCAATCCAATTTAATTGCATGGAACAAGCATAAAGTTATGAACCTCTCTGGTCCTCTCCCTTATGTAATCATTCAAAATTTGTAGAAACAGTAATCTATGGCATTTGGATAGAGGGGAGGAAAGGAAAGTAAAGTAAAGTTGGTCAAAAATTTAATCTCATAGGATTGCAAAGGAACTGCACCTAAATGGTTCTTCAATATGTGGATCATTTTATAACAAAGTTTAATGCAAACATGGAGCTACCACCGCCCAGTTGGGCGAGTTTAGTACCAGCAAATATATCATATAACTATTTCTAACCATTTCAAAAAATAAACAAGCAAACATGGAGCAGACTTTGTAATAAGAGACTGCAGCATATGCATAAAAAAAGTGAGATACAACCCCTCAATATTCTTTTTTAATAAACTAACAAATCCTATTGAAAAAGGAGGGGAAAAAAGGGCAAAGCCCAAGAACACAGTAAGAATACAGGAGCTATACAACAAATTAAAACCTAAAATTAAAAAGATCTAGGAACTCGAATAAAGAACAATTAAGATCCCCAATGTTCTTTAAGGCAATCAAAAAGCAATCTAAGAAAAAAGAAATTTAATTTAAGCAAAGGGGGATTCAAACCCTTCAGAAGACCTAAAATTATGCTCCTTCCAAATGTAACACATAAGGAAAAAATAGTGTTCCACACGCCTGTGATTTGATGGCCCTTAAAACCACCTCTCCAACAGGTTAAGACTAAGAGGTCTTTCACCAAAAAGGGCACGACCCAAGAGATATCAAAAAACATGAGAGTTATATACCAAACGTCCCTTGCAAATTGCTATAGCACAATGTAGGAGAAATGGTCAAGAGTCTCCCTATCCTTTATGTACATACAACACTGATCAACAGTGACTATCTTCTTTCAAAGAGTTACCATGAGCTACTGTCCAAGCAAAGAAAGCAACATTTCTAGGGACTTTTAGTCTTCCAAATTCCTTGCCAAGGAAAATCCACCCTATATTCTCCATGTAAAGCCCCATAGAAAGATTCCACACCAAATCTGTGTGTCCTACACTATACAGTTAACATGACACTGTACCTAAGGCGGAGGACAGGCTTCTTATGGTGTAAGTAGGCTCAAACTTTGTTTGATGCATTAGTTCTTTACAAGGCTGAATCTAGGAGCCATCTAAGCTCAGAGGCTTTATCTTCCACTTTTCGGCAAGGCAAATTGTTGAGCACATTTCAGCAAGTGAATTCTTACTTTCAACTAATGATTTATCACAAACATCCAACGCAACAACTTCTTCAGCAACCAGTTTTCTCATTATACATATCAAACTTTAATGATGGGTTCCATTATACAATGTGGGATGATCATTAAGACTAATCTTCATGACTACTATGCCAAAGACTGAATTCATTACATTGATGTATTAATAATCTCTGAAAGAACTTCAGAAAAATCAGGGCATTCTATAATCAGTTAAACCTGCTCTGAAAGCCTGAAAAAAACTAAGTAGTCTTTGATCTTACTAATAAGTCCAGCCCGCAGAAAAAAGGAGGATATAAATAAATAGGTCTTCTAGATGTTGCATAATGGTAAAACCAAGAGCAACCAAATATTACTGATAGAAATGAATATTCTTGTAACAAGATATGGTCCTCAAGCATGTGGAGACCCCACCTTTCTTCATCACACCTTTGGTCACTTATGAATTATGGCATTGCAGTATGCAAATATTCCTGTTCTATTTTGAGTACTATCACAAGCATTCATGAAAATCTACAACTATGTGGAAATTTACAACTCAATTTTTATTCTTAGAAGTTAGAAGTCACACTATCTTAATGATTCTAAAGGAAAAGGAGACTTGATAGATAGAAGCAAAATGAGCTATACATGCAAGAAAGATGGTATGATCTAAATCCCTCCCAGGAAATGCCTGGGCTACAAGAAGGGAGCTAGGATTGCATATCATCCTCAATGCTAGAAGAGTAGATAAGGAATGCAGGTACAATGGAATTGGCATTGAGTTAGATTCTCCCTATGCTTGGTACAATATTCCTCTAATATCAGTCCCAAAATATTATCTCATTCAGGTTTACACTTGATAATTCTACTTTTTCTAGTAAGAATGGTTAGTTCCACAGCAGTGGGGGAGATGAGATTACAGAGAAATCTATCTATCAACCTTAGTAAGTATGAACATGGAAGGAAGCATTTAATTAGATTACAGACAAGATTGCAAAATGAAGCAATATCAAAAAGAAGCAAGATGTTGTAGAGCAGAAAGTTAAATAAAATTAATAATAATAAGGAAGCAGATTTGTAGTAGTAGTTAATAATAATAATAGATCAAACATGATATGATATGATGATTAGAAAATGATGGAGGAGGAGGGTCTTTTATTTGTTTGGGTTTGGAGAGAAGATTAGAGGTATTCGAACTCGTCTTCCTTGAGATGAGCAAAGAACTTGACAGGGCCAGGGCCGCGGCCTTCAATATGAGTAAGAAACTCAATCTTATAAGGAAGATTGGCGGAGATTCTCTTACCTTTCCACACCCCAACGTATTGCTTCAGCACACCTTCCATACCAGTGATATCCACCTCCGCCACTCTCGGAATATGGTGTACCTTTAATGGAACCTTAACCCTAACCCTCGCTCCGATCTTATCTGTTGCTATTGATGATGGATCGACGTCTTTGTCAGAGGATAAAGAAGAAGAAGAAGAAGTGGCATCCGATTCGAGAGCGACCTCACAAGAAATCATCCTGCTGCTTCTTCTTCTTCGGACAGTCCCAGTCCCAGTGGCAGTGGCAGTGGAGGTAATAAGAGGTGAAAATGAAACTGCTAAACTTGAAGAAGAAGAAGTCGTCGTCATCATCATCATCGGTTTCTTCATCTTCATGGAGACATTATTATTATTATTATTGCAAGAGATGGGTGATGGTGCTGCTGCTGGAGTAGTTGTAATTAATGGTGATGTAGTCATTCCTATTCCTCTCTTCTTCAATGATTCTTCAGAGAATCAGAAAAGAAATGCTAATATGGATCCAAGTGAAGTGAAGTGAAGTCTACAAATTTGTTTGTTTGTTTTGTGTTTTCTCTCTTTCTACCAGTACCAGATGTTAATTCTATCCCATACCCAACCCAACCCAACCCTAGGCGAGAGACCCTGACCGAGAGATTTTATTTATCTTAAAATATCTATCTTTCTATTTCGGACTGGGACGCGTGTTAATGGGATCATCACACGTTTCCTAGTTCATTCTCTCTCTCCTTTCTTCCCTCTAGGATTGTGCAGAAAACCCACCGACCCGTCAAATCGACCAAATTCAATCCGATCCGATTTGACCTGACCCAACCCGTACGGTTGGATTAGTTTTTAAGGCTTGGTGGGTTAGTTTGGGTTACAAAATTTTTTTTTATAGTGGGTTGGATTGGGTTTGGGTTTGGGTCATAAAATTACAAACCCGTCAAACCCGACCCGACTCATCTATATTTAATATATATTTAAATATATATTATATATTTAATAATTTAAATAAAAAACCAGCGGTAGAGTAGCATTTCCTCGTTCCTCCTACTAATACTAATTTAATATATATATATATATATTATATAATTAATAAAAAATTTTAAATAACCATTTCTTCCTATTCTATATAAAAGCCAATTAGTTCACACAAATTCTAATAAATTACTATTATTGTTTAGTCATTAGTGTTGTTTTCCTTTAAGGAGTTACATTGATACTAATTTTTAAGTTTTTTTAATATATTAATATTTATATTTTTTCTACTCAATTTAATAATAATAATAAATAAATAAAATTTTTCAAACCCATGAGTTCAACCTGACCCATGTGGGTTGGGTTGGGTTGGACTTATGTGATGAGTTGGGTTGAGTTGAATTTTTTTTGACCCACCATAGTGGTTTGGGTAAAAAAATCCTCTTAACCCGACCTAATCCGACCCATGCACACCCCAACTTCTATCTTCTTGAATATTTCCTTCTCATTTCTCTTTTATTAATCATGATAATAACTAGTTTCGTCATGCGCTCACGTGGAATGAGACTCTTTTTTTTTTTTTTTTTGAGTTTAATATGATTTTTTTAATTTGAATTTTTTTTACTGTTATTGAGGTTACACGAGAAGAGATTTTTAAGAAACTAAAATTTAGGATTTGAAAATTTTTGATTTTTAAGAAACTAAAATTTATGATTTGAAATGGAGTAAATTGTTGAATTTAGTATGTGCTAGTTTTTTGGGAAAAAATGTATTAAATAGGGGAATTTGAGAGTATTTTGGGTATCTAAATTGAGAATCCCAAATAAAGAAAGCTCTTTAAATAGTAGTAAGTCCCTTAAATAGTAGTATAGATACTGCTATTAAGGAGCTTCTCCTATTTGGGATTCTTAATTTAGATGGCCAAAATACCCTTAAATTCATCTGTTTCTAAGACTTAAATCATAGGGTTAGACATATAAAATTAGTAATTTAAAAAATCCTAATTTTTAGCTTAATTTATATATATATATATATATATATATATATATATATAAAGTTCTTTCTCCTACCTTCACATTTCTCTCTCATGTTAGTTGTCAAGTACTAATACAACTTCTTCTTTTTGAAAAAAAAAAAAAAAATATCTATATATATATATATATATATAGATATATATATATATATATATATATATATATAAATAGTAAAACTTTTTTTTTCACAAATGTACAATTTTTTTTTATTACTAAACTATTTTTTTTTCTCACCTCCACGTTTTTCTCTTGCATTAGTAATAAGTACTTGTAGTTGCACGATTTTCCTGGTCCAAATCCTACTGATCAGGCCTTGGCCCAAGGCGCAACACACAATAAATCTTTGTAGAGGATGGGTCAAAGAACTTAGCCTCAGTGAACTTAGTCGGTCTGATGCATGGACAATGCTATTGCAGAAAACAAAAAACACAAGAATGGATGTTTAACAGAAGATTCTATTTCCTGGGCACAGATCATACATTTTTTCGTCCCTCTCTTTGAGGGACTCCACTACATTATATAGGTCTCTCAGTCTTATCTGAACCTTACACTTGTTAATCATCCAAGCCCCCACTTGAGCACCTGTCCTATCAGACACCCTTATCACTCCCTTGTGAGTTGCAGTGGCCAAAGTAGTACTGTTCAGAGGTATTTTCCTCATTAATGCGGCCAAGAGGGTGGTTGTGACACATTTAATGTGGTGGTGACAGCTTTCCATGAGATATTTTGGGATTTTATTCTTTTTTATATGCTTGGAGGATGAACTGCAATAGTTGGGGCGAGCTTTTGATCCGGACTTCGTAATGTCCGAGGAGGAGTTACTCCTCGGACAGGTTTCTTCTACCGCAATTGGGCTTAAATAATGTTTGGGCTATGACTTCTCCTCGGACAGGATTCTTCTCGGACGGGCCCGTAGTTTAATTAGCCCATTATTTTGGGTCGGGCCCCACAATAGTCCCTTAAAACTCCGGTTTTTTATCTCCTTCCGAGGAGAAAAACGGGGTTTTGATGTTAGTGAGAGGATGGAAGTAAGGAGGGCTTGGGGCGCGCGTGCGGGCAGTTACCTTGGACGCGCTACAATTTACGAGGCGCGGCCATTTACTCCTGGAGGCTTTATGTCCCCTTCATCCAACGGTGAGGCGTGGATCGGACGGCCATCATTTTTTCTCGAATGTTTAGGCAGGAGCGATCTTTTCTCTCTCCTCCCGGCTATATAAGATGTTAGAGAGGTTCAGTTTTCTTTTTATCGGCATCTCATAAACTCCAAAGGATTCCAGAGAACTCCATCGAACTCCAGAGACGTTTTTCGTGAAGCGGCTTCTCCAAGAGAGATTTCCAGGCATCCCATTGAGCGTTTTGTGAAGGTATCAGTAAATTTCGTTCATTTCGCTGTTTCGATTCCCTCCTCGGACTTTACTTTTCTCCTCGGTCTTTATTTTCATTCCTCCAGTTCAGCTCAGATGGGTAGATTCGAAAAACTAGTAAATACTCCGGCCGCTATGGAGGCCTTTAGGGCAAAATACCACATTCCCCTGGGGGTGGGGCTGCAGTACTGTCCTCTTGAAGGAGTATTGACAGATAGAGGCGAGGGAGAAGTTGTTATCCCCATGATTGCTTTCATAGAGGGAGGGATGGCACTTCCCATGCGTAGGATTACAAGGGACTACCTGTACAACCATAGGTTGACGCCGCATCAGTGTGCCCCAAATATGTTCAAGATATTAGGCTGTGTAGACGTCCTAAACGAGCGGATGAATCTAGGCCTTACCTAGCACAATATGGTTTATTTGTACGAGTGTCACCACATCGAGAACAGAGGGTATTATCTTAAATCCCGATCCGAGGTCGTTAGGTTGATCTCTTGTCTCCCAGTATCCAATAAGACCGTGAAGAAGGATTTCCTTATTGCTTTAGGGGAGTGGAGCGATGGTATTCATTGTCCAACTCGGGCTGGAGCCCCAGGTGCGGCGTCTTTAGGGCCAATCCTTTTCGGGAAAGGGTTTAGTATTGGGGGGTTATTTTTCTCGCTTTCTGTACAATTGGAAAATTTCGTGAACTAATCCTACTCCTCTTGGATGTTTGCAGATAAAGTTCACGTCGCTCCTCGGCTAAGCCTCGTGAACATGCCGGCGTTGAACTACCTTTTAAGGTCGGAAATTTACGCTACTGAGGACAGACAGTTACGTGCAGCTCATCTCATTCTGGGCTATCAACCTCTAAGCCGCTCTTTCCAAGCTATCGGTCACGCCATTAGAGCTGGCAGTCCAAGGTTGGCTAGGATTGAAGTGTCCAAGACCGGGTTCCTAGCTCGACGTGATCTTCCACCAGTCGTGTTACCTGGCGTTCGAGATCCCTTGCTAGCAGAGCAACTACCTCTGCCAGACAACCCTGACGTCGCTGTTCCGGTTGAAGGGGAAACCGAATCATCTCGTCTTTCCCTTGAGGAAGAAATAGACGAGTTTTATTTTGAGGAGGAGGTTCAGCAAGCCCCCTTGATTGAGCTTTCGGATCTTGAAGGAGAGCAGGATCGAAACTCCGCAGTTGGCGCTCCCTTAATCATAGCCTGCTCGGACGACCCTTCGGACGAAGAGATAGACCCCATGGCTGGTAAGGGAAAAACTTTACGGGAGTTGATGACCTCCCGAGGGAAAGGACAATCATCGAAAGGTCAATCATCAAAAGGACCAACTCAATCATAGGCCCAGACCCTTCCCCCTGTGGTCTCTCAGGTTCCCTCGGACCTCGGCCTCCAGGTTAATCCGGACCTGAAGAAGAAAAGGCCGGTTGACGCTCATGAGGAAGGTGAGGTGGTTGCCCAGCCGACCAAGCAGAAAAAACCACCTGGGCGCCGAGGAGCAGAAGGGGTGACTCCGCGGAAAGCCGGGATGAGGAGAACCGTGCTGAGGTGCGCGCTCCCCCGCGTACATGGAGCCCCAAGCTGGAGCTAGATGGGGTTGCTATCCCCTACAATGCGTCAATCCGAGACTATAACCGGGGCCGAGCAGGGTACGTGGCTGATGCCTTGGAGTAACCACTACTCCTTCCTCGGGATATGGAGGCCTACAGGCGGTTCTCTCAGCCCGAGATTTTCCTATCCCTCAAAAGGGATCTCGCGATGGTAAGCGGCCCTTTTACTATTTTATTAAATTAATTTATTTAGCCCTGTTAAATTCTAAACCAATCTTGTTTTGTTCGCAGATTACTCAGCAGGTATTTGTGGCTGAGGAGTTTTGTTGTGATAATCGCAGTCGGGCTGAGGCTGAGACCCAATCTCGGATGGAGATGGAGAAAGCCTTGGGGTCCCTCAAGCACGATCACCTTGAACTCACGGAGAAGTTCAAGGAGTCGGAGAAACGGAGCAAGAGTGCAGAGGCCGGTTTAAAAAGTGCTGAGACCCAGGCGGAGGATCAGCGCAAAGAGCTGTACGCGACCCAGATCAACCTTGCCACCGAGAAGCAGGCAGTGCTGGATCTCAAGATTGCCCTGCAAAAAGTCGAGGATGAGCTGCGGCGGGTCAAAGAGGAGGCTCAGCTGATCCGAGAGGCTGCAGAGGCTGAAAAGAATGCTTCTCGCCAGCTCGGGGTCCAAGAAACGGAGGCCAGGCTATCCGAGGAGATCCCCGAGGTGTGCAGGGACTACTGCAGCATCTCATGGGCTCATGCCCTTGATGCTGCAGGAATTCCTGCGGATTCGGCGCTGAGACTGCCCGAGAGCATCTTCTATCCTCAGGAGATCCGAGAGAATCCTGATGGCGCCCAAGTGGCTTCGGAGCAGGATCTGGCGGTGCCTGATGCCGTCCCTGTGCCTGATAAAGTGAAGGATCCTGCCACGGACTCTACCATAGTAGAAAAAAGATCCTCCTGCTAAGGCTTAGCTTTTAGGCTTTTAATTTTTGTATTCCCCCTTTTTTTTTTTTTGAATGAGAGTCGTCCTGTTTTTGCGTTCTTTTGTAAGGACCTCTCTTTATATTGACCTCGGAGTATTAATATAGAATGTTTGCTTTGCTTTCTATGGATGTATGCTAGTACCACTCTTTTCCTTTTTTTTTTTTTTTTTTTAACGTTTGCAACGACATAAATAAATATAAACGGTCGAGATAAAAAGGATGCTGTGCAGCGAATTTGAATGAGGGTTGCAATGATGCTAGACTGCGCGCACGCCTTAAAATGATTTCCCTTAAGTAATAACTTTCCAAACTGTCATAAGTAATAATTTCCCCTAAGTCTGTGGTCCGAGGAGCCATGCAGGACTTAGGTTCTGTTTAAAACTTGTATAAACTGTCATAAGTAATAATTTCCCCTAAGTCTGTGGTCCGAGGAGCCATGCAGGACTTAGGTTCTGTTTAAAACTTGTATAAACTGTTATAAGTAATAATTTCCCCTAAGTCTGTGGTCCGAGGAGCCATGCAGGACTTAGATTCTGTTTAAAACTTGTATAAACTGTCATAAGTAATAATTTCCCCTAAGTCTGTGGTCCGAGGAGTCATGCAGGACTTAGGTTCTGTTTAAAACTTGGATAAATTGTCATAAGTAATAATTTCCCCTAAGTCTGTGGTCCGAGGAGCCATGCAGGACTTAGGTTCTGTTTAAAACTTGTATAAATTGTCATAAGTAATAATTTCCCCCAAGTCTGTGGTCCGAGGAGCCATGCAGGACTTAGGTTCTGTTTAAAATTATGAATAGTTGTAAATAGACCAGTAGGCACAGGATAATCACGAAACAAAACATGGGCTAAGCCATTTTCATTAATAATAATATCTTCTGAGGTTATTTACATTCCATGGTCGAGGTACAGTTTTTTCATCCAAATCTTCTAGATAGTAGGCGCCTATCCCGGCCACGGATGTGACGCGGTATGGTCCTTCCCAATTGGGCCCTAGCTTGCCCCAAGAGGGGTTTTTTGCGCTGCCGAGAATCTTTCTCATTACGAGACCACCCGGACCTAAAGGTCGCAGTTTAACATTGGCATCATACCCTTGTCTCAGCTTCTGGTAATAATAGGCCATATGGATCGTTGCTTTTTCCCTTCTTTCCTCGGCTAGGTCTAGACTTCTTCCCAATAACTCGTCGTTACTGTTTGGGGTAAACGAGTTAGACCTCAGTGTGGGAAAGTTGTTCTCGATTGGGAGCACGGCCTCAGCCCCATAAGTCATCGAAAAGGGGGTCTCACCGGTTGACCGTCGCGGCGTTGTCCGATAGGTCCATAAGACGTGTGGGAGCTCTTCTACCCATCTCCCTTTGCCTCATCTAGTCTTTTCTTCAGTCCGTTCACTATGACCTTGTTCACGGCCTCGACTTGCCTATTTCCTTGGGGGTAGGCGGGGGTGGAATATCAGTTAATGATCCCAAACTCGCAGCAATACTCCCTAAAGCTCTTACTGTCGAATTGAAAACCATTGTCTGAAATGAGTGTACGTGGAGTTCCGAAGTGGGTGATAATGTTTTTCCAGATGAATTTCTGGGCATCCACGTCCCTAATGTTGGCCAAAGGTTCAGCCTCCACCCATTTAGTGAAGTAATCGGTTCCGACTATTATGTATCGCTTGTTCCCCGCAGCTTTGGGGAAAGGTCCGACAATATCAAGACCCCATTGTGCGAACGGTCATAGGCTAGAGAGGGGGTTGAGAACCCCTCCAGGTTGGTGGATATTTGGGGCGAATCTCTGGCACTGATCACACTTTTTAGCGTATTCTTGGGCCTCTCTTTGCATGTTCGGCCACCAGTATCCTTGGGTGAGTGCCCTGTGTGCCAGCGACCTTCCTACGGTGTGACTTCCACAAATTCCCTCGTGTAACTCTTCAAGTAGAGACTCGGATTCTTCTGGATGTACGCAGAGTAGGTACGGTCCAGAGTAAGAGCGCCGATATAGTTTGTGGTCCTCTGATAGCCAGAACCGAGGAGCATTCCTACGTATCTTCTCGGCCTCTAATTTTTCCTCCGGTAAGATGTCGTTTTGGAGGAAGTTCTTTATGGGGTCCATCCAGCTGGGACTCTTTCTGATCTGATGGACCTGGGCCGGGTTTCTTCTAATGGGACTTGCCTGGACTAGATCTTCGACAAGGATCATTCGCGGCAGATTATGCGCCGAGGACGTGGCGAGAGTAGCCAGCGAGTCTGCATGGGTGTTTACACTCCTGGAAATGTGCGTCAGATTGAAGGACTCAAAGCTCGTCCGTAGGCGTTTGACTTGTCCTAGATACTCTTGCATCCTGGCGTCTCTAACTTCCAACTCGCCCGTCACTTGGCCGATGACCAATCTGGAGTTCGAGAACGCTTCCATTGCCCTTCCGCCCAATCTTTGAACCATCGTCATCCCTTGAAGTAAGACTTCGTATTCGGCTTCATTGTTCGTAGTCGAGAACCCGAGTCTCAGTGATTTTTCAATGGCAGCACCGTCTGGCGATACTAAAACTATTCCAACTCCGAATCCTCTCTGGTTGGCTGCGCCATCCACATAGACCTTCCAATGCAAGGTTCCCCCTGCTGAAATTGTGCCAACCGATTTTCCATCCATGTCTTTTTGTTCGGTTATTGTTTCTACAGAGGGTTCAGCAAACTCCGCTACCAAGTCTGCGAGGACCTGGCATTTGATGGAGGATCTGGGCATATATTTAATATCAAAGGCCCCTAAAAGCGCACTCCACATGGCGATCCTCCCTGTGTAGTCAGCGCTTCGAAGCACCGCTCGAAGGGGAAGCTGAGTTAGAACGATGACCGTATGCGCCTGAAAGTAATGAGGGAGCTTCTGGGTGGCATGTACTATCGCCAGAATTGCCTTTTCTAAAGGTAAGTACCGCACCTCGGCCTCATGTAATGATTTGCTCACATAGTAAACCGGTCGCTGCACCCCATTATCATCCCGTATCAGTACCAGGCTTACAGCATGGGGAGCTACAACGACGTACGCAAACAGCACCTCTTCTGTCTCAAGGCTGGACATGATGGGTGGTCGTGACAGATATTCCTTAAGTTGCTGGAAGGCCCGAACACAATCCTCCGACCATTCAAACCCTTTCCACTTGTTTATCAGGAGGTAAAAAGGCCGACATCGATCCGCTGATCGTGATATAAACCGGTTTAATGCTGCAATCATGCCAGTGAGCTTCTGCACTTCCTTCGGATTCCAAGGAGCCTGTAGGCTGTTAATTGCTTTGATTTGATCGGGACTTACTTCTATTCCCCTGTGGGTTACCATATACCCTAAGAATTTCCCAGACCCGACCCCGAATAAACATTTGGAAGCATTCAGCCGCAACTGGTGCTCCCTTAAGATAGCGAAGATTATTTCAAGGTCTTTCACGTGCTCGGATACCCTTTTACTCTTCACAACCATATCGTCTATGTAAACCTCAATGATTTTGCCCAACTGTGGCTCGAATATCCGGGTCATCATCCTTTGGTAGGTTGACCCTGCGTTCTTTAGTCCAAACGACATCACCTTATAGTGATAATTTCCGATGGGCGTCATGAAAGCCGTCTTCTCTTGGTCTTCTAACGCAAGGGGTATCTGATGATAGCCCTGGAAGGCGTTCAGGAAGCTCATTCGAGGGTGACCCACAGTTGCATCCACCAATCGGTTGATTCGGGGTAAGGGGAATGGGTCCTTTGGGCACGCCTTGTTCAGGTTCGTGAAGTCCACGCAGACTCTCCACTTCCCTGTCTTCTTCCTTACCACCACCGTGTTTGCCAACCATTCAGGGTAAAAGACCTCCTTAATAGCCCCTGCTTTTTTCAGCTTTGCCACTTCGTCTCTTACGGCAATAGCATGTTCCTTTGAAGGGCGTCGAGGTGGCTACTTCTTTGGAGTGGAAGAAGGGTTAACGTTCAGGTGGTGACAAATAAGGCTAGGATCAACTCCCGGGGCGTCGTAGGCATCCCATGCAAACACATCGACATTTCCTCTGAGAAATCTGACCAGTTCCTCTTTTTCCTGAGAAGGCAATTCAGAGCCGACCTGAAAAAACTTCTCCGGGTCGTTGTTGACAGCAAATTTATCTAAACTTTCACACCTTATCTCCTCGGCTAGCCCATCGCCCTGCCCCGCCGAGGCGGCTGGTTGCTATAAACTCTCTGGGGCCGATGTAAGATGGCGGCCACCATACACTGTCTGGCCACGGCCTGATCTCCTCGGATCTCTTCTATTTGTCCTCTAGATGGGTATTTTACTTTTTGGTGAAGTGTGGAGAATACGGCTTCTAGGGCGTGGATCCATGGCCTGGCAACTATTGCGGTGTAGGGTGAGTAAGCGTCGACCACGATAAAATTTACCTCCACCACTTCCGACCCAGTCTGTATGGGTAGTCTAATCTGCCCTTTTGGTGTAACAATTCTCCCTTCGAAGCTGATAAGGGGAGAGTCATAAGCTGTCAAATCCTCCGGCTTCAAGTTCAGCCCCTTGTATAGATCAGGTTACATTATCTCCACCGCACTTCCTGAGTCTACTAACACCCTTTTCACATCGAAGCCTCCAATTCTTAACGTAACCACTAAGGCATCGTCGTGAGGTTGGATAGTTCCTCTCTTATCCTCGTCCGAGAATCCCAGTATCAAAGAGCTTCCCTTTTTCGACCTTTTGGGTTCCCTTTGCCTGTCCTCGGAGGGGAGCCGATCAATAGCCAGTACCCTGGGGAGGGGTGGCCCAGTTCTTCCTGGTGCGGCGAGGATAACATGTATCGTTCCGGTGGGGGGTCTTAAGGACACATCCTTTCGAGATTCTTGCATTGCTTGACTGGGATGGCCGCTCGAGGGGTGTAGAAGATGACGCAACTTCCCTTCTCGGACCAACTGATCTAGGTGATTCCATAGATTCCTGCAATCCTCAGTGGTATGCCCATGGTCCTGATGATAATGGCAGTACAGGTTCTGGTTATGTTTGGAAGGGTCTCCAGCCATCTTTCCCGGCCATCTGAAATAGGACCCGTTCCTTACTTTCTCCAGCATCTGTTGTACTGGTTCCCTGAACACAGCATTCACCGTTTGCGTGTTACTCTGTCCAGCCTGTCGTGAAAAATCTCTCCTCGGCTGGCTAGGGTTATACCGTTTCGACCTAAAATCATTTGCTTTGGGGGGGATGACCTTCTCCTTTCCCTTTCCTTGCAGCTGATCTTCCTCTACCCTTTTGTATTTGTCGATCCTATCCATCAACTGATGAACGTTGGCAACTGGTTTACCAGTGAGGGATTTCCTTAAGCCATGCTCGGTGGGGAGACCGCTTTTGAACGTGCTGATAGCAACATCATCATGGTTGTCATCTAAGTCGTTATACACTTCCCAATACCTATCCGAGTATGCTTTCAGGGTTTCTCCTTCGTGCATGGATAAGGACAATAGCGAACTGAGGGGTCGAGGGACTCTGGTGTTTGTGGTAAAGCGGGAGCAGAAAGCCTGGGTGAGTTGCTTGTATGAGCCTATGGAATTTGTCTTCAGGTTGTTGAACCACCTTATCGCCATTGATCCCAAGCTGGATGGGAAGATTTTGCACAGTAGGGCTTCATTTTGCGAGTAGATTGCCATTTTTTGGTTAAATTGACTCACATGCTCTACCGGGTCTGCTCGGCCGTTATAGATGGCGAACGCTGGTTGGTTGAAGCGTCGAGGCAGCTTAGCCCCTTCGATTCTATACGTGAAGGGTGACCTTAAAACTTGGTCTAGCGCCCTCTTCATAGCATCGTTTCCCGAACCCTTGCTGGATGGGCTCTTATACTTCCATACAGGGCGTGGTTCCCTTTCGTAAGAAAAGGTTTCACTTGGGGGGTCCTTGATCTCCGTCAGTAACTCGCATCCTTCGCATTAGAGGACTCGTCTGAGCCAGAGGGAGATCGCTTTCGCTGCACACGTCGTAACTTCCTTTTCAGGTCATCTATCTCTCGCTGCATGGCCTGATGACTATTTCGCCTCTGGGACACGTTGGTTCCCTTTCGTAAGAAAAGGTTTCACTTGGGGGGTCCTTGATCTCCGTCAGTAACTCGCATCCTTCGCATTAGAGGACTCGTCTGAGCCAGAGGGAGATCGCTTTCGCTGCACACGTCGTAACTTCCTTTTCAGGTCATCTATCTCTCGCTGCATGGCCTGATGACTATTTCGCCTCTGGGACACGTGACTACCCGTCTGAATGTGACTCTGGCTCGTTCGGATAGTATGCACACTTCCCTCACGATTCCCTCCGCCGCCTGGGTTGGCAGGGTTATTTTGCCTTTGGGACTCAACGGGTTGTGTCTGTTGGGAGTTAGCCTGGTGAGGATTCTCCTGGTGTGGACCTAGTTCTGCCATACTCGACCGCTGTGCTAGCTGATACCCTAGTTCTTCCCACAGACGGCGCCAATTGTAGTTGCACGATTTTTCTGGTCCAAATCCTACTGATCAGGCCTTGGCCCAAGGCGCAACACACAATAAATCTTTGTAGAGGATGGGTCAAAGAACTTAGCCTCAGTGAACTTAGTCGGTCTGATGCATGAACAATGCTATTGCAGAAAACAAAAAACACAAGAATGGATGTTTAACAGAAGATTCTATTTCCTGGGCACAGATCATACATTTTTTCGTCCCTCTCTTTGAGGGACTCCACTACATTATATAGGTCTCTTAGTCTTATCTGAACCTTACACTTGTTAATCATCCAAGCCCCCACTTGAGCACCTGTCCTATCAGACACCCTTATCACTCCCTTGTGAGTTGCAGTGGCCAAGGTAGCACTGTTCAGGGGTCTTTTCCTCATTAATGCGGCCAAGAGGGTGGTTGTGACACATTTAATGTGGTGGTGGCAGCTTTCCATGAGATATTTTGGGGTTTTATTCTTTTTTATATGCTTGGAGGATGAACTGCAATAGTTGGGGCGAGCTCTTGATCCGGACTTCGTAATGTCCGAGGAGGAGTTACTCCTCGGACAGGTTTCTTCTACCGCAATTGAGCTTAAATGATGTTTGGGCTATGACTTCTCCTTGGACAGGATTCTTCTCGGACGGGCCCGTAGTTTAATTAGCCCATTATTTTGGGCCGGACCCCACAGTACTAATACAACTTTTTTAAAATTCATAAAAAATACAACTTTTTAAATAAAAAATAAAATAAAACTGGCATGAATAAAACACGAAAACCCAAAAAATAAAAAAATAAAAACATGGTTAATACCATATATTCATGACATTGACAACAAAACATGATTAATACCATACATTTTATCTCAGGAAATTATTGTGTACTTCTGGAATACTATAAATGCGTATTCCCTCATCTCACATTAATAGTGGGTTTCATTAATTAAATTCATAGTGAGACCCACCATTCATGTGAAAGGAAGAGTATGTATTTATGGTACTCCAGAAGTACCTAATAATTTTCCCTTTATCTCACTCCTTTTATTTAAATAAATATATATCTCTCTCCATTTACTCCAAATAAATAAATATGCTATCCCTTTTTTTTTTTAATCAAAGGCAAATGCAAATAGAAAAGATAAAAAAACAAAAAGATTCAGCCTTGTTTGTATGGTGGAAATACTCACTCATCACTCAAATACTATCACTCATTACTCAATAACTAATCACTTATCACTTAAAAATCCCCCAAGTTACACCCTGGCATGTTTGGCAGTACAACCTGGTTAGAGTTTTCATTCTCAAACTCAAAATACTCACCTTTATGTGGGACCCATTGACCGAGCATTGTGTCTGCTCACAATTAGGCTACCCTCATGATGGAAAAACCCCAAACCCATTTCACCTTTTTTATTCCCTACGTCCATCTAATTTTTTTCAACCCATTTTTTTGGTGTACCATGGATGTTCCAAATATAAATGGCATTAAACACTCATATGTTCACCTTTTTTTAAATCTATTTGTCAATTTGTAAAACATTTTCCCAAATTGCTATGTATTTTATACAGTTCAAACCAATCAATTCCCACCCTTCTTGTGCAAAAAATTGACAAACAATGTTTCGAGTTTGATATACCAAACATATCTACACTTCTAGATTTGGGAATAAAGCTACCCGACCAAACATCCACATAAGAAATTCAGAAACAGAAGAAAAAAAATGGAAACCCAGCACCTAAACCGACACATCAAGGAAGAGAATATCCACATAAGAAATTGAGAATAACATAACAAAAAAAAAAAAAGGAACCCAACACCCAAACCGACAGATCAAGGAAGAGAGGGTGTGGGTCTACTTTGTGGAGACCGCCGTTTGTGCTTGACCCTTACTCCTGCTTGACCACCATTCAGCTGGCCCACCGTCCGGTGAAGGAGATCGACAGTGATGAGGAAGCGACGCTGGAGTGCTTAAGCTGTGGATCAACTAGCTATCCTTTCCTTCTCGAGCCGCTGGAGTGCTAGATTGAAGTGGGAGTGAGCGGTGGGTATGGAGTGACTTCGTGGAGCTTAAGAGATGAAGAAACAATTGATGGGTAAAGGAATGCGAATGAAATGATAAAATGCGAAGTGTAATGGTCTGAGAGAGTGTGAATAAAGCCGTTGGTGATGCAATTCGGTGATGGGACAACACACTGATTGTTCGGTCCAGAGTGTGACAAAATTTACCATCATGCCATTGTAACTCAGTTTTTATAACTTAAATACAACAAATTTTTCTAAAAAATGTGAGATATGAGTGATAGAAACCAAAAATGGAAACAGAGCCAAACAACCATCGTATGCATGGTACTCACATATTTTGAGTTATGAATGAAAAAAACAGAGTGATGATTTATAGAAAACTCTAAATCTAAACAACCCCTCAACATCCCGATATTAATATTTTTAGTACATTACTCCATCTAACGGGGAAGAAGGCCCACCTCAATTTGGGCCAAAACTTATCCTTTTTTTTTAAAGCCCCAACAAGCTAAAGTCTTAGCAGCAAAATCAGCTTCTATTCTTTGGCACCGATTCTTGCAGGATTAAATTACAACTAGTATCAATTCGTGGAGTGCTAAACTGCCCTCCAGTTGTTAATATATGGATTGTAGGAGCTATTGTGTCTTAAATATATATATATATATATATATATATACCCATGTTTGGAACAGAGTTAAAGACATCAAAAGGAGACAGATTTAAAGAAATGGCTAATCAATAACCAAATGCTTTACAAAACAAGTATCTCTGGAGCAATCTCAAGACGATCACAAGGGAGGGGGCAGGGGAAGAATTACAAGAATTGGCAACACGTTGAGCTACTCCCACATGGCAGCAGAGCAAAGATACATTATAGGAGAAAGAAGGAAAGAAACAAATGGGCGAAAAAATTTACACGGACCTCAGCTGTTCAATGGTGCAATGGTGAGGGGGCTGAAAAAGAAATTACAGCACAAGGTATTCTAGATTGCTATAAGGGTGTTCTCTATACTCCACAACCACAATTAACAAAGCAGTAATGTCCCTAGAGCCCATCAAAGAATACAAAAGAGGAAACAAGATTATTATACATGACTAGCAGAGCGACCAATAAGTCTGCACTGTTCTGGAAGCAAAGAAGAAATTACTTGCCCATTGCGTCGAAAGAGCTCACCATCAATGCCACACCCATTGTGTGTGTGCTTTCCAGGCTTAATCTTCACTGACTTTACCTGCATCCGAATGGAAACTTTAGTTACATGGCGCTAGTCCAAATTGATCTACTTATGAAGATCAAACTCCCCACAAAAGGAATAGTACAAAATCCCAGGCTCCCCCGAAAACAACACCCCCCCCCCCCCCCCCCCAAACAAAAAAAAAAAAAAAAGCAAAAAAAGGGGGAAAAATGGTCCTCAATGCGAAGTATAAGTAGAGCAATGCCCCATACCTTTACATATTCAACATACGGCAGTGAAAGGTGTCGACCCATCTGCAACAGTACGAAAAATCTCAACAGCCTCAGCCGGCCACTTCCATGAACCAAGAGCATATCCATGGTGTTGTCATCATGCTCAGATTTTGGTGCCACCACCTGAGAATTCTGAACAGTTCTGCAAGCATGGTTGCAAACCAGAATGCCAAGAAATTGTCCTTTCGTAACAACCCATTTCTCTTCAAAATGAGGGGTGACTTCCCTTTTCATTCCTGTTTCCACATCATCCGATGGCCCAGGCAATTCAATTGGATTCTCTACATCCCAATTAGGTTCACTATCCCACTTTGGTTCAGTGTCCCATATTGGACCTGGATCAGACAGCGTTGATGAAATATCCTCCTTATCATTTGTTGTGGCATTAGCCCAAGAGCATCTAGAGGCATCATTTGTGCCAGTCCATCCTTTATCAGTCCTTGACTTTGACCTGGTCCTTGGCCAGTTTGGAGTTGTTGACAGAGGTGGCTGAGGATGAATAACCTCTGGCTCTGCTGTTACATTGCCCCTTCCAGATGATAGGCGTTTCGCTTTTGGATCTAGGCCACGCACATAGTCAGATGGTTCAGTGCTAGCATGGGTACTACTACAGGTTGTATCCAAATCTCCTCCAGACATTCGACTAGGGGTCATTATTGAGTCAATACTAGATAGACTAGAGGCTCTGGGAATGCTGTCTTTGCTTGATCTCCTCATAATGTCTGTGTAAAGTTCTGACATGTCAACTACCCCCCGATCAGCTGCAAACTTTCCCTCTTGATCCTCTTTTGATGCTGGAAGATATTCCACTTCATAGTTGTACTTTGGCAAGCATAAGAACTTGAGAAATCCAGCAACAAGATAACGCAGAGGACCAAAGCGCTTCTGATATTTCTCAGAAAGTTCCAACACTGCAACAAAGTGGAAATACAGACACATGAGCAACAAATACTCAAAAACTAATCAGACATTACTGTACCATACTTTTTTTGTAGATAATTACTACTGTAACATGCACGTGATACATAACCATTGACAGTAAGTAACTCGTTCCATTTAATATTTAGCTGGTAATTGTATTCCTGTTTCACTACTCAATCTATCATTAAAAACTAAAATAATGGATCAAAGTGCAATCAATATAATTCAATGATATCAAAGGACTGCTAATCAGACATAACATTAGCTAATTTAGAGGCACTCTAAATGACAAAAATATCCTGTATACAAGAGATTCAAAATCAGTATCTTTTTGACAACAAATCATTGCTTTAAATTCAAACACTGCAGAACGAACAAGGATTACAGAATAAGAATCAGTCTCACTTCTTGGAGACACCAATTAAAATGGATTAGTGCAACAAGGGAGTATATATGTGCATTAACAGGCTAACAAGCAATGGCAGGTCTGGAACCGTGCTAAAAGATCATTTCAATCATGTTCACATGTTTAATAAAAATAGAAAATAATTTGGAAGCAGTATGACCATGCTAATAGAAGAAGAAGAAACATGTCATTTCATGAAAAGCTCGCATACATTAACTACCATATGATATAGTGGACTACATACATGGATTAATGTTGCACTCATTTACCAAAAGAGTCATAGTCACCATAATTAGCTCAAATACAACCATATAGATAATTCTAAAGACTGCAAATAAACTTAGATTCGTAGTTTTGATAGTACAAACACATGTACTTATATGTCACATTACCAAAACAAAATAAGCTTAGGCATTGTTTTGTACCATTGATTGAATTCGAATGAAAAATATAAATATCTCCAGTTCCCAAATGGAAAAATATGTGAAATTAATCTTCAACTACATTAGGATAATTTAGTATGCATTATTGAGGACGTTATTGTCTAGAATTATAAAACAATAATTTATTCCTTTTCCTACTTTAGCACCCAATTAAGCATAGTGTGAAATTAACCACAAAATGTATTCACCAATTCTTTTTTTAACAAAATAAGTAAGCTTATGAATCACTTGTAGGGTAAATGCCTGACAATGGTGTAAGGCAAGCATCAAGTGTTAGACACGCTTACAAGTCTGAAACTTCAAAAGCATGGCGACAAAGCATTTCTTCTTCAAACTTCACCAGAAAGCAAACATCAAGGAACAAGAAAATTCAAATACAGGTGATCCAGAAACACGAAAAAAACAAAACGCAGGCACTTGTAGCACCAAATTGTGAATGTGCTCTATTTCACTGTGTTTGCTACTTGTAATGTAGGCCTGATGTGAAATTAATTGACCACAATACAAGTCAAGATTTAAAAAAAAAAAGGCAATTCCAAGGATCATGATTTACCATCACTAACAAAACCAAAATATGAGACTGTCATCCCAAAGTGAATAACACCAGTCTGAATCCACTCAACCGCAAAAACGTCTGTAGCAGTAAGGCCTCCCTGAAACCAACAAAGACTTTCACTAAGTAGGTAAATACATTTTACTAAAAGCCCATAAAAATTATGGAGAAGAAGGTAGTTTAAAATATTAGTCTGAAACTTAAATTTTGCAACCAAAAAAACAAAACAGTTCCTTTAATTGTTAAGTAACGACATGAAAGGAGAAATCGATGCAAATAAAATTGCAACTTGTTAGTTAACCTACCCATAATAACGTATCAAAGTAAAAGGAAATAAAAAACAATAAAAGAAGTAGAAAAAATCATTTTGAAACTGATCTTTTGAGTCGTTCAGTGGCAAGGATATCTGGCCCTTCGTGTTTGCATCATTTGGAGACTCTTGGTTATGCCAAAGATGGTGTCCTGGAATGCTTTCTTGTTGGAAAGAAAATTTCCATAGTCAGTAGTGGTGGCAAAATATGGAAGGCAGTCCCATAATGTTATATGTGGACAATGTGGCGTTAGTGTAATAGTAGGACTTTTGATGGGGTTGAACATCCTATTCATGTTGTCAAAAAGTCTATGCTGAGATGTTCTTATGAATGGAAGAGGAAGTCTGCTATTGTCAACATTCATTCCTGTCATTTTTTTTAATAGATTTCATTGACTCCCTAAATATGAGTTTGTAATCCTTTAGGTGTAGTCTGGTACAGTGTATACTGATTACCATCTTTCTTTTTATTGAAATTAATATTTATAATAATAGAGCAATTAAATTTTTATGTTAGCTTTTATTGAAATTATTATTACTTACAGAAAAAGAATCAAATCGAAACTGGAAAGAACTCACTCAATCTAATAAGAAACAGTATATTAAGCCAATTATGCTAATGATCCAACATAAACTCTAAATGTTTGTGTATTCCCAGAAGCCAATCATTCCTATAAACTCCAATTCTTTCTGCCAGAACATGATCAATCACAAGTCATACACCCTCCATCTGTATAAAACACATGTACATATTCTTGCAAGTTATGCTATGCCCTCCACAAGTACTTTGTAGTTTTTGGCTGGTAATCTCCATTGCAAGCCATATCACTTACCCCTAGACATCTTTGATTTTATAACTAGGAGCAATAATGACAATGGTAGACATCTGCAAATTTTGACAATTTCATTTAATTACATCATTAATAAATCCAACATAATGATGCTGAATAGCATGGCTGCTTCATGGTGAAACTATCAGACAACTGCACTACTGGCCGCTGCCATCATTCTTGCCTTCGATGCCCCATTGGAGGAGATCATGGTCAATAATGAGTTTTATAAAGTGGTTTATGGTGGTTGTTACTACATTATTGGTGTCAACTCTCCAGGTTGGCTGATTAATAAGCACTTTTAGAATTCAATAAGAATGAGGTACACTTTCTTTTTATCTTCAAATTTTATTTTCAACATATATCAGCAAGGGTGTTGTTAGGAGTTCATTAAAGGGATTTTCATCAAAAGATGTTTCTGCAATTAATCTGGCTATAATAAAGGACAATAAATCAATCTTCTAGAAGGTCAGCCAGTGAAATGTTGGATGATGATAGCAAAGTTGAAACAGTACCATTGAGCTGTAGTCACTAGCTCAATTGGCAACTCCTCCCCTAGTAGAAAAAGGTGAAAGTGGGTTCAAGACCCAATAGGTGTACATGACTCACCAATTTAAAAAAAAAAAAGAAAAAGAAAAAAAGAGAGAGAGTCAAAACAATGAAATTACAGTCATTGTAATGGCTATATAGGCATTGTTTGACAACTAGAAGGGGAATAAATTTGCTCATAAAGTAATCAAAGAGTGTTGAAGTATAGTGAATGCAAGGTTGTCATCAAAGACCATTCATATTAAGTCTGTTACAAGACCAATGAGTTCTAGCTCAAATGGCAGGTCCTCCTCCTTGTAAGGGCAAGGTGGAGGGTAAGGTCAAGGGTTCAAGACCCATTGGGTGTGTGTGTAATTAATTACGAATAAAAAAAATCTGCTGTTAAAAACTTAAAAAGAGAAGCTATGGACATCTTAATAAAGAGCATTACCTTCACTATAGCCATTGCAGCAGAAACAGGATCTCTGACTCCAAGAACAGTCCAAACTAATGAATTATCGGAACCAGCAGGTATAATTCCAATTGGTATAGAAATTCCCTCTTTCTGGTTGTCCCGACTAAGTAGACCATTTAGAACCTGCATAATAAACATAAATTTATAAATAAAGTAGAAGACTAAAAAGTAAGACTACATGCTTTTGCATGTGTATAATACAGTTGCAGAATAAAACCACCGCTACATTGTAGAGAGAATGGATAAAACTATGCTGCTGTTAAGCATTAGTAGGAATGAAAAGTCTGTTATATTATTCCTGTAGAAATTCTATTCCAATGCTTCCATCAGACCCACCCAGAAGAGTAAGATCCTAAAACTAGCCACTAATAATTCTGCTACAAGGGTGCAACTCAATTTGTTCAGCCTAAAGCTGAACAAAACTAACCTGAAAGTTGACAATCCATATGCGCTACAAATTGGTAATGTTATTCCCACATCAGTTTTGTCAAAATCCTCCTGTCTCATCTCTCTCTCTCAAAAAAAAAAAAAACTCAGCCAATTCCGACAAACAGAAGGTTTCTTGCATGGTCTCACTTATCCCATTCCCATAAACAAGACCAACCATCAATGTTGTATCTGTAGCTAGAACTAAACCTGAAATTTCAATACGTAAGTTTGAGAAGTCATCAGACACAGATGATATGAATATCTATTCTCCTTTAGCCAAAGACCAGGAAACTTGGTGCAAGATTGTTGATACAAACTAACAGGACTGCAAATGCCTTCAATGCAACTGATGTTGGATCCCTCCACTCTGTAGTATGGTTATTAAGGTCTGAAAGGTTGGTTACAGCTTACATGAATAGTGATTTGGAAAATGGAGTTAAGGTTTTTATATGTGTAGTTCAACAATTTCATGTCTGGTTTGCTTCAGGCAACAATCACATCAGTTCCAAAATTAATTAAGGGGAAAGATATCTACAAGGCAATCACAACCTGTAAACAGAACTTAAAAGCTGCCTATCAGCATTAAAATGTTCTGTCAGCATGAATGACCATTTACACTGCATATAGTGATGTAAGAGAATATAAGCCCAAGGGAAAAGGCTCACTCACTATATTATTGTGACTACTGTCTTTTATTTATCCATGTTATGTTATGTTTATTATTGTTATTGTTGTCTTTATTATGTTAAAAGGTCATGTGACTAGCATGTGACTTTTGATGAAATTAAATGGATGGATTTAATTACTATATGTAAGATGAAGGGCTCAGATTCTAGGGTCACTTAAAGCTGTTATAGTTGAATATTTATTGAGCTCTTTGAGCTTAGAAATTGATATTCTATTGTTCCGACTTCAATCCTATTATTTTCTCTTTGCTATGATCTTGTTTTATCTATTTATTTATTTATTCATTCATTCATTAATTAATTAAAGCCCATATAAATATTTGTGGGAGGAAGGAACCTGAGAAGCAAAGGCACGTGGCATTAGAACATCCTGAGGAGGCAATTGGGCTTCACTCTTCATCAGATTGGGTTCAGCCCAGACAAGACAACCAAATACCAAAAACAGAGGGGAGTGTTCAGTCCAAGGAGGGAAGCTCAGAGTAAGCTTCCCTTGGGGGACCGGGGTCCCAGCCCAGAAATAACAGGATGGAGAGCCGAGGAAGAAAGTAAAGACGTGCAGATAGGGGAAGGACTAAGGAGGAAGCTTTCTGATAAAACACCTATCACCTCCGCATTAAATGCACTATACCAACTCAGCCTACCGCATTTAATGGTAGAATGACCCCTAAACAGTGTCTTTGCAGTTTGCAACCTACTCTACCACCACCAACAAGAGACTGATGGGACAAGTATCCAAGTGAGGATCCATAGCAGTCCAAGTGGAAGGCTAGGATGCAACCCCAGCTACTATAAAAAGGAAGGAAGCTCCACTAAGAGAGGGGATCAGAAAAAAAGAGGAAAACAAGGAAAGTAGAGAGAAGAACTAAGAGCTGTACTACCGAGAAGTGTGTAACCCAAAGAATCATCTCTCCTTGGCTAAACCGAGAAAGATCTTGAATAAGAATCCCTGCCTTTCATTTGTTATTTTCTTCTTAAACTATTGTATGGGATGTTTTTCCTTTCTTTAGCAATCACTAAGTTATGCTATTAAGATTTAAAAGGATTGTCCCTGATAACCCATCTCTATAAATTAATTGCACCGGGCTTGCTTGTCAACCCATTCTTGTTTAGATTGGGCCTGATTCTTGTTTTGCCCCCTACAATATTAATGTCTTAATATGCTAACTTTTAACAAACATATCAGCCTAATAGAATTGGTGTACCTAGATAATGATAATAAAATAATAACATAAACCTCTTTTCTTTTTTGAGTCTTTGATAAATGGCAGTGTGCAGTGTGGCACACAAAAATTTCATTAGTTTGAATTTTGAAGTTCACAAGAAGGGTTAGGGACTCATGGCACACGAAGCAAAATGAAAAAAGAACCAAGAAGAAAAGGATGAACAAAACTGAAAGAAGAAGGACGAGGGGCTAACAAAGGAGAGGGGATTGGCAATGAGGCTGACGACCAGAAATGTGGCGACATGTCTCTGTATCTGCTTCTGCAGTTTTGCTGCTTTCTTTCTTTTATTATTATTTTTTCTTTACCAGCCAAAACACCCAATATCAGCTCATATGTTGGGAATTAACCAGTATTTTGAACAATACAATTCAAGAGGATTTCAGTACTGGTTTATCAACCAGTACGACAAATACCACCCAATATGATATTGTATTGACCAATTTGCTAAGAACTTCTAAATTAGAAGCTAAATCATTTTCAGAAAGTTCACTAGCAAAGTGGTAGTGAATTACTGAAGCATAAAGACCAATAACATTACACCCAAAATAAAACCTATAAACCACAAGAAGAACCCATATCCAAAATTCTACATATTAGTATATTACACTTATGTTTGACTATTAGGATTTTTTTTTATTAGTGTGTTTGAGTATTAGGACTTACCAAACAAAAACTAATACTTCTATAAATTCTATGAGTTTCCAAAATTATCAAGAACTTAGAATTTTGTTGCCTTGTCCTCCTTTTTAGTTAACTCCCCTCTTTTTCTTCAAATCATACATCTTTGGGTATATCCTGAAAGTAGACTAGCAAAAGCCTTGAATTATCAAATTTCTATTATGCTGATTAAAGTATTGTTGCAATAAATAGAATCTGGAGAAGATTCAAATCTTTTTCATGGGTAATATGTGGATTGGATTTTCTTTATTTTAACCACCAAAGGATTCTGTTCTTGATATTTATCATTTGTTATGTACTCATTGGCTTCAGAATAATATTCTTGTCATTTGATGTAAATTTAAATACAGCAAGCCTCACACTCTTTTATTTTTCTGAGATTGATGTCAATATACCTTCCCATATCTTTGACAGCGATACAAATAGTAATACACGCAAAAGAAAAATTGTAGATTTGTAGAATACTTGTCAAAAATAAACAAGAATGACCAACGCAAATGACTTACCTCATTAATAATTCCATCACCTCCAACACATATGATTCCTGAAAAAAGTACAATTTGTACAAACTGATTAAACCATAAAGATGTTGAACACAATCAAAAAGCAAGAACAAAAGCAAACAAAAGGGATGCCATGATATGATTAGTCAAGGGATAGTACCATCAGGACAAGTGCTGATGTCAACACTGGATGCAAGTTTTCTAGCATGACCAGCAGATGTTGTGTTTACGACCTCCAATTTAAAGCCTGCAAGCTGTCACAGTTGCAACTCCACATGAATATGAAAATGGACGAAAAATGTTCAAGGAACTACTTCCTACCTTAGTAGGATTAAAGCAACCATTAAGTTCAAGATCTATAATTCATTTAAAAAATAAAATAGAAGCAGAAATGACATAGGACAAAACCAAACCAAAAGTCTAACGATTGACAATTTAAGAAAAAAAAGTTAAGTATTATGGATTGGTGTTATATGTGCAAGTGCAATGGTGAATCTGTTGACCATCTCTTCCTTCATTGTCCAGTTGCTACGGATTTGTGGGCTATGGTTTTGGGTTAATTTGGAGTAAATTGGGTTATGCCAAAGTTTGTTGTTGAGCTTCTCGCTTGCTGACAAGGTCAGTTTGGTCGCCATTGTAATGGACATATAAGGATCGTTGTTCCACACTATTTGATGTGTAAATAGTATGTGCTTTGAAGATAATGAGGGCTCTCTGTCTAATCTCAAGTTATTCTTTTTTAGAACCGTATTGGACTGGTTGTCAGTGTGGAGAAACCAATTCTTATCTTCAATTCCTGATTTACTTGATTTATGTAATTTTTGTATTTGATTTGTATACCCCTTGGGTGTTTCTTTTTTTTCTTTTTTTTTATATCAATAAATCTTTATTACTAATCCAAAAAAAAAAAAAAAAAAAAAAAAAAATGCTTTTAAGAACAAGAAAAATAAAGATAAAGAACCTAGGAGTTAGCACCTAGGCTTACTTGGAGTCATCGCCAAGTATAAGAGAACCTATAAGAGTCAACATTAGACCATTACGACATTTTCAAGAGAAATTTTATTCATCATCAAAATAGTCCACCTCCGTAAACCCTAATTCTATCTGACATAGAAAATCCGAATTCTAATTGACTTAGGAAATTCCAGTTATTGAATTACAAAAATACCATTGACTCTAGGAAAATGAAATAAAATACTAATAAGCCTAATAAATTACTAAAACCTAAAATAAAATATAATTGACCAATAAAAATACAATTGACTCTAAAATCAAATAAGACTAGACTAAAATAAATCTTTCCTTACACTTCCTGCATCAAGAATTAATGGAATGTTTATAATATCCCCCTTGCCGATAAAAGTATCTTAACCATAGGAGAATAAAGAATATAGAGATTGCAATGGATTGCAACGATGAATCTTTGATTGGTAGATGATTTTTGTCATGATCTTGCACTTTTAGTGATTACTAGCATGACAAATCTTAAGCCATGAGCTCCATCCTTTTTTTTTTTAAAAGGTAATAAATGATTTTTTATTAAGAACAATACAGCCAGTACATCAATTCTTGAGATTAGTGAGTTTAAGGGGTGTATACCCACCAAAACACCAAAGAACTATAATGAGTCAATAAAATCTACTAGAGGAATCAACTGAAAGCCAAGGAAACAATAAGCTAAGTGTTAAATTACCGATTGTCCCAAAAGCTTAAACTATCAGGAAATGGTGAATTTAATCACTTAAACATAATTCTAACACTCTCCCTCACTTGTGGCCCTAAACTTCCCCTTAATAAGTGGAGGCCCAACAAGTGAGAATTTAACATTTTAAATGGGAGGTAGAGCAAAGACAAGGATTGAACTCAGGATCTCCTACTTTAATACCATGTTAAATTACTTATTGTCCCAAAAGTTTAAGCTATTGGGATATGGTATATTTAATCATTTAACCACATATTTTTAACACTAAGAAGCATCAAATTTATCTTCACCATGGACAGCTCCCACCCATTCAATAATCTTTGATTCCTCTCCCTCCACAAAGTCCAAAACAAACATGATGAAGCTAAATTCCAAGCTCTGTGTTTGAAGGTACTTGGTTTCCTCCTCCAACCTTGAAGTATCATGTGCACAGATTTAGGCATCCCACAAAACTCCAAACAAATTAAACACAACCTCCAATAACTCCCTAGCATAAAAAACATTGGTATAGCAGGTGATCTAGATCCTCACTGTGCCTCTTGCACATGCTACACTGGTTGCCCATGAACATCCCTCGTTTCATAAGATTATCAATGGTAAGTGTCTTTCCCAACATTGTCGTCCACACAAAAACAACTACTTGCATGAATTCACCCTCAATATGGCCTTCCAAGGAGAACTTGGCATGAACGGATTGGGGAAAAAAAAATCGTCCCTGTTGAGTTTCCAACGCAATTTATCATCCATCCCAGGTTGGAACCATTAATCCCAATCCTACATTGACCTCATTCTCTAGTAGGAACATTTCAGTTGGAGCCTTTGTTGCTGCAAATTTTTCATGATGATAATCCTAGTGACTTTGGGGGCGCATCTTAAAACCATAGTTCAACTCTAGACCTAGATTTGGAGAAGAAACAAAAACCATAGTTCAACTCTAGATACTAATCAAGATTGAGCAATTTCCTGGCCATAAAATAAGCTTTCAAGGGTCACAAGGCTTTATCCCTGCCCAAGCATATAGTGTCTCTTACTGCCAGTTGGGCTTGGTCCAGCATGCTCTTAAGGGGAAAGCATTGTTTCAGCCATTTACTAACCCCTTTGCCAAGGTGGATGAGGCAATAAGTGAGCTACCTGTAGGCCCAAGCCTATATAGGCAGGCTTTAGGTTTACTAGTAGGAATCTAATGTCTTGACGGGAATAAAGAACTTTGAGATGTGGGAATAAAGAGCTATTTAATCTATTGCTAGCAAAAGGAAAGTTCAGAAAATGTTAAATGCTATAAATTTATGGCATAGAAATACTGGGACTTTTTCTTCATTTTCAAAAAGTGGGTTTTTTTACTGGTCCTAGAGAAATTTGCAAGCTGTAAGAGCAGTTTACATGGGGGGAGTTCGTAAATTCTTCATTGAGTCAAAATTTTTTCATTTAGTTTTAGAGGAAGGGGGTCGTTATTTCATGTTAAGGATTTTTGAGAGGGGCAAATTCTTTATGAGATCAGTCTTTATGGGTAGGAATGCAGCACAATGGCTGATGTCTAGCATAGAACACCTTGTTATTGGGGTGAGTTCCAAACAGTTTTTTATTTTTAGAGAAGGTGACACAGCTTTTACTCTCCAATGGAGTTACAACTCTGCTGGTCAGTTCTTGCTGTTGACTGAGCTCAAAGCTGGTGGGTCTAGGAGGTCGATTATCATTCCGGAAGGCAAAGAGAGTCTTGGTTGGAGGGCTTTTGGCCTTGAACTTAGAAAACTACTGAACCCTTCTCAATATGCAGTGGGAGGAAATGGATTTCCCAAATTCATTCCTCAGGTGCGTAGGTCTAACTTGGAGGCTGTAGGTTCTAGAACTTTTGCTGAAGTTGTGCAAGGTTTACATGGAAGAATAGAGGAAAGGAAGCAACCAAAGCAACTAGGAACCATTGCCAAAAGGAAGTTACCACAGATAGGGGAGGAGAAGATGGGAGTGAATCTGAGAATCTCTGGTGTTAAAGAGGGGGATTTACTGGTGGTGAAATCTGACAGGATGGAGGTGGTGGGAGGAGCTAGGAGGGAGCTTTGCTCTCATGAGGTGGCAGAGGTTGGTGAGCAAAACCTGGCAGACACTAGGCTACGTTTCCCTAGTATTAATTTGAATTCAAAAGATTTTGTTATGGGGAAGAAGAGTGATGCTAGGAGATCTTGTTGGTCTGGGAGAGGTCTTGTCGTGGAGGTTGATGTGATGGGGAGGAGACGGGTTTTCTGGGATAGAAAGAAAGGGGGAGATACGAAGTGCAGAGGGGATTCACGTGAATCTGGAAGAGAGACTTCTAAGGCTTTTAAATGGATTCAACGGAGCTCTAATCAGGCTGTAGTTAAGCCTTTTATGGGCCTTAGAACAAGCCCAGACACTAGAGAGGGTCTTTTTTCAGGCCCAAGTCTTGTTGAAGTGGGAGAGAGCTCTTGGGCTGGTGAAGGAGCTTTAGCCCAGGTCCTGTTGGAAGCAGATTTAGAGTCAGGGGTGTTGGGTCGGTGCACGTCGTCCTCCGTCATGCCCTTGCTAGCATCTGGTGAGGCCGATGGCTTTACCGGTACCAGTTCCGGCGAGCCCACGCCGTTACAGGGTAAGGACGACGGTCCTTCCTGCGCCAGCACATGCTCCGACGAGCTCGCGGTGGCTCAGGTGGTGGCCGATGGCCCTTTCTCCGCCGGCGCATGCTCCGACGAGCTCGCGGTGGCTCAGGTGATGGCCGATGGCCCTTTCTCCGCCGGCACATGCTCCGACGAGCTCGCGGTGGCCCAGGTAAAGGCCGATGGCCATTTCTTCGCCGGAATCAGCCCTGTCCTGCCTTCGTTTTTAATAGGCAAGGCCGACGACTCCTTCCTTGTCGGAACTAGCTCCGATGAGTCCACGTCGTCACTGGGTAAGTCAGATATCTTGCTTCCGTGGTCACCGGTTGAAGGTTTTTTATCTGATTTTCTTCTGAGTTTATCGCGGGCTGGTCTTTTGGTTCTGGGTGACAATGAGGGGGATGAAGGTGGCTTGGACAATAGTGCTGTCCCACCGAAAGCGGCCCTTGTATTTGAGCAACCCAGATCAGCGGAGTTACCCACAATGGCATTGAGTGTTGTCCCTAGGGTGTGTTCTTTGGTGGAGGAAGGGGTGAATTTTTCTGATATGGGTTTGGGTGGTGAAGTTAGTTCACCTATTCCTCTACTGGCTATCACTCCTGGTGGGTTACCTCTGTCAGATGAGCTGAACCGTGATAACCAAGCAGTGGAGTGTGTGGATACTCAGGATACTTCTAGATGGGTGAAGAATAGGCTCCCTGGTTTTAGTAAATTGGTGGGGCTGCCTTTGTGCCGTCATGAAAAGTTATGCATTGCTTTGTTACAGAAGATTGAGAGGGAGACGGAGGCTGCCAAAGTGCTAAACAGGAAAGTTACAGAATCTAGAAAAGTGGTTATCTATAAGGACAAGGGAAAGAGAGAGCTGAGGAACTTGCAGTCTTCGGTTAACTACGATGGTAGGTAGTGGCTGGTTGCTGAGATTCTTTTCAGCTGGGGACTTCATGTCTTTATGCATTTAAAAATTCTCTCTTGGAATGTTAGGGGGCTGAATGACTGTCGGAAACGTTTGGTAGTGAAGAATTGTTTGCGTGAGTGGAAGTGTGATGTAATATGCCTTCAAGAAACTAAACTTTCTGGTATGGATAGACAGATGGTAGGTAATTTGTGGAGCTGTCCCTATGTGGATTGGGTGGCCTTGGATGCTGTCCAGACGGTCGGAGGGGTTGTGATGATGTGGGATAGAAGGGTTTTAGAGAGGACGGAGGTTTTGGTGGGCTCTTTCTCTGTGTCTATTCGGTGGCAAGGGGTGGGGGACGGTTTCAGTTGGGCGTGTTCGAGGGTTTATGGCCCAATAGATAACAATGCGAGGGGGTTAATGTGGGACGAGTTGGCAGGTGTTCAGCATTACTGGAATGTCCCTTGGTGTTGCATTGGGGATTTCAATATTGTCCGCTTCCCTAGTGAACGGTTGGGTAATTCCCATCTTACTTCGGCTATGGAACTTTTTTCGGAGTTCATTGAGGATCTTAATTTGATAGATTTGCCTTTGGAGGGAGGGAGCTTTACTTGGTCTAGCGGGTCAGAGAGGCCTTCAATGTCCAGGATTGACAGAGTTTTGGTGTCTCATGATTGGGAGGAGCAATATCCAGATGTGACCCAACGGATTCTCCCTCGTCCTGTTTCTGACCATTTTCCAATTCTAGTGGAGGTAGGGGGAATGGCGAGGGGGAAAAGTCCGTTTAGGTTTGAGAATATGTGGCTTAAGACGGATGGGTTTACCGATAGAGTTCAGTCTTGGTGGAGTCGGCATTCTTTCTCTGGCACTCCTAGTTTTGTTTTTGCCAAAAAGTTGAAGGCTTTGAAAGAGGACATCGTTCAGTGGAACCGATTGGAGTTTGGTCATGTTGGTCGCAAAAAGACTCATTTATTAGAGACTTTGAAATCGTTAGATGTCAAGGAAGGAGAGATTGGCCTCTCAGAGGCAGAGATTTGTGAGAGAGCTGTGATGAGATCGGAAGTGGAAAATCTTCTCTCTATGGAAGAAATCTCTTGGAGACAGAAATCAAGAATGCTATGGCTTAAGGAAGGAGATAAAAATACTAAATTTTTCCATAAGGTGGCTAATTCCCGTAGACGGTTTAATCATCTGAGTTTTGTGGAGGTGGACGGGGTGATTTATGAGGAGGAATTCGAGATGACTGCTCAGGTAGTAAATTTTTATAAAAATTTGTACCAGGAGTCAGAGGAGTGGAGGCCTTTTGTGGAAGGTTTGGAGTTTGATCAGCTTGATGGGTTGGAGAGGGGTTGGCTTGAAAGGAGGTTTGAGCAGGAGGAGATTCTTCTAGCCGTTAATGAGCTGGCTGGAGATAAAGCTCCAGGTCTTGATGGCTTCTCTATGGCTTTTTTCCACCATTGCTGGAGAGTGGTGGAAAGGGATGTTCTAGCAGTTTTTGAGGAATTTTATCAGCACAGGAAGTTTGAGAGATCTTTGAACGCTACCTTTATAGCTCTTATCCCCAAGAAAATCGATGCTTCTAATATTAGAGATTTTCGTCCCATCAGCCTAGTGGGGAGCTTGTATAAGATCTTGTCTAAGGTTTTGGCAAACCGTATGAAATGGGTCTTAGATCAATTAATTTCTGAGTCTCAGAATAGTTTTGTGGGAGGCAGACAGATTCTTGACTCAGTTCTTATTGCTAATGAGTGTGTTGATAGTCGTGTGAAGAGTAAGATCCCGGGGGTTATTTGTAAGCTAGACATTGAGAAAGCTTACGATCATGTGAATTGGGAGGCTCTTCTGGATCTTTTAAAGAGAATGGGCTTTGGGGAGAAGTGGTGTAGTTGGATTCGCACTTGTATTTCAACTGTCCAATTCTCTATTTTGATTAATGGGGCTCCAGCTGACTTTTTTGGGAGCACGAGGAGCCTAAGACAAGGGGATCCGCTATCTCCTATGTTGTTTTTAGTTATGATGGAGGTCTTAAGTAGGATGATGAAAAGAGTTGAAGGTGCTGGATTGATTAGGGGTTTTCAGGCTATAGGCAGACGAGGTGTAGGGGAGTGTGTCTCGCATCTTTTGTTTGCGGATGATACTATCCTTTTCTGTGATGCGGATGTGGAGCAGATCCTTCATGTGCGTATGCTTCTCCTTTGTTTCCAGGTTGTCACAGGTTTGAAGGTTAATGTCTTAAAGAACGAGTTGGTTCCTGTAGGGGAGGTTAACAATATTCATGCCTTGGCAGAGATCCTGGGTTGCCGGATTGGGTCTTTGCCTATGACCTATCTTGGTATGCCGTTGGGGGCTGCCCATAAGTCCCCTTCTATTTGGAATCCTATTTTGGAAAAAATTAGTCGGAAGTTGGCCGGGTGGAAGAAGTTGTATTTGTCTAAAGGTGGTAGATTGACGCTGATTAAGAGTACGCTCTCCAACCTTCCTACTTACTTTTTATCCCTTTTTACCATCCCTTCGCATGTGGCTAATAAGATTGAGAAGATTCAGAGGGACTTCTTGTGGGGGGAATCCAAGCTTCATTTGGTGGGATGGGATAAGGTGTGTGCTCCTAAGGTTAATGGTGGTTTGGGTATAAGGAAGTTATCTACGTTTAACAAAGCTTTACTAGGAAAATGGCTATGGCGGTTTGGGGTTGAGGAGACTCGTCTTTGGAGGAGGGTGGTGGCTCTGAAGTTTGGGGAAGAGTGGGGGGGTTGGTCTTCCAAACTGGGCAGGGGTGTTCATGGGTGTGGCTTATGGAGAAGTATCCGAAAAGGATGGGAGGTGTTTAGCAAACACATCCGGTTTGAGGTAGGGGTGGGGGATAGAGTGAAGCTTTGGACGGACCAGTGGTGTGGGGACTCACCACTCCATCTTTCTTTCCCGGTAGTGTACGGGATTGCTTCTAATAGAGAGGCTTCGATGGCCTCGTCTCTTGAACGTTTGGGGACCGAGGCTCGGAGAAGTTGGAAGGTTCTTTTACTTAGGAATCCAAATGATTGGGAGACGGGTGTGGTGGATGATTTCCTTCAAATCATGGGTTCTAACTTACCTCAATCTGAGCAAGGAGACCGCATGGTTTGGAAATTGACGAAGAAAGGGGTTTTTGACATCCGCTCGTTCTACAATAAGCTCCGAAGCTCCCTGCCTATTACCTTTCCTTGGAAAGGTATTTGGAAGGTTAAGGCTCCTACTCACGTCTCCTTCTTCGTTTGGACTGCGGCTTGGGAGAAGATTCTTACAGGGGATATTTTGCGGTATAGAGGATTTGATTTTGTAGATTGGTGCATTTTGTGCCGTTGTAATGGGGAGTCGGTGAATCATTTGCTTCTCCATTGTGACAAAGCTTATCTGTTGTGGAGCATGG
Source organism: Quercus robur (assembly GCF_932294415.1). Classification (NCBI taxonomy): domain Eukaryota; kingdom Viridiplantae; phylum Streptophyta; class Magnoliopsida; order Fagales; family Fagaceae; genus Quercus; species Quercus robur. The sequence continues at coordinate 235,624 of NC_065534.1, read as the reverse complement.
TTTTTAGATCCTTTGGGATTTCTTGGGTTTTGCCAAGATCGGTTGCAGATATGCTTTTAGGTTGGTGGAGTTGGTTTGGAAAGCATTCTTCTGGCGTTTGGAATCTAGCTCCGTTGTGCCTAATGTGGTGTTGGAGGGAGCGTAATTGGCGTACTTTTGAGGATAGGGACAAGTCTGATGACCAGCTGCTCGCTTACTTTAGTGGCTCTCTTTTTGATTGGTCTAGGGCTTGGGAACTCACCTCTAGTGATTCTATCCCTATGTTCCTTAGTTCTCTTCTCTGTAATTAATTTGCTTTTTGTTGTCTCCGTTTGTTTTCTTTTTTTCTTCTTCTCCTCTCTTTTTGTTTGTTTCCTTCTCTGTAATCTCTGTTCTGCCTTGTGTTTTCATGAGGTAGCTTTTAATATATATCTTTCTTACTTATCTATTGCTAAGTAGTATTATTAAAATTAGTCAAACTCTTAGATTTCCAAGAAGTCAAGTTGAGTATATATTAGATTTCTAAGTAGTTTAGTTCCAAGAAGTCAATTTACTGTTTAAACACCACACAACCATCAAATTCCCTCAACATTCATTTAAAAAACCTTTTTAAAACTTAACCTACCTAGTCCCTAAACAACAATCCCCATTCAAGAATCTTTAAAGATCATATCAAGAATTCTAATTTAGTGCTAGCCCATTAACGTTTATACATAACTTCGAATGTCTAGTTCACTTATTCCATAACATCAGCTACCTCTGGGCTTGTCAGCTTTACGTTCCTATATAATCATTTAGAAGCAAGAAGCCATGCAATCCTCAAAGGAAATGTGAAAACTACTCAGGTACTCAGACGTTTTGATAGAAGGCAATAGAGTACAAATTTGGGCATTTTCTTGAGCCGACTTCCATCCCACATCAAACGGCATTGAAATATTTGTTCCACAAACCCATCCCATATTTTCCAATAAGGTCAGTGTAATCATTGTCATCTACACCATTACTAGGATTTGTCGTAATTTGTTGACTCTTCAATGTCCTACTGCAAAAACTCATGCCCATGAGGTTGCTCCAAGAGATGTAGGGATAGAATGAGTTACGATTTAAGGTAAAACAGTTCATGGCATAAAAACTGTTAAAACATATGCATATGATCAGGCCTGCAAATTCACATAAAAGAAGCTGTCCACAAAGAACTATTTCATTTTTTTGGGCAGGGGTGTAGGAGAACTAGGGGAATTGAAAATTACAATAGCAGTTCAGAGCAAAGACAACAGATCATATAATACATTTTTCTATATGGAAATTAACGCTTTCACAAGCATGCAGACATGCGTGCACATTTAATTTTAATGGTTTGCATTAATATATGACCACCCCAGCTTGAGAATCAGCAGAAACAAACAGAATTTGCAGATGGAAGTGAAGGTTAAATTATTGGTGATCGACATACCTTAAATATTGGCTCCACAATGCCATGGAAAACTTTACTTGAACGACCACGTCCTGACCGTGGGTTTAATATAACAAGCATTTTCGGTGGATTCTTACATTTGAACAGTAATTCGGGAGGAGTATCAGTTGGAAGTAATTCTGAAGAAGCCTGCTTCTTTGAAGAAACCAAAGGGTGAGGCAAACAATTAACAAAACACTGCTGATCTGCAAACCCACCAACCCATTGAACAGCTTCTTCTATGGTAGAAGCCAAGAAACGAAAATCCTTGCGACTTCTTCGAGGTTTGATAAAACAAGAGAGACCACATGAACTCTTTTTTAGTGGATAAGAATGTACTGTAAAATGTCTGAGACCATTATTATAGGAAACCTGTCAAAGAGACAAAGAATAAATGTATTTGAGTCCTGCATGACAATAGCCAAATGTGAAAAGAAACTTTTTTCGTTTTCCTAGTAGGTAACATGTAGTGGGCAAGGAAGAAAGAGCTTACAGAGATGACATCATCAAGAGCCAGCAGGTGAGAACCCCAAACTAAAGCCCTGCTGGTAAGTTTAGCATCAACGGCTACTTGGCCGGTAACATCAGTATTAGAGGTTTGCTGCACATCAGTAGCATTGTTATTGGAGGTCTTTCTCTTATCCCAAACCAGCTTTCCGGAGAAGACCACATATCCCAACAAATCAGACTTTTCATCTCCTCCTGCAGCTGCAGCTGCAGCTGCCGCCCCCCCTAGTCCAATGTCAATCCTGTGCTCGAAGGTCTTGGGTTTGACAGGGTCATCAGCAGGGGTGGGGACACCAGAGAGGTTGTTGGTGATGGTGGCGGCGGTGGTGGTGGTGGTGCGGCGTGATTGTCTACGTTTCTCAGGGAAAACAATAGGGGAGGAGTGCTGGCCCCCTGTGGCAATTTGTGAACACAAACCCAAGCGGCGCTGGGGCGTGATCACTCTCAAAGGTGAAGTGGTATTAATACTATTACTAGTACTAGTATTTCTGGGAAGGCTCCCACTCTTCTGCATATCTATCTCTATATCTACCTAATTCTCTCTTATGCTTGTAGCTTTTTTAACTTTGTATTTGTTACAAACAAACAGAGAACAGATAATTAAAATATATATATAGTAGATAAATGGATAGATATGGAAGGGGAATGATATCTTCCTTACATGAGCTGGATTTAAGTAGACAATTATCCAATCCAATCCGTAAACGAGACCCAGCAATGGCGTGGAAATAAGAAAAAGAAAAAAGAAAAAGATCAGATCAGCCAGCAAATATTTACATTCGTTTTTTCTTTACAATTTCTATAAATTTCAAATCAACATCGTTATCCGTAACATGATGAATTGAATTAAAAATTGAAAGGCAGATATAATTGAGAAATGTAAAAGGGGGGGTAGGTCAGATCAAGAAGCAGTCGATATGAGAAATAAAAAAGAAAGGCACAAAGATGAGGATGACGAAAAAGGAAAGAAAGACTTACAGACAGACAGACAGTCACAGAGAGAGAGAGAGAGCTGAATTGAGCAGATCCTAGTAACCGGAAGCTTCAGACAAAAAATGAAGGTATTTATTTATTTAGTATTCTTCCTTCTTTGGCTGTGATGTCATGTGGGCAATCAGATGAAGACGAAGACGAAGACGAAGACGAAGATGAACTGCAAAACAAAACAGAGACTGAAACCTAAAAGGCTTTAGCGATTAGCGAGACCCCCTCTTTCTTCGGGTTATACTTACTTAATTCATCTCATTTTATTTTCTCATTTCTAAATTCTATTGTATTTACAGGCAATATGTGCTCACCTCTCTCACGCCCTTTATTTTATTTTACCTACTACTACTACTTTATCCGACTAAACATCGAACCACAAACAACATACCCCTCAACCAAAAATCTAAATAAATAAATATTTATTTATTTATTACTGTAAAGGATCATCGAATGTAGAATCCCGTGTTTATCAAGTTATCTAATAATAAATATTTCAAATTTAGGAATTTTTTTTTTCAAAATTACATTTCAATTCATTTAAGTTAATTTTGTCTATCTAATCATATCATATCATATATTTACTATATAATAAAAGTGGTACTTAATTAGAAACTGTAGTTACACCCAAAAAAAAAAAGTATGATGATCTTATGCCAAATAGATGTTCTTTTTCTTCAGAGATAAGTTTGAGAATTTCAAATTGTCACAGGCACTTCGAATGGGCGTAATGGTATGTTTTAATTTTTAATTTTTTTGCTGAATTGTGTCCTTATGTTTTTTTGTTCTTTTTGTGAATTTATGATTTTTTTTATGTTATATAAATTATACATTTAAAAATAGATTTTGTTTTGATTTGTAAAGTTTTTGTCTACAAAACAAAAATTGATGTATTGGATGCTTATTATTATTGCTAATCTAGTACATGTTATTTCCCCATTTCCTCTTCCAACAATGAATTGATGTCTCACATTTGGGTAAATTAGTTAATAACTTCATGCATATACATAGGTACAATTAAAAATCATCACAATTACACGATTTAAATTATACATTTTTTTAGAAGATTTTTTTTTTTTTGAATAACTTCATGCATATACACAGGTACAATTAAAAATTATCACAATTATACGATTTAAATTATATATTTTTTTTAGAAGATTTTTTTTTTTTGAATAACTTCATGCATATACACAGGTACAATTAAAAATCATCACAATTACACGATTTAAATTATACATTTTTTTAGAAGACTTTTTTTTTTTTTTTGCTAATCTTATGTTGTAATTTCAATTTATGTATAAGATATTTTTAATTAAGTCTTGCATCACAGGAGCATAAAATGTTTGACGGATAGGTTTACTTTATATACACACACATACATTTTGTTTCGCAAGTTAGTGTGGTCTTGTAACCACCTTGACTTATACGTAGAGCCATCCTTGATTATTCTTTATCAAAATTTTAGACTTTCAAAACTTAACAAAGCTCCAAATCGATATCAACATTTAACATTGTAAAGCAATATCTAAGTATCAACATTTGACACCCTAAATTATATATATATATATATATATATATTTAAAAAATATATTTATACACAAACTAACTCATTTTGACCATCTTAGTAAAAATGTTGAACACCTTGACTTGAGAATCATAAGAATTTGAGTTCACAAAAATAAGAATAATGTTACATTTACAACATCTTCACAATAATTTCACAACAAATTCTATGTGGTAAACTGTTACTAATTTTAATTTGGCTCAATACTAACATTACTTTTACTTTTTAACCCCTCAATAACAATTTGTCACATAAAATTTGTTGTGAAAGTATTATAAGCGTAGCATTACTTTAGTATTAATTTTTCTCCCCTTGTCAAACATAATCCTTAGCCCCTTTTTAAAAAGAGCTTAAATAACAACAATAAAATTGGCTCAAATAACAATAAAAATAACCACAAAAAAAGAGACTAGACCAAATAACAAGTGAACAAATTATTCAACAAAAAGCCTATTAAAAAACAAAAATACAAATAAAATAAAAATCTCTAATCATTTAAATTTGTAACTCATTCAATCTATTACATAAAAATAATCCCTAATTTCATTTTTCATTAAAAAATGTACCAAAAAAAAATTGTGGTCATGAGTTTTCCTTGACAATGTCAACAGTTATGCTCTCTTTGGCTTTGCAGTTGCAATAATCCTTAACAACTGGATTTGACTTGCATTTGTAGCAAATATCATCCATCTCTCTCTCTCTCTCAGTGGCAGTTCTAATAATTTTTTTGAGGGTGGTTATTAAAAAACTTAAATTGTACAAAATCTAATAAAAAGAGAACTTCATACATTGACAAAAATATACACATACATACACACACACAAATATATAAAATTTTACAATTTCCGTTTACAATTTTTTTGAAAAAAATTTGAAATCATTACATGATAGTCTCATTATCAATGTTGCAAACTACATCTCTTAAAAAATTTAGTTAAATAAAATTTTTCTTGAACTTTTTATTTTTATTTGTAATGACCTAATATATTGTTAAGGGAATCAAAGTTTAAGAACAAAATTTGGCTACAAACTTAGTTGTAGTCACTCTCACTAAATGAATTAATACTGTTACATATTTGAAAATCTAATCGATAAATTGCATGTTAAGAAATGCACAAAATTGAAGAAAATATAATGAGGTTGAGAATAAGGAGGAGGTATTAGTAGTTTAACTATATATATATTCTCTACTTTTAAGGTTGATTTGAGTTCACAATACAATTTAACATTTGGAAGTACTTTGCATGCTTGAATTTTTATATCGTAATTTGTCTAATACGTTGTCCAGGATAATTATGTCCAAACTGCCTACATTCACATGTACATGGGTCACATGGTGTTGAGTGTGCGTATAATGATGGAGAAACTATTTATATTTGTTGTGAACTCTCATTGTTTTCAGAGTCTTTTTTTTTTTTTTTTTTTTTTTTTTTTACCTTAATCATTTCAATGAGTGTTTTTAAAATCAAATGGTCTTCTTCATAGGGAAAAAAAATTCTTTTAAAAATTCCAATGGAGCTTTGTATTTAAACAATTTTCCTTATTGGAACAATGATAGGAAAGATTGAACACAATGTTTGATATTGTAATTAATTAGGATCATTTGAATTGAATAGTTTTATTTTTTGGATGAACCTATTCTTTTTGTGCATGTATATACTCCTACTTTCTTGCATTGCCTGTTCATATGATTAATTGTTCACTTCCATTCACCCTTTGTTAACTTGTGACATTAAGGGGGAGAGAGTTGAAGTTTCACATCGAGGGAAGAGTAATTACTATTTTTTACTTTGTAAGTTTTCTGTGGACAATACCACTCTTGGTATGTTTGTTCATGTTATTTTGCAAACTTGTTCATCACATACCATAAAAGACTGTGAAGATCAAATTTTTTGCAAGTCTAGATTTAGGGGATTTTGAGAAAAATTCACTGTAACAGGAGCATTCCATTTGATAGGGTCATTTTTATATAATTGAGTTGTATTCTAATGTTTTTCATGAAATTATCAAAGGGGAAGATTGTTAAGGTTCATAGACGTGTTGGTAAATCCTTGTGCCAAAACATTTCAAATTTGGGTTGTATCAATTGAATTGTGTTAGGGTTTTAACTCTTGAGTTTGGTTCATAACTTGTTCAAAGACAATGAGTTGATGATCTTTTGCTCATATATTTTACATTGTAACAAATTTGATCTAAACTTTTGAAAACTAGGCATTCAGGTCTTCAAAATGGACACAAATTTGATCCAATTCTAATCTAATTCATCATTAGGCATTGAATGAAGAATAGCCCAATTGCTGTTTAGTCCATTCCTTTCTTTCTTAACAATTCTTTGGAGGGTGACTACCTCGAATTTAGTCAAAACCCATGCAATTCTCGCCCCTTTCCCTACAATTCCCATCCATCCTCTTTAGGAACCTCCGGGTTCCTAACAGTTTTTTTCTTCTCTCCCCAGACCCCTCTCTCAAATAATTTATATTTATTTCTATATATAATTAAAATGGGAACACCCTCTCATAGAGTTTATATTTCCTACATGCACATATAAAATGGGAACACCATCATTTGCTTTTCCTCTTTACACTCACCACTTGTCTTGTTTCATTGTTTATCATGCTGCCTAATCTATTGACTTCTTTTGCTCTTATTTATGGTTCTGCAGAATAATCTAGTGATGGATGACATGTCATGTGAGTCGAGCTGTGATGATGCTGTTAGGGGTTGTGGAGAATCACATATTGATGAAAAGATTGCTTGCTTGATTGGTTTGCAGATTAGGAGCCCTTTTTACCAAGTTGAAACTGGTTTGATGCCTTTGTTGAAAAACTGTTTGGAATTAGAAGCAGGAAATTCGACAAGTATTTTGGCAGGTTATGTTGATCATTTTCATAGCATTGAACCTGAGGATGTTGGGTGGGGTTGTGGGTGGCGTAACATTCAAATGTTTAGCTCTCACTTGCTTATGCGAAGACAAGAAGCAAGAGAGGTTTTGTTTGGTGGTTCAGGATTTGTTCCCGATATAGCATCGCTTCAGAGATGGCTTGAGATTGCTTGGGAAAGGGGTTTTGATGCACTTGGCTCTGAACATTTCAATCGTAAAATTTATGGTTCAAGAAATTGGATTGGAGCTACTGAATGTGCTGCTCTATTCCATTCTTTTGGGCTTCGCGCAAGAATAGTTGATTTTGGTCCAAAAGAACTTGAATCGCTTTGTCTTTCTGTTCCTGGTTCAAGTCTTGGGGCACAGGTTCGGAAGTTCTTGTTCATTGGGTGTGGAATTACTTTTCTGATGAGAGCTTAAGCAAATCTGGCCACCATTGTGTTGCTGTCAGCGAGAAACCGTAAGTGATAAATTTATTAGTTTCTATAGCCTGAGGATGGAATGTTGATTATCCTGCTCGTGCACGGAAATGCATGGAGGGATTTCATTCACACAACTTATCATAGAAAATGACTCATTTCTGATGGCATTCTGACTTTTCAATTTTTTAAGCAGACCCTTGTATTTCCAACATGATGGACATTCAAGAACAGTTGTTGGAGTTCAAGTTAAACATCAACAGAATGGGACGCAGCAATTCAATCTCTTAATTTTGGACCCTGCTCATGTAATTATCTATCTGTGAGCTATCTTAGCAGATTTTGTTGTTGTTGTTGTTGTTTTTTTTTTTTTTTTTTTTTTAAATTTTATTTTTTTGCATTATTTATTAAATAATATAGACTAACAACATACGGAATTCCTAACTATTTAGGATCTTTATATTGAATATTAGTGACTGATTGAAATACAATAAAAACCAGCCCAATAGACTTGCATTTGAAATTTATTTCCTCTTGATTGAAGAAACACAATCCTTAGGGGCCAAAATTTACTTACCAAAATTTACATTACATGGTTTTCACTATGGTTTGTTCAATGAAGTATTTACTTATTAAAAAAATAAAAATAAAAAGATGTATTTGGAAAAGGTTCTTGTTTGCAAGATCTGTTTATTGCCCAGGAAATATTTGGGCTTGCCATTGGACATAAATCAAAATCGATATGGGACTCGATTTTGGAGAAGATGGAATGAAGATTAGCTGGATGGAGAAACTTTATTTATCAAAGGGAGGGAGAAGCCTAATGGTTTTCCTACTGATGATATTGACGATATTGACCGTGACCTTGATATGGAGTTAGAGCTTCTAACTATGATGAATACGCTAACTATGGATATGACAAATGCACTAACTATGGATATGCTGCCGGAAATAGACCGATTTTATATTACTCTTCAATTCGAATTAGCAAAAGCAATGTCTCCTTGCATAATATGGATTCCAAACATTTATCTTTGAGAGCAATTGCCAATGAGCTTTGGCTTAAGTGGTACCTTCTCCCCTTATAAGTGTTAGGTGTAGGGTGAGGTTGTGGGTTCGAAACCCACTGGATGCGTGTGTAACTTATCAATCAAAAAAAAGAATCAGTTTGAGAGCACTCTCTCAAGTTTCCCAAGATATTTACTCTCTTTATTTCCCATTCCTATTAGCATTGCAAATTCCTTTGAGAAAATACAAAAGGATTTTCTTTGGGGTGGTTTAGGATGATTTTAAATTCCATTTAATATATATATTCTTTGGACCTGTTGCAGGAACTCAATAATATTTTTTTTCATGTACTTATTTAGCTATTTATATGTATGTTCAATTTAATTTCTGAATGTTCTTGCCATACCTTCTAGAACTTGTAGTATATGCCATTAATGTCATAGTTTTCTCAGTCTTGCATCACGTTATTATAGAGAACAGCAGCTCTAAAAACATCTCTTAAAGAGAATGATGGGTGGCAAAAGCTTATAAAAAGAGGGGTTCACACACTGAAGGAGCCACAATACCAGGTTATATATCTTTAGTAAGCTTTTGTCCTTGGTCTTACTATAATTTAACAGTGGGCATGATATTCTGTTTTTGTTTCAGTTGTGTTACATTGATCCTGGAATTGCCAGTGAGGGGGAGATGGAGCTGCTTAAGAGAATAGATAGTATCTTTCTTGAATTCTAAAGGAATGTGTTCCACTTTTGTGCTTCTTTTAGGTACTATTTATCCATTTCATCATGTTATTAACCTCATTGCATGCCTTTTCTATTTTAATGATGAAAAATATAACAAAGTTATTACTTGAACACCAAAAGAAAATTATAGTTGAATGGCTTATTGTAAATTTGTTCAGCATGTCACTGTAGCAAACTTTTGTGATAGGAGGCATTCATTAATTTTCCGGAAAAATGCTCATACACCTCCTGAACTTTGGCCTAGTGGCCAAGACACCGTCTAAACTTTTTTATTGGCCAATTTACTTCCTAAACTATATACACCTGCCAAATCAATACTCCAATTAATTTCATGTTAAAACACTAATGGAATAAGAGCACATGAGAAGCATGCGAACTTTAAAAACTAAATATCACACATAGAAAGAAGAGAGAGGAGAGACCTAGGTCTAACTGGCAAAGAGGAGAGAGAGAGAGAGGCTGTAGAACTAGAGCCACTGTGGAGCGGCGTTGAGTTCTTCATCCGGCTGTCGTCTTGCCACCTGTATCTTCAGGCTCTGGTTTTTTTTTTTGTTTTTTTTTATCTTCATTATTTCTAATGCAAGTATTGTTCCTCTTATTTTTCCTTTCTAATGCAAGTACTCTTTGCTATGTGCGAGTTTCTGTCGGGGTTGGGGTTTATTTGCTCCAAGATCCAAATAATCACATATCTTTTCAAGCAATGAATAGGGTGAGTCCACTTTTTTCTTTATTTTTGTCTTTGAAGATGAAATTTTAAGAAGTTTCAGTCCATGTAAGTTTTGGCTGTGTAAAATTCTTTCCACTTTTTTTTGGTTTGTTTTTTAGTTCCTTTGATACTCATGGATTTTTGAGATGATTATCATTAGATATTGATCAAATGATGTAGCTTTAATTAATTTTGTGTTGGGTCTTTAGGATTCCATTTGAAAATTGAGTTCTCAACTTAGGTTCATTATTTGTGCATTCCAACTGTTTGATAAATTGTCCCAATGATTATGTGATATGTTCTTTCCGTTTAATTTGGTGGGTTTGTTGCTGGCGGATCCTGGAGTCTATGCTAAGCCTTTTCTCTAATCTAGTTTGGCTTTAAATGACTTGGTTTTGTATATTTAATCTTGTTGTTATGTAAGCTAGCAATCTTTGTTAGGTTGTCCTTGAAGGACTGTGAGTTTCAAAGTGGCTTTACTCTGCTAGATGTAAAGCGTTTGTTCATCAATAAAATATCTGAATGACCAAAACAAATCTTGTAAACATACTCGTTTGTGCCATTTGGATGAACTATATACAAAAATTTCTAGATAGAAAGTGGAAATAGGCAATAGAAGAACCTTATCAAATGAAATTTCTGGATAAAAAGTTACCAAAAGACTGAATTTGTCCAAATGAAGAACCTTGCCTATGTGTATGGCTAAAGGAATAGAATGTTAGAACTGTGAAAACCACTTAATACGCTAGCATACTGGCTTCCCATATATACGCACACACTCAATAGAACATTAGTTAAGCAAGGTGGAATCAAGATAAGAGAGTAGAGACTATGAAGTTTGCCCTGATATTTTTTATGCCTTTGACTAATGGGTTGTGGTTGATGACGATAAATTGAGATTTGATTAAACCATTTTATTTGGTTATGTAAAATTTTTCAGGTTTGGTAGAAATACACTAGAGGTTTTAGCTATAATTTAAATGCACAATAGGATAATTTAGTATATCTAATGCTAAGCTTGCTTTATGATTCATTGATGTTTTACATTTGTTTTTCTTCTCTTTTTTTCTTGATTATTTCTTTAAAAAATATTAGAAATGCATGATATAGTCCTTGTGTTGTGTAATTGTTTTCATGTAGATGTCTTGTACAAGTATTGTTTTAGGTCGAGAAGATCAAGTATTGCAAGCTCCAACCACAAAAATTGATGGTGCAAGAAATCCCTCAACTCATAGAAGTGTTGCAAGTGGAGGGAACGGGTGGTCCACAACATCAAGCAATTTTTCTAGTTTAGAATCATGTTTTTTAAACTTTGGTTAAGTGCTCTAATGGTTGTTTATATGCTAATTGGTTTGGTAATGAGGTACTAGTGATTTGTGTGAGATGTTATCATGAGCAGATTATGATCCTCATTTTGTTTTTAATAGAAAAAATTCTGCACCTATGTGTAATTTTTTCAAATTATAATCCTCGTTGTCAGTAATGACATTTGTGTGCCTATGTGTAATTTGTTTTGTAAATTTGTGTTGTGTTAACACCCTTATTAAAAAATCGTACACGTTAAGTAGTTTGTGGACAAATTTTCACAAACAAAGTCCGCATTGCATATCCTTCAATTCTTATGCAAATTTGAATTTATTTTAATAAATAAACATAATTATATTACAAACAAGTCTTCATTATAGTAATTGCATAAACTAATTATAGATCTATGCGATGCGTAGGAATAAATAATTATTTTGTACTGTAATATAATATATAAAATTTTCTTTAAAATTTGTTGAAGATAATTTGTTCTCTATAATAATTAAATAATTTTTATTCGGTCCAATTAGGTGTACTTTGGTCTACTTGGTCAATTTTAGTCCACTTTAGTCCATTTTAGACTAATTGGGCTTTAAATTAATTCTTTTTATAGGTTGTCTTTTCAAATTTAGCTCAAAAATTCATTTTTCCCTAAATTTTTGGATTGAAAAGTATGAAATTTTATTATATTTTGATTGAACTCTTTAGTTTTGAGTTAATAAAAATACAAAGAAAATAGACATTAGTAATTAGAAATATGAGCCTTTAAAATGCAATAAATATTGTAACTAATGGCTACGACATGCTACGCCTTTTCATGCATATACATCGGTACAATTAAAAACTATCACAATTACACGGTTTAAATTATACATTTTTTTTAGAAGATTTTTGTGAGGACCGGCCCAAAATAACTGGCTGGTTGGGCCCTAGGCCCGTCCGAGGACGCAGCCCGTCCGAGGAGTCAGCGTGGCCCAAGCAACCTTTGTTCAGGCCCATTGGGGCAAAGAGAACATGTTCGAGGAGTAATTTCTCCTCAGACACTGCAAAATCCGGAGTAAAGGTACATCCAAGCCACTATAGTCCATCTTCCAAATACGTAAAAAGGAAAGAGACCCGAAATATCTTAGCAAAGGCTGCCGCCACCACATTTAATGCATTACAACTACTCTCCTGGCCGCATTAATGAGGAGAAGACCCCTGAACAGTGCTACCTTGGCTACCGCAATTCACAAAGAACTGAGAAGGGTGTCTGATGGGATAGGTGCTCAAGTGAGGGTTTGGATGATCAACAAGTGTAAAGCCTAGATGATTGGAAATGACCTATATAATATGTAAAGGTCCCCTGAGAGAAAGGAGAGAAGAAACTGGAGAGAAGTCTCACGGCATTGATCTATATCTATTAAACAAGTTTTTAGTTCTATCATGACCGGTTGACCTTTCAACACAATAGCATTTCTTTCTTGTTCGTATGTTCCCTTAACCATGCAATAACTCGTTTAAACTTACTTAAACCGAGTTCTTCAACTCATACTCTACAAGAATTTATTGTGTTGGGTTTTTTGGATCAAGGCTTGTGACAGCAAGAACTGGGCCACCAAATTGTTCCCCTACAATTGGCGCCGTCTGTGGGAAGAACTTAAGTGTTGGCAAGTACGACGGTTAGGCATGGCAGAATTAGGTCCACACCAGGAGAATCCCCACCAAGCCGACCCTCAACTGACGGAACCTGCTGGCTCTCAACGGCAAAATAATCCTCCCAACCCGGGAACAAATCTAAGCAATCGTGAGGGAAGCGTACATACTACCCAGACTAGCCGAAGCCGTACCCAAATAGGTAGTCGTGTATCTCGAAGGTGAAACGATCATCAGGCCATGCAGCGAGAAATAGAAGACCTGAAAAGAAAGCTGCGCCATGCACGGCGAAAGCAATCTCCCTTCAGTTCAGATGCGTCCTCTAATGAGGATGAGGACGTCAGCTACAGACGGAGGTCAAGGACCCCCCCCCCCAAGCGAAACTTTTTCTTACGAGAAGGAGGTACGCCTTGCACGAAGGTATGAGAACCCATCTAGCAAGGGATTGGGTAATGACGCCATGAATAAGGCATTGGATCAGATTTCCAGATCACCCTTCGCGCACAGGATCGAAGGGGCTAAATTACCTCGACATTTTAATCAACCAACGTTTGCCATCTACAACGGCCGAGCAGACTTGGTGGAGCACGTAAGCCAGTTTAACCAAAAAATTACCATTTACTCCCAAAACGAGGCTCTGATGTGCAAAGTTTTCCCGTCTATCTTGGGGCCAATGGCGATGAGATGGTTTAATAGCCTAAAGACAAATTCCATAGGCTCCTATAACAGCTCACTCAGGCTTTTTGTTCTCGCTTTATTACAAATAGCAGAGTCCCTCGACCCCTAAGTTCGTTACTGTCCTTGTCCATGCACGAGGGAGAGACCCTAAAAGCATATTTGGATAGGTATTGGGAGATGTATAACGAGTTGGATGAGAACCACGATGATGTCGCTATCAGCACATTCAAAAGCGGTCTCCCCACCGAGCATGGCTTAAGGAAATCTCTCATTGGTAAACCCGTTGCCAACGTTCATCAGTTGATGGATAGGATTGACAAGTACAAAAGGGTGGAAGAAAATCAGCTACAAGGAAAAGGAAAGGAGAAGATCATTCCCCCCAAAGGGAATGATTTCAGGTTGGAACGATATAACCATAACCAGCCGAGGAGAGATTTTTTGAGATAGGCTGGACAAAGCAACATGCAAACAGTTAATGCCGTGTTCAGAGAGCCAGTATAGCAAGTTCTGGAGAAAGTCAAGAATGAACCCTTCTTCAGATGGCCGGGAAAAATGGCTGGGGACCCTTCGAAACGCAACCAGAACCTGTATTGTCACTATCATCAGGACCATGGGCATGCCACTGAGGATTGCAGGAATCTATGGAATCACCTAGACCAGTTGGTCCGAGAAGGAAAGTTACGTCACCTTTTACACCCCTTAAGCGGTCATCTGGGCCAGGCAATGCAAGAGCCTCGAAAAGATGTATCATTAAGACCTCCCACGGGGACGATACACGTCATCCTCGCTGCTCTAGGAAGAATCGGCTCATTTCCTTCCAGGGTGCTGTCCGTGGCTCGGCTCTTCACCAAGGACAGGGAAAGAGAATTTAAAAGGTTTAAAAAGGGAAGCTCTTTGATATTAGGATTCTCGAACGAAGATAAGAGGGGAACTATCCAACCTCACGACGATGCCTTAGTGATTACGTTGAGAATCGGAGGCTTCGATGTGAGGAAGGTACTGGTAGACCCGGGCAGTGCAGTAGAGGTAATGTACCCTGATCTATACAAGGGGTTGAACTTAAAGCCGGAGGATTTGACGGCTTATGACTCCCCCCTTATCAGTTTCGAAGGGAAAACTGTGGTACCAAAAGGGCAGATCAGATTACCCATACAAACCGGATCAGAGGTAGTGGAAGTGGACTTTATCGTGGTCGATGCTTATTCGCCCTACATAGTGATAGTAGTTAGGCCATGGATCCATGCCCTGGAGGCCGTATCATCTACACTTCATCAAAAGGTAAAATACCCATCCGGAGGCTGAGTGGAAGAGATTCGTGGAGATCAGGCCATGGCTAGGCAATGTATGGTGGCCGCCATCTCACGACAGTCCCATGTCGAGTCCTCGGCTTCTGAAAACTTATAGCAATCAACCACCTCGGCAGGGCAAATCAGTGGGCTAGCCGAGGAGATAAGGTGTGAAAGTTTGGAAAGGTTTACCGTTGAAAACGATCCAGAAAGATTTTTCCAGGTTGGCTCAGAGTTACCTCCTTAAGAAAAAGAGGAACTGGGCGGATTTCTGAGGGAAAACGTTGACGTATTTGCATGGGATGCTTACAATGCCCCGGGGGTTGACCTTAGTCTCATTTGTCACTACTTGAATGTCAACCCATCTTCCATTCCAAAGAAGCAACCACCCCGACGCCCCTCGAAAGAACATGTTGGAGTCGTTAGAGATGAAGTGATGAAACTGAAAAAGGCAGGGGCTATCAAAGTAGTCTTCTACCCTGAATGGTTGGCAAATACGGTGGTGGTAAGAAAGAAAATGGGGAAGTGACGAGTCTGCGTTGACTTCACAGACTTGAATAAGGCATGCCCGAAAGACCCATTCCCGTTCTCGAATTGACCGATTAGTAGATGCGACTGTAGGCCACCCTCGAATGAGCTTCTTGGACGCCTTCTAGGGCTATCATCAGATATCACTGGCACTGGAGGATTAGGAGAAAATGGCATTCATGACACCCGTCGGAAACTACCACTATAAGGTGATGCCTTTCGGACTAAAGAACGTAGGGTCAACCTACCAAAGGATGATGACCAGAATGTTCGAACCTCAGCTAGGCAAGGTTATTGAAGTCTACATAGATGATATAGTGGTAAAAAATAAAGTGGTGTCCGAGCACGTGAAAGACCTAGAGATCATCTTTGGCATCTTAAGGGAGCATAAGTTGTGGCTCAATGCTTCCAAGTGTTCATTTGGGGTCGGATCGGGGAAATTCCTAGGCTATATGGTAACTCACAGAGGAATAGAGGTAAGCCCAGATCAAATCAAAGCGATTAATAGCCTACAAGCTCCTCGGAATCCGAAAGAAGTGCAGAAACTCACTGGCATGATCGCAGCGTTAAACTGGTTCATATCACGATTTGCAGACCGATGCTGACTTTTCTACCTCTTAATAAATAAGTGGAAAGGGTTTGAGTGGTCGGAGGATTGTGTCCTGGCCTTCCAGCAACTCAAAGAATACTTGTCACGACCACTCATCATGTCTAGCCCTGAGGCGGATGAGGTACTGTTTGCATACATAGTAGTAGCCCCTCATGCTGTAAGCCTGGTACTGATACGGGATGATAATGGAATACAGCAACCAGTGTACTACGTAAGTAAATCATTACATGAGGCTGAAGTGCGCTATTTACCATTGGAGAAAGCAATTCTGGCGGTAGTGCATGCCACACGAAAACTCCCTCATTACTTTCAGGCACACACGGTCTTTGTTCTAACCCAGCTTCCCCTTCGATCGGTGCTACGAAGCGCCGATTACACGGGAAGAATCGCCATGTGGAGCGCGCTCTTGGGTGCTTTTGACATTAAATACATGCCTAGGTCTTTTGTAAAGGGTCAAGTCATCGCGGATCTAGTCGCAGAATTCGCTGAGCCTTCTGTGGAAACAGTAACACCAAAGGAAAACATGGATGGAAAATCGGTTGGCACAATCTCGGCTCAAGAAACCTCACGGTGGAAGGTCTACGTGGACGGCGCGGCCAACCAAAAAGGATCTGGGATCGGGCTAGTTCTGATATCGCCCGAAAGTATTACCATTGAAAAATCGATAAGACTGGGGTTCTCAGCTATGAACAACGAAGCCGAGTACGAGGCCTTGCTTCAAGGAATGATAATGGTTCAAAAATTGGGCGGAAAGGCAATGGAAGCGTTCTTGGACTCCAAATTGGTCGTTGGCCAAGTGAGGGTGAGTTAGAAGCTAGAGATGCTAGAATGCAAGAGTATCTCGGACGAGTCAAACGCCTACAGTCAGACTTTGAATCCTTCAATCTGACACATGTTTCCAGAAGTGGGAACACACATGCAGATTCGCTGGCCACTCTTGCCACGTCCTCGGCGCATGATCTGCCACGAATGATCCTTGTTGAGGATCTATGCCAAACAAATTCAATTAGAAGAGACACAGCTCAGGTCCATCAGGTTAGAAAGAGTCCCAGCTGGATGGATCCTATAATGAACTTCCTCAAAGACGATACATTACCAGAAGGAAAACTGGAGGCCGAGAAGATACGGAGGAATGCTCCTCGGTTTTGGTTGTCGGAAGACCACAAGCTATACCGGTGTTCCTATTCTGGGCCGTACCTGTTATGTATACACCCAGAAGGATCCGAGTCCCTGCTTGAAGAGCTACATGAAGGGATTTGTGGGAGTCACACAGGAGGAAGATCACTGGCGCACAGGGCACTCACATGTGATCAACAAGTGTAAAACCCAGATGATTGGAAAGGGCCTATATAATATGTAAAGGTCCCCTGAGAGAAAGGAGAGAAGAAACTGGAGAGAAGTCTCACGGCATTGATCTATATCTATTAAACAAGTTTTTAGTTCTATCATGACCGGTTGACCTTTCAACACAATAGCATTTCTTTCTTGTTCGTATGTTCCCTTAACCTATGCAATAACCCGTTTAAACTTACTTAAACCGAGTTCTTCAACACATACTCTACAAGAATTCATTGTGTTGGGCTTTTTGGACCAAGGCTTGTGACAGCAAGAACTGGGTCACCAAATTGTTCACCTATAATTTTTTTTTTTACTAATTTTATGTAATTTCAATTTAGGCTCAATGGGCCTCACAAAATTATTACCCAAATTAATTTGATTCATTTCCATTTTTGATAGCTCCCCCCTCACATCCCCTTGCACATGTATCTAACACAATATTTGAATCAATACCCACAATTAAAAAGAATAAAATAATCTTTCTCCTTTTCAATGTAGGATTAAACAATTTTCACTAACTCCTTATCTTCCATATATATTAACTCCCACATCTTTACATTTATATTGTCATATAAATTCATTTTAATTAAATAATATTAGAATGCTCCAACAATTATCAATAAGAAATTTGAAGAAGGTAGAAAGTTTTTATTCAGAAAATTATTTGCAATTGTCCTTGCTTTGCAATTGAGTGATTCTTCCCAACAATTAAGTGTGTGACTTGGTCGTGTTGAGTGACATTTACGATTAGTAGCGTTCAATCTTCAATGACATCTGCTACCTTCGGTTTAGTGGCATCCCCGAACTATTCATCCTATCATTAGGTTAAATCTATGATTTAGCCTATCTTGCAGGTCTCGGCCTGCATCAGTGTAGATTGTGTAAACAATTAATATGACTAATATAAACGATTATAAGGAATCTTAATTATGAAGTCTTTTTGCAACTTCAAGGAAATCAAGCACCACATGTCTGTTGTCTAAAGTTTGTTTTAACTATTCGAATTTTATTCGACTCCATGTCTTTCTTATAATCTCATGTAAATTTTAATTTCATACTCTTTGTTGCAAATACCTTATTGTCTTATTTAGTACATACGCTTATGCACTTGATTTCTATTGTATAGATATAGCTCTAATTATGATTTCTTTTTCAGCTATCTCTCATTGTTACATCCATTAGAAGACATCCATTTTGTTACCCCTTCAATCTCATACTAGCTCGCAAATTCCAAAGATTTTGAGAGTTTGAAAGCTTTTGTGGAGCCTCTTAAACCATTCAAAGTTGTAATTTTCACGGTTAATAACAATGATGATACGAGCAAAAATGATGGCGGAACTCATTGGAATTTGCTGGTCTACTATAGAGATGCAAACACTTTTGTGCATTATGACAGCATTCGATGTTTAAATGGGATGTATGCCATGAAGCTTTTTGTAGCTGTTAAAGGACTTGTGAGCAGTAGAGATACTGATTCTAGATTGGAAGATTTGGGTAGAATTCAAAATGATAAGCCAAAAATGTATTGATCCCTTTGGTAAATTAATCAATTAATTATCCAAGGGAATTAATTAGATTCAATTTCATGCAATAAGCGTGGTCGCACAAACAAATCACCAATTAAGTTAAATGCAGCGGAAAATAAATTTGATACAGGTGATTGTTTACAAATTGGGAAAACCACTGAGAGAAAACCCCACCAGGTGAATTTAAGGTCATCACTCCCAAGAATCCACTATTATCAAAACAAGTGATTATAAGAAAAAAGAATCCTAGTACCTAATACCAACCTACAATTGAAACCTTACCCCAATACCCAATTGAATTTGTGATGTAGCAGCAATCTCTTTGTTTAATGCACGAATCCTAATACGTGACTAAATAATGATGCACGGATCCCAGTACGTGACTAACACACCAACTTAAGAAAGATGTTGGCTGCAAAGTTTTTCAGTTCATCTAACAATGAAGATTAAGAAACTCCTTGGTCACAAAACCCTTGGCGCAAAAACTCAGTAGCTTCTACAGAGAATATGATAAACTAGGGAAAATTCTGTCTCCAGTCACAATTTGTGTGCACAATCACTTTGCATCACTTGAGACGGCCCTTAAAATAATCCTTATATATGTCCAGGGTTGTGAGAAAAGAAACCATACACAAATACTCATGGATATGCGTGAAATCAAATCTAGAAATTCTAATTTCGTAATTCTTGACAGATTCAGCTTTTGTTGAGTTTCTGTCGAGCTTCAACATTAAATCTTGATAGAAAGGATTTTGTTGAGCTTTAATGAACAACATTTCTTTTGTTTTTTGGTCAGACTTGTATGGCTTCAATACTAAACTTGAACACTTGTTTCTTGAAGTACTAAACCCATCCTAGATCTACCCAATTGCAAGTAAAGTGTGTTTTGTCAAAGGATTAGCCAATTACATAAAAATGTCCATAACAATCTCCCCCTTTGGCAATCCATGACAAAACCACAACAAACAAATGAATTATGAGAGAAGTCTTAAATCACTAAACTCATAACCACTTGTTGAAATACAAAATAAATCTAACCCTAACATAAACTCTTGAAAAACTTTGCAAGAAGAGAGTTCATGGCATGGTAGATTTTAACAACCTGTCTTTCTGAAACACTTAAACAAAACTCATCAAGGCATCATGTGTGAAACAAAAATAAAGGATTGCATACATAAAGAAACATGTGTATAAAGAGAGAAAAAAAACAACACATGGAGAGATAGGTGAAGAAACATACATCATCATATATATATATATCAAAAGATAAGTACAATGTATGTCAAATGGTCAAAAGACCGGTGTACATGAGGTAAAAGAAAGAAAAGAAAATACATAATAATCTCACTACCTCCCTCAAAATGTATAGACACTTCCCATAGCAAAATATCCTGTGATAACTCTCCCCCTAAATACAAGACCACTCTCATCCCAAAACTATTCCCCATTTTTGTCACGAATGACAATGGGTAAGTCACCGAGAGTCGTCATCTCATCGTCACTGGAAGAGTTAGCATCTTCATCCTCATCATCATCACTACCATCACCATCCTCCGTTGAAGCCACTGGAGAAGGAGATGGAACGCGAAACCACCAAGGCGAGCCTGTTGTCGTGCTATATGACTGACATGGGTGTTCACTTGACACAACTCATCAGTGAGAGTGTCAAGGCGAGCATCAATGTGCTGAAGTTGCACCATAATGGCCTCGAGGGTCATACCACTAGCTACAGAGGTGGAAGGAATCGAAGAAGAGGGAACAATAGAAGCTGTGGGATCGGTCGTCTCTGTCTGTGGCTGCTTTGGTCGAAGTTGGGCCTTGCTTCGCCAAACAGAACTGGCGCTGATGACACCCATAGTAGTGTAATAAGGAAAGGTAGGAATAGGAATGGATAAGTGGCGAATGATACATGTGATAGCCAAAGGAAAGATGAGCTTATCACGTGTAGCCGTATCCTGATAGACATCAATGACAGAAGTGATGAAGTGAGAGGGAAAGTTTATAGTAAGATCCTCTAAGAGGGACAAAAGAAATCGAGCACGAGGCTCTGTGATAGAGTTATAGTGAGACAGTGGAGTAAGAGTGAATGTCATCACCATGTTAAGGAATCTCGAACCTTTTGCAAAGCCTAAGCGTGGGGTGTTTTGCTTCTCACCCCATATGGAAGGTGTCTCACAGAAATGAGACAAAAGCTCATCTTTGGACATAGTCCTAAGACGATCATAACTGGGGTAGTCAAGATGCGCTACTCGCGGAACATGTATAAGATTCGGGGTAACTACGATACGTGTACCTCTGAATGTCGTGGCAAACTGAGGTGTAGAGGTATTGATACCGTGTATATTGGAGTAAAACTCCTGTATAAACATGATGGGACACCTCAATGGTTTCTCTCAAAGAGATTCCCAGCCCCGAGTCTGAATGACACCGAGTAGAGAAGTGTCGGAAAAGTCTGACAGAATAACCTGGCGCTCCAGATGAACGCCACGTTTCTAAAAGTTCTCAAGGAAGTCCTGTTGGGCCTTCCCATCATGGAACCAAACATGAAGAGGGGGAATGGGATCAGAAGAAGAAGACTTCGAACCAAGAGGGTTCTGAGCCGGAGTAGACTTACGCGCTTTCCGTGCCATGCACAGTCTATCTCTGAGAGAGAGAGAGAGAGAGAAAACACATCACAACCATATAAAGAGAAGAGGGAATACATATACATGAAATATGCATAAACATGTGACGTGCAAAATTTAAATTGCATTATGGGTAAAAACCCGATCTAAACCTACCAGCACATATTTAACAATAATCAAACCTACCAGCACATCTAAATGCATGAAACATTGTTAAAATGCAACAAGAATGCAATGCATGAGCATATGACATCAAATCAACAACACCCAACCCAACAATTTCACAAAAATCTCAAAAATGTTCAAAAACCCCAAAACCTATGTCTAAAATGCATGAATGCATGAAAAATGAAGGTTTAGGAAGCTTACCAAGTGATTTGATCTTGATATAGGCCAAAAATGTAGTGGATAGAGAGATTGGAGTGAGAAAAGAGTGTTTGGAGGGAGAGAAAGAGAGTTTCTATTGAGAGAGAGGTGAGAAAATGAAATCTGATTTGCGCTCAGCCCTTAAATAGAAATCGCAGCTCGATGGATCAAAGTATCTATCGAGATCGGTTAAGCACTAAATCTCGACAGAAATGAATCTGTCGAGGTGTTGTCGAGGATTCGTCAATGGCAAAAACACTTCGATGGATTGAGAATCTATCAGCCAGACAGAAAGTTTCTCGATGGATCAAAGAAGCTGTCGAGATTTTCTATTGAGAAGAACTCCAGAAATCTCAATGGAATGAAATTGCGTTAACTTCTGTCGAGAAAAGAAGAAAAAGGGGCTTGATAGAAAAGAATCTGTTGTGGATCTGTCGAGAAGCTGTTCGAGCTTGAAGAAAAGAGGTTTTTCAAAGAGAGGAAAAACACAAGGAGATGAATGCAATAAGCATGATACTCAACCAAAGATCCAAACAACATATTAAGCTCTCAACACATCTTTTAGCATAAATGCAAAACATTCAAGATCCAAAACACACACATACTAAACAAGTCTAACCAATTTTAAACTTCAAAAATAAGTTAAGACAGTTTAGTGAGCATACATTAACATATGTATTCCTTGTGATGACCAAATCACATTGTACCTGCATATGTATCAAAAGTAGCAAAGAATTTTTGCATGTTGTGTGTGAAAACATAACAGGGGTGCATAAATGTCTCATATTATAACGATTTGAGATATGAGAAAATCAAATACACTCACACACAATCATAACTGCTTAATGGGGATTATCACCTTCGAGGTACATCCTATAACTCCCACATCTCCTAAAAACACGCTTGCAACCATATTTAAAAGCATTTTGATTCTTTTTTCTTTTATTTTTTTTTTCATTGCATATTTTTTTTTTTTTTTTTGATCATATCACGCATGGGCATATAAGAGAGAGAGAAGAAATACCCAATTATGTAAGCTTAAACATCACAATTTTGTTATACTAAAGCACATAGATGTTATTCATGATTGGCAGGCTTTAGTGGTGAGATGGTTATTTATGCCTTTCTCTTAAGATTTTTTAGTCATTCCCGTCAAAAAGAGTGATATGAATGTTAAGTATAAGAGATTACTTAATCGTACTCATTATAAACACGAGCCACAATGCTCATTTGCTTAGTTGTGCATTGAGATGCTCATCTAAGTTACAAAAGATATAAAGTTTAGAAAATAGATTACTTAATTGTACTCATCACAAACATGAGCCACAAAACTCACTTGCTTAGTTGTGCATTGAGATGCTCATCTAAGCTACAAAAGATATAAAGTTTAGAAAAATTTGTTTCAATGGTCATCTAAGGTATACAAGTACCAATATACACAAAACACACACTGTTTTTGTATTTTTCTGATTTTTCAATTTTTTAAAAATTTTATATGAAAAACAAAATAAGGTAAAATTGAAAACAAAAAAAATTCATGCTAAACAAAACAAAGCATAAAACTAGACTGACTCAAAAACAAGAAAGCAAAATAAACAAGTAATGCAAAACCATAAGGGGAGAGAGAGAAAAAATGACTAAATCACTTTGAGCCTTTTTTCTTCCACATCTTGGAAGAACTTTTCCTTTAAGCGAACCTTTGATTCGGTGGTGAGGGGGAAGAATTGAAACCGTTTAAGTTCGAAAGGAACATGAAGGCCTTGAGAAGATCTCTAAGAGGAGCAAAAGAGGATGGAAACTGATTTTGGTTTCCAGACGAGAGCATACTATTGCATTGTTAATTGGCTAACCACTTGTAGCAATTTGGACGATTATGCCTTGAAGCTCCACAGTGATGATAGAGATGCAGCTTCTTTGGTTGAGACTTTTTGTTGTTTACTTTCTTAGTCCTAGGGTTTCTAGTCTCTTTCTTTTCAACTTTAAGGGGTGCTCCTAGAATAGATTTTCCTTTGTCCAAGTTTTCACTAGCTATTTCAGTTTTAGTTTCATCATTCTTAAGATTAACATTATTAGCAAGTGAGATAAACACAGTTGTATTAGATGAGGCAATATTAGGAGAAGAGAAATCATACCCCAAACCGGTTTTGTCAGAAGTAGCTTTCTAAAAACTTAGCATCTTATCGAGCTTTGCACTGGAAGTCCTCTCCAATTGAGCTCTGACTTGGAACAATTCCGCTCCAAGCTTCTTTGTCCTTTAAGCAAGGAAGTTGTTCTCGAACCGCAAAACTCTAATGGTTTGATTTACTTCATCAACCTTTGCAAAAAGCTCTTCTCGATCTAGCTCAACATCATTCAGCTTCTTGGTGGCCAACCTATACAGTTTCTCATGCTTCTCGGAAACCTTGTACAACTTAGCATAGGTTATATGGATGTCATCTTGTTCATTCATTTTCTTAAACTTAGACTCCACCAAGTCCTCTTCTTCATCTACCTCTTCTACGATCCCCTTAGTAGGATTCATTGTGGCAGTGAAGGCATTCAAGATTCCCTTGTCATCATTGTCATCTGACTCATCTTTAGGCTTGGTGTCACTCAAGGTAGTAGCAAGAGCCTTACTTTTCCCAATTGTCTTGAGATATGTTGGACATTCTTGTTTCATGTGTCTAAAACCTTGACATCCGAAGCACTTTGGTCTGGAGGGAATAGTGTACTGACCGCCATCCTTAGCATCCTTCTTTCCTTTGTCTTGGCTTTTAAAATGAGATGAACTGGATTGCTTACGGTCTTTATCAAATCCTTTCACATTGGCATTCTTCATGAACTTTTTGAACTACCTAGTGATGTAGGATTTCATCTTGGAATCTTCATCATCAGAAGACTCATTAGTCTCATTGCTTTTGGCCCTCAGTGCCATGCTCTTACTTTTGCTCCCTTTCCCAATTCTAGTTAAATCCAATTCATAGGTTTGCAAGTTGCCAACCAACTCCGTCAAAAGATTTTTTTTAATGTCCTTTGATTCTTCAATGGCAGTAATCTTAGCACCTTTCATAAAACATTGGGTTCGGAAATAGTTTCTCCAAGATTAAAGGCTGAGTTGACTATGTCCTTCAACTTGGCATAGAACTTGTCAAACGACTCATCCTCCTCCATCTTAATCTCTTCAAAGCTCGTAGTAAGCCTTTGAAGTTTTGAATCCTTGACAGCCTTAGTTCTTTCATAGGTTGTCTGGAGAATGGTCCATACTAAGGCATTCAATGCTCTACTATTGAAGTTCGCAGCTTTGATCTTGGCCTCATCCCAATCAGCTGGCGTTTTGGCTTAGTCCAGCCAATCTGCATAGCTTGCCACACTTTCTCATCTAAAGACTGTAAGAAAGCTCTCATCCGTACTTTCCAGTATGTATAGTTAGTGCCATAAAATAGAGGAGGTATAATAAGAAATTTTCCTCTATCAATGACAAACAGGGGTCAATGGATCACACAGCAAAGATTAAGCCTAATAAAAGTGTGTCTGCTTTGATACCACTTGATAGGCCAAAAATGTATTGACCCATTTGGTAAATTAATCAATTAATTATTCAAAGTGAATTAATTAGATTCAATTTCATGCAATAAGCGTAATAGCACAAACAAATCACCAACTTAGTTAAATGCAACAGAAAATAAATTTGACACAGGTGATTTGTTTACGAATGGAGAAAATCATCGAGGCAAAACCCTATCGGGTGAATTTAAGGTCACCACTCCCAAGAATCCACTATTATTAAAACAAGCGGTTACAAATAAAAAGAATCCCAGTACCTAATACCAACCTACAGTTGAACCCTTATTCTAGTTCCATTCAATGCACGAATCCTAGTATGTGACTTGATGGTGTCACAAATCATCCAAGTCCATAACCCGTCCATATGTCTCGTCCAACCAAAGAAGCTACATTAGGCGGAGGAAATCCCTAACGTCCTGGCTAACCTCGTCCATAGATGGACGAGGAATACCACATGAAATCTACTCATTATTTATGCAGGGTAAGCCTTCCAAGATGGTCTCGTCCATCTTTCACTAAAGATGGACGAGCTCGTCGTGGAAGTCTCGTCCATCTTTGCTAAGGATGGACGAGTTCATCGGCCCGTCCAACACAGGTAACTTCCACAGCGGTTATGGAAGTTACCCCCAATTCTCCGGACTCCTCGACATTGGGAACGGTTACTAAACCGATAACCGTTACACACATATACTATATAAGGCTTCTTCGATGAATGGTAAAGGGTATTCAGACAATTTCTTTTTGAGAGAATTTTCATTCCTTACAGAGAGTTCAAAAGTAACTAACTTCATCATCGGAGGATTTTTGGCCGGTCACCACCGGTCTCCTCTGATCCAGTGTTCTTTGTATTACAGGAGATAGCCCAAAGATCATCGCTCGAGTCTTGTCAACCCACTGATATCCAAGGAATTATCAGTTGGCGCCGTCTGTGGGAAAGAGATTGTTTCACAATTTACTTCTCCGTGACAAAGGGTTGATGGTTCGGACTAGATCAAGGGCTACTAGCCCAGGCCATCAAGGAAGCAGCAACCCGCATCGCGATCGCCAGTCTGCGTCGGTCATGCAGTCATCTGCCCAACATGCACAATCTATGGCAGATGCTATGGCGGAGTTGACTCGCCAAAAGCAAGAATTACGAATGAAGATTAATATGAGGAGGCAAACACAAGAAGAACGTGAAGGAAGACAAACAGAGAGTCATGGTGGAAGAGAGAATACCGAAGTTGGAAGTCAGTTTAGAGGCACCACTTCACGAACGGTACCACACTTGAAGGAAGAAATGGACCAAATGAAAAGAGTTATGGAGGAAATGAAGGAGAATATGAAAAGAGCGAATCCGATAGAAGATTTGGTTCACAGGACTGATTCTCCCTTTACGGCTTCCATCAACGGTCACCCCCTACCATCAAAGTTCAAGTTGCCTTCTCTGGATTCATATGATGGAACACGTGACCCGTTTGATCACATAGCCACTTTCAAGACCACCATGCATCTTCAAGGAGTGCCTGATGAGATAATGTGTAGGGCCTTCCCAACCACCCTTAAGGGTTCAGCGCGAGTTTGGTTTAGCAAAATACCTCCGAATTCGGTGAGTTCCTTTGAAGAGTTGAGCAAGTTGTTTGTTAACAATTTCATTGGAGGACAAAGGCACAAGCGTTCCTCGTTCAGTTTGTTGACAATAGAGCAGGGAGAGAACGAGAGCCTTCGGCCATTTATCACCCGTTTCAACAGAGAAGCTCTCAGTGTGGATGAAGCAGATGATAAGCTTCTACTGGCAGCTTTCCATAACGGCGTGAATTCGGATCTGTTTATACACAAGCTCTATGAAAAAGAGCCCCAGTCCATGGCCGAACTCGTCCATTCGGCTCAGAATTTTATGAATGCAGAAGATGCAATCATTGCTAAGAAGAGGAAGAGGTCTGAGAGAATGGACGCAAATCCCAGTCGCCATCACGAGCAGGGTACTCGTCCAAAGAAGGGACGGACGGAGGAAAGGAGAGATCGAGAAAGTAAGAAGCCAGGCCCTTCAGTACGGAACCAGCAATATACCCCTTTAAAACGCCCCGCTTGAGCAGGTCCTTATGCAAATCAAGGATGATCCTTCCCTGAAATGGCCAGAGAAAATGAAGGGGGGACCCTAACAAGCGCAACAGGAACAAGTATTGTCGCTTCCATAGGGATCATGGTCATGACACAGACGAGTGTTTTGACTTGAAGCAACAAATTGAAAATCTCATAAGGCAAGGGAAGTTGAGGGGTTTCCTTGGACGAGACCAGAGGGACGAGAAACAGAAGGGAAAGATGGAAGAATCATCGCGACCACCACTCGGGGAGATAAGAGTCATCATTGGGGGAAGTTCAACTGGCCAGTCGTCCAAGTCCAAGAAAGCATACTTGAAGGTAGTACAGAGCGTCCAACTTTCTGGATGATCACCGAGAGCAATGTCCACGGACGAGCGGGCAATCACTTTCACGGACGAGGATGCTGACAGAATTCATCACCCACATGATGATGCTCTCGTCATCTCCTTACTAATTGCAAACTACACAACCAGAAGAGTGCTTGTGGACAATGGAATCTCAGCAGACATTTTATATTATCCAGCTTTTCAGCAGATGAGATTAGGACGAGACCAGCTCCGTCCAGTGAACTCCCCCTAGTAGGTTTTGGTGGGATGAAGGTGCAACCAGTGGGTACCATTTCCTTATCCGTGGTAGTGGGGGCATATCCACGACAAATCACCAAGGATGTAAACTTCCTTGTGGTAGATTGTCCATCCTCCTACAATGCCATTATTGGGAGACCAACTTTGAATAGTTGGAAAGCTGTTACCTCTACTTACCACTTATCAGTCAAGTTTCCAACAGAGCACGGGGTAGGACAGGTACAAGGTGACCAACTGGCAGCAAGAGAATGTTACTTGGCCATGCTGGCCATGGATGAACAAGTTCAAGCAATGAATATTGAAGAAAAGAAGGTTGTAGCAGAGCCTACTGAAGCATTGGAAGATATTTCCTTGGATGAAGATAACCCTGAGAGGTGTACCAGGGTTGGAGCAGATTTAGAAGAGCAGATTAAAAAGGACCTCGTCCAATTTTTGAAGAAAAACATCGATGTGTTTGCGTGGAGTCACGAGAATATGCCGGGTATAGACCCTAGTGTCATTACCCACCGTTTGAATGTGTGCCCTTCCTCCAAGCCTGTGCGGCAAAAGAAGAGGGTGTTTGCCCCTGAGAAAGATAATGCAATCAAGGATGAGGTCCAAAAGCTGATGGTAGCAAAGTTCATTCGGGAAGTGTACTACTCGGATTGGTTGGCCAATGTAGTAATGGTCAAAAAAGCAAATGGCAAGTGGAGAATGTGCGTGGACTTCACTGATCTGAACAAGGCTTGCCCCAAAGATAGTTATCCACTACCGCACATTGACCAGTTAGTAGACTCAACTGCAGGCCACAAATTGCTTAGCTTCATGGATGCCTTTTCAGGATACAATCAGATAAGAATGGACGAGGCTGACCAAGAGAAGACATCTTTTGTCACCAGTCAAGGCTTATTCTGCTATAAGGTGATGCCGTTTGGTTTAAAGAACGCAGGGGCGACATATCAGAGGTTGGTCAACCACATGTTTCGTCCGCAGATTGGGCGGAATGTGGAAGTCTATGTAGATGACATGCTGGTGAAAAGTCAGGACGAAGGAAGGCATCTAGACGACCTACAGGAGACATTTGAAACATTGAGGCAGTATCACATGAAGCTGAATCCTAGCAAATGCGCCTTTGGAGTATCATCAGGGAAATTCCTTGGCTTTATGGTATCCCACAGGGGAATTGAAGCGAATCCAGATAAAATTCAAGCAATATTGGACATGAAGCCACCGCAAAATACCAAGGAAATCCAATCCCTCACTGGACGAGTTGCTGCGCTTAACAGGTTTGTCTCTAAAGCTACTGATAAATGTTTGCCATTTTTTAAGGTTCTCAAAAAAGCATTCGAATGGACCGACGAGTGTCAGAGAGCTTTTGAAGATTTGAAGGTATACCTTACCATGGCACCGCTGCTGAGTCCATCAGTGGAAGGAGAGGAATTATATCTATACTTAGCGGTAACCCCGCATGCCGTAAGCTCAGCATTGATAAGAGAGGAAGATAAAGTGCAAAGACCTGTGTACTATACAAGCAAGGCATTGAAAGGAGCGGAAGGACGGTATCCACAAATGGAGAAATTGGCCTTCGCGCTAATCACTGCTTCAAGGAAGCTGAGGCATTATTTCCAAGCACATGTCATTAATGTCATGACGGATCATCCGCTCAAGAAGGCAATGAATAGACTGGAAGCTGCAGGACGATTAATCCAGTGGGCTGTGGAGCTCAGTGAGTTCGATATCAGGTATCAACCAAGGCATGCCATAAAAGCTCAATCCCTAGTAGATTTTATTGCGGAGTTTACCCCAAGTCATAATGAGACAGAAGACAGTAAGAGATGGATCGTCCATGTAGATGGTTCGTCTACACGGCATGCAGGAGGAATTGGTGTGGTCCTGCAATCCCCAGAAGGAGATAAACTGAAACATAAAGTCCGTCTACAGTACGAAGCGACTAATAATGAAGTCGAATATGAAGCCCTCCTCAAAGGGCTAGAACTGGCTAAGTCTGTGGAAGCCAAGTCCATATGTGTCATGGGGGATTCTCAACTGATCATGGGACAAGTGAATGGGATGTATGAAGCGAAGGAAGAACGAATGAAAAAATACCTTGGTAGGGTGATGCGCCTTGTGAGAAGATTTGAAAACGCTGACTTCATTCAAATCCCAAGGGAAGAGAACGTGGAAGCTGATACTATAGCGAAAGAAGCCTCAGCAGATGAATCATTAGAGAAGTCAGATGAAGTTCAATATATGCCAAGTATAGATGTCCCAGAAGTACAACAGGTGGAAAACAGAGAAAATTGGATGACTCCCATTATATCATACTTGAAAGACGGACGACTACCAGAAGAAACGGACGAGGCCAGGAAGGTGAGGGTGAGATCAGCTAGATATGTCCTTATGAATGAAGTGCTATATAAGAGAGGTTTCTCTCAACCATACCTTAGATGCTTAGCTCCGGACGAAGCAAACTACGTACTAAGAGAAGTTCATGAAGGGGCATGTGGCAATCACTCAGGAGCTAGATCACTTATCCACAAGGTCGTCCGTGCAGGATATTACTGGCCGAACATGCAAGCTGATGCTAAAGCATACGTTAAGGTCTGTGACCAGTGCCAGCGATTCAGCAACGTCCCCAGGCAACCATCGGAATACCTCACCCCAATGGTGGCACTGTGGCCCTTCGCACAATGGGGATTGGACATTTTGGGTCCCTTCCCTTTGGGAGTAAGGCAGATGAAGTTTTTAGTGGTTGGCATCGATTACTTCACCAAATGGGTGGAAGCAGAACCATTGGCAAATATCACACAACAGAATGTGAAAAACTTTGTGTGGAAGAACATTGTATGCAGATTTGGAGTGCCGAAGGTATTGGTGTCTGACAACGGACGACGATTTGACAATGCACTCTTCAAGGACTTTTGCTTACACTTTGGAATTCAGAACCATTACTCCTCGCCTGCACACCCCCAAGCCAACGGCCAAGCTGAAGTTGCAAACCGATCCTTGTTGAAAATCATCAAGACTCGCCTTGAGAGGGCAAAGGGAATATGGCCAGATGAATTACCAGGAGTTTTATGGGCATACAGGACCACAGTGAGGACCCCTACAGGGGAGACTCCTTTTAAACTAGCCTATGGAAGTAATGCAGTCATACCTGCAGAAGTACATATGGCTAATCACAGGGTGATGATGTATCAAGACAAGGATAATGAGGACCAGCTTCGTCTGAACCTCGATCTAATAGACGAGGTAAGGGCAAACGCAG
The DNA here is from genome assembly GCF_932294415.1 of Quercus robur. Taxonomy (NCBI): domain Eukaryota; kingdom Viridiplantae; phylum Streptophyta; class Magnoliopsida; order Fagales; family Fagaceae; genus Quercus; species Quercus robur. The sequence continues at coordinate 204,025 of NC_065534.1, read as the reverse complement.
AACACAGGGCAGCAAAGTATAAGAACCTCATGGCTAGGCAGTATGATGCGATGGTGAAGCCTAGGCGTTTCAACGTAGGAGATCTCGTCCTCAGAAAGGTCTCTTTGTCAACCAAGAACCCAGCACATGGGAAGTTGGGCCCAAACTGGGAAGGACCCTATAGAGTTATCAACTGTAAAAAACAAGGATCCTACTACTTGGAGGCCCTGGACGGGAGAAAGTTGGAACATCCTTGGAATGTGGAGCACCTGAGGAGGTACTACCAGTAAGAGTGAACCTATGGACGAGACTGAGTCTTATCTGTCTACTAGCGTACTACTATGTATGATGCTGTTTGATACTACTGTGTTTGGTGTTGCTTGTGTGTGAAGTTTGAAACTACGATCTTATTACTTTTTATAGTTGTGTTATGATTATGGACGAAGTCATGAAGTATGTATTTATTAAATAAAGAGGCATCAATGTGCATGTGCCTTGTCTGTAAACAATATTTATGTTATGTACAAAATGTTGTGTGAATTTTCTCCATGATATTGTCGTCCAATGAGTTTTCTCCATGATATTGTCGTCCAAGTCAATCCTCAAGAGGGATTGAAAGATTCAAGACGAACAAAATCTCTGGACGCAGAGATGTAACGTCTAAATTTCCTTGAATAAAAGGAAAAAACCGCATCCACACTCGTCCAACTTATGGACGAGGCGGAGCCAACTGAAACAATCCAAACTCTGGACGAGAGAAAAAGTTGGCAAAATAAGTAAGATGGTATGTAAAATTAGTTTGTAAGTCTTAAGACGAATCAAGCTAATTAAGAATACTACCTGCTAAGACGAGTTAGACCACATGAAAAATATATACTCGACATGGACGAGCTAAAATTGGAGTTGAAATAGCTTAGCAACATTCGTCCATGCAAAGAAAATGAAATCACTCGCCCATGCAAAGAAAATAAAACTTCATTCAAAGGGTGGACATCCTACGTTCAAGGGTTATAGTTTGAAAAACAGAAATACTTAAAAAACCCGTCCTAAAACCATGGACGGGTATAATGTATTCTTGTTACATAAAAGGTCCAAAAACAAAGGACCAAATACAAAATCAAACAAAAAAGAAAAACAAAGCTACAAAGGTTAATAGTCTCGTCCTAGGAAGGGGGAGCATTCACAGCAGGCTCGTCCTGAGGAGGCTGAGTACTGGCGTCGTCTTCCACGTTGACATCATCAGAGCCGGTCTGGAGAAGAGAGCTTGTGGCAGCAGCAAGGTTAAGCTTGATTGCGCTAAAGTCAACTTCAGGGAAGTTCTCAATAGCGTCCATTCTGAAATCTTCAAAACCAGCTGCATAATTGCGATCCAAAGTGTCTGTATACTCTTTGGACGATTTGAACTCAGCCACAGCGTCCTCTTTGGCCTTGGAGAGACGAGCATTCAATTCATTGTTCATCTGTTGCAAGTGATCAATGCGCGTTTCCTTCTCCAATGCATCAGTCCTTAGCTCCTCAATCAGCTTGTTACGCTCTTTGACCTCGTCCTTAGCTTTTTCAGCAGCCCCAACCCATTTTCTACAGTCAGCATTCACCTGCTGAATCCTCGTCTCCAACAAGACTCTCGTCTTGTCCAACTCTGTTGCCTGTCTAGACGCCGCTATAAACTTTGACATGGCCTATGAATAGACAAAGCAACATAGAATGATTAAGTGGGGAAAAATTGCTAACTGAACAAGGACGAGAGATATTGACATACCTTAAAGAGGTCATGGACGCCTGAATGCTCAAATTCCTTCAAGCCCATGTTATAGCACATGTTAATGTCCTCGTCCTGGACGGCTGTCTGGAAACGTTCCCAAGCCAGATCTTTGCTCTCAATGATGTTCGTAGAAGGCTGGGACGAGCCAGGCGTAGTAGACTTGGCTAAAGGAGTTCTGGGCGGAGTCTTGGACGGAGTGGACTCAACTGGAGTGGACGAGTCCACATCGACTATCTGGACGGCAGGCTGAGACTGAGGAGGTTTTGACTTAACCACCTTGGACGAGCCCTGCTTAACCCTTTTGTCTCTACGACTATGGAGCCCTTCCAGGTCAATATTCTTTGGCAAGAATTTTCTTTTGTCCCCAGCTGTTGGACGTGTCTGACCCTCAGGACGATCCTGGGCCATACCCTCAGGACGCTTCCCCTCTCCTGCAATTTCCTTCCCTTTGTTCTCTTTCATTGTTAACATTCCTAAGACGAGATGAACAAATTAGGAAATGTATACAAAAAAGAAAAGGGAAAGGAAGTTTAGCTAAAAACTTACTTTTTCGCACAGTAACTTCGTGGGCTATAGCTTCGTCTGAAGGCTCGGGACCTAAACCCCACTTGGCTAGACGTCTAAGCGTGACAAGAGAATGGAAGCTCCTGTCTGTGTGTAGACGAGCCCTGTGGACGCGGTCACGGTGAAATTTGCTCAAGGACGGACGTTTGGCAGCTACAACACAATGAACAAACAAAGGTTAGGAATTGTAAATCTACCAAATAGAAGTAAGAATAAAAATAACAGGGGGAAGGGACGTACCTTCTGGACGAAGGTTCCCTAGGTCCCCAGTGTAAGGGGGAAAGGGATCCCTGCCAACGTCCACAGGGTTCCCTGCCCAGAAGCCTGAAACAAAAATGAACTCCGTCTTCCACTTCCTATCAGACGAAGCTAGGGACTTAATCAACCTACAATCGTTCCCCCTTGCAGTAAACTGATAAAAACCCTCAGATTGGCTTATGGCAGATGGTTTATAACAATAAAGGAACTCGTCCACTGTAAGAGGACGGTCCCCACCAAAAATAGGGATGGCAATTTCGGCCCGACCCGCGGGTACCCGGTCCGGCCCGACCCTAATGGGCCGGGTTTTACCCGGTCCGATTAAGGATAGGGTCGGGTATGGATTTTTAAAAAAAAACCCGAAGCGGGTCCGGGTCGGGTCCGGGTTTTATTGAAAAAACCCGAAACCCGACCCGAAACCCGGCCCGAAACCCGCCCCGTTTAAAACCCGGTACCCTAAATTACTAAAATGCCCTTTATATATATAAACCTATAATTCTAACCTAAATCCCCAAATCTGAAATCACTCACTCAGCCTCCAGCCCTCCCTCACGCAGCCCTCCCTCACGCAGCTCTCCCTCACTCCCTCACGCAGCTCTCCCTCACTCCGACTGGCAGCTCTCCCTCACTCCGCCGCCCATCTCCAGTCACCCATCTCCAGTCACGCACAGCTCTCCCTCACTCCCTCACGCAGCTCACGCAGCTCTCCCTCACTCCCTCACTCCGCAGCTCATCTCCAGGTTTGTGTCACCTCCTGGACTCTTTTTTTTTTTTTTTTTTTTTTAAGAGACCTGAAAGGGTATTGTTCTGTTCTTAAACGATTGATTATTGTTCTGTTCTCAGGAACATTTGGATGATAAGCATCTGAGTCGATTCTTGGAAGCTGATACCCTTGTCAATCTCAACGAATCCACTTAACGGACCACCTCACTAATATAATAAAGGTAATTAATTTTCTTCACATCTGGATTTACATTCTTTTGAAAAATATATTCAAGATCTTCCTCACTCACGAAATCGAGGGTTGATGGTATGATGCTCTTACTTTTGCCCATCATCATGAAATAAGAATTTATATTTCAGGGTCTAAATTAGTTTTATAGAAGTAAATTATTGAAGATCTGCCTTGCTTATGCTACTCGCTTGCTGATGATTAGTACATGAGGCAACTGGATTGTAAGTTTCATTTGCTTCAATGATAATAATGTAAAGAAATGAATGTTATTTTCTGATAGAATAAAATGATCACAGAAAGTGATAGAAAATGCATGTTATATCAATATAGTTATTTTCTTAGATGCTATGTGGATGAACTATTAAAATGTGGAAGGAGGAAAGAAAAAACAGAAATGATGGAGAAAATATGGTTAGTTTGTTAGAATCAAAAGACAAAATGAGAACAACCATGATTTTTTCAACTCACTGGTGGATCAAAGGACTTTGGAGGCAATTGAGAATTCAAATGTGGTGCATTCCGGCAATTTATGAAAAGTTTCTGCTAATATAGAATCAGATTGCCTGGGGTGACTTAACTGTAAACTGAAAGAGATTCTGAACAAGAGTGGCTGATTTTCTATTAACTTCATGAGTTAGATGATAGGTTTTGGCCTATCCTTTCATGCTTGTAGCATACAATACGATAGGTTTTGGCCTCACATGTTGTCTGTGTATATGTTGGTTCTGTTTATTTCACTTTTTGCTTCTTTGCTTGCATTGGTTATATTGGTTCTGTCTTTACCTGGATGCAAATTTCTACTTAGTATGAACCGGATTTACGAAACACAAAAGATTGAATCTTGTCGGATTTATATTGGTTATATTGATTAGCATTAAATGATTGATGGGCAATCTGGTTTTTATCAAAATAGTAGAAGAGACCATTTTAACTTTTAATGGTTGTTGGATCCCAAATTTATTTTCCAAGGAAACTGAGGTTACTACCTTTTGCTTTGCTGGTATTAAGTTTCGATTTGCTTCTCAAATGTGTTGCAATTGTTGCTTATTACTATGATCTCGATTGTTTAATGGAAGAAATTGTTTGTTTTTTGTGTTTGTTGGGAATGCAGATCCTAAAATGATGTGTGCTCAGAATTGGTTATGGAGTGAAATCAACGGTTAGTAATTGTCTAATTTCTATTTATAAAATTAAAATTGTAGTTTTATATTTGCTAGTTACAATTTGATATTTCATTCTTTAATTCATTGTTATTGTAGGTTCTTCAACTATGTCCGGAGATTGTACCGTTCAAACAATTCTTGATGATGGGGAGCCTAATGAAGAGGATGGGAGTTGTGTCACAATTATGGATGATTAGACATTTTGTAATAATTTAGTAGCCATTTTAATTTCTTAAACTTGTTGGATTAATTTGTTGGTTTGTAATTATTTTAAGCCTTTTTAGCATTTTGTAATTTTTTAGCCTTTTTAATTTGTTGGTTTGTGGAGGATAAGACATTTTGTAATTTCTTACACTTGTAGGATTTGTTTTGTAACTTTTTATTTTTGAATTTCTTGAACTTGTTGGACTTTTGATACTTAGTTCTTGGACTTATTGGATTTATTTTATTTTTATGTTTAGTTGGTGATTTTAGTTATGATTTATTGATTTATAGATGTATTGATGTTTGGTGATTTATTGATTTATAGTTATGATTTATTGGCTGCCCAATGAATGGGCTTGAATTGGCTGCCTAATAATGCCTTGAATGGGCTTAAATTGGCTGCCCAATGAATGGGCTTGAATGGGCTGCCTAATAATGCCTTGAATGGGCTTGAATTGGCTACCTAATAATGCCTTGAATGGGCTTAAATTGGCTGCCCAATGAATGGGCTTCAATTTGGCAAAAAAGAGCTCAATGGGCTTTAAAAAAAAAAAAAAATTAGTTGGGCCAGATTTGGGCCCAACAGGTTAAACGGGGCCCGGCGGGGCGGGTCTGGGCCCCGGAAAAAAAACCCGATTATTATTCGGGCCGGGTCTGGGTTTAGGGTCTTGGCCCGCGGGTCGGGCCCGGGTATGCAAAAACCCGGCCCGAACCCGACCCGTTGCCATCCCTAACCAAAAACTTCTCTCCACAAAATTTGCATGGAGATAACTAATCTCCATGCATTAGGATTGAATTGACAAACACCTAAACCTAATTTGACTAATAACTCTCTAGCGAAGGCATTTAAAGGAAACCTAAGGCCACCTAAGAAGTAAGATTCATAGATGCCTATTCCAAAACGGGGTTCACAACACCACTCTCCATGGACGGGCAGCCTAGGGTTAAACTCGTCTGGAATTTGATACCAGGATTTAAGACTACTTAATCTTTGTTCGTCCGTCTTAGAATGGACGCCTACAGCACAACTAAAGACGGTTTCTACCTCGTCCGTAGGATTGGACGGAGAACCAGCTTGAGAGCAAGAAGCTCTCCTAAGCTGTTCTTGGACGACCTCAAGAGGAAACCCAGGGGCCCCAGAAGAGTAATTCTCGTCCGTGCTTCCTCCACTCCCATCACTAGTGCTGCTAGAACTAGACCTATCACTAGTATCCTCACAGTACTCGTCTATAGCCTTATTAAGGCTATCAGTAGACGAGGAAGCAACAGACATCTCTAATAAAAACTTAAAACCTAAAGACGAGGAGAAGAAGAGTACCTGGCTCTAGACGGAAGAAGACTCTAGACGCAGAGGAACTCCTAGACGAGGCTCTAGACGATGGATGTCAAGGAAGAAAATCTCTGGAATGAGGAGGGTTAAGGGAGGCATTCCACTATTTATAGGATGCTGACCTGGGTAATCGAAACGACCCAACCAATACGAAAGCGACACGTGGCATCTACCTCGGAAAAATAAATCGACGGAATCAGTCACCAATAAAAAAATGACACGTGGAGCAGTAATTATGAACGGATTATATACATCCAAGGACGTCCAACCCTTTGGACGACTCACATGGACGAGGGGGCAACTGATGGTGTCACAAATTATCCAAGTCCATAACCTGTCCATATGTCTCGTCCAACCAAAGAAGCTACATTAGGTGGAGGAAATCCCTAACGTCCTGGCTAACCTCGTCCATAGATGGACGAGGAATACCACATGAAATCTACTCATTATTTATGCAGGGCAAGCCTTCCAAGATGGTCTCGTCCATCTTTCACTAAAGATGGACGAGCTTGTCGTGGAAGTCTCGTCCATCTTTGCTAAGGATGGACGAGTTCATCGGCCCGTCCAACACAGGTAACTTCCACAGCGGTTATGGAAGTTACCCCCAATTCTCCGGACTCCTCGACATTGGGAACGGTTACTAAACCGATAACCGTTACACACATATACTATATAAGGCTTCTTCGATGAATGGTAAAGGGTATTCAGACAATTTCTTTTTGAGAGAATTTTCATTCCTTACAGAGAGTTCAAAAGTAACTAACTTCATCATCGGAGGATTTTTGGCCGGTCACCACCGGTCTCCTCTGATCCAGTGTTCTTCGTATTACAGGAGATAGCCCAAAGATCATCGCTCGAGTCATGTCAACCCACTGATATCCAAGAAATTATCATGACTAATCAATGATGCACGGATCCCAGTACGTGACTAACACACCAACTTGAGAAAGATGTCGGCTGCAAAGTTCTTCAGTTCATTCAACAATGAAGATTAGGAAGCTTCTTGGTCACAAAACTCTTGGCGCAAATACTTAGTAGCTTCTACAGAGAATATGATGAACTTGATTCTATCTTCAGTCACAATTTGCATGCATAATCACTTTGCATCACTTGAGACGGCCCTTAAAATAATCCTTATATATGTCTAGGGTTGTGAGAAAAGAAATTCTGCACAAATACTCATGGATATGCATGAAATTAGATCTGAAAATTCTAATTTCGTAATTCTTGATAGATTCAACTTCTGTCGAGCTTCAACATTAAATCTCGATAAAAAGGATTCTGTCAAGATATCTGTCGAGTTTTAATGAACAACACTTCTTCACTTGTTTCCTGGTCAAACTTGCATGGCTTCAATACTAAACTTGAACATTTGTTTCTTGAAGTATTAAACCCATCCTAGATTTATCCATTTACAAGTAAAGTACGATTTGTCAAAGGATTATCTAATGACATAAAAATGTCCCTAACACAAAACAAAAAGAAAATATTTGCAATGGCAGCCATGTATCCTTGTTTTAGAGAGTCCGCTACACCACAGCAAAATAACTATTATGACTGTGGTCTATACGTCATGGCTATTTTTAGAGAAATACGTTAATACATTTAAGAAGAATGATGAAATCTTGTTTCTCGATATCCTTAAGAATGTTGATAATTCTGTGGAGTCCACAATGTGCATTGAATTACTAAACATTATTGGATACCTAAGTACAAAAAACTCTTATCCTCTTGTCAGTATCTATATGGTATACAATTAATAATACATTATTAGCAATTAATTCTGTGTTATGCCATATTTGTATCCTTTCTTCACTGTTATTTTCCATCATTTTGCAACAAAAAATGTGATTATTCACTCTCTTTCTTAGATTTTCTGGTACCCGCACAGGTTCTTCTCATGGTGTTGGTGTTGGTGGTGTTGAACCTCCTAACTAGTATCACCGCCACAACTAACTCAAATTCCACCACCACCACTTCCTTATCAAGCCATGCAAATGCAATATCCTACCCTGATTTTCAACACCTGAATATATAAGAGACCATAGTCGAGACTAAGGCTGCGTTTGTTTCAGTGGTAAATTGAAATCTGAAAACACTTTACACCCAGGTCCATGTTTGGCACCACTTGAAAATATAGTCAAATTGAAAATAGAATTTAGTTTGACTGTAAAATACACTAGCCAAGCCGTAAATTCATTTCAGGACTCATTTTACCTTTAAGTGGTTTCCGTAAATACTGACTCCTCACACATTCCTCTCACACACTCCTCACACAGTCTGACTCATACCTTTCCAACCTCACCTCAGCTCCACCCCACACACCAATGAGAGAGAGACAGAGCTCCACCCCACACTTTGATGCCAGTCCGAGGTCCACCCCATACTCCGATGAGCACACAAATGTCATTTCATGATTGGCAGACAACAGTGGTGAGATGGTTATTTATGCCTTTCTCTTAGGATTTTCCAGTCATTTCCGTCAAAAAGAGTAATACAAGTGTTAAGTACAAGAGATTACTTAATCTTACTCATCTAAGTTACAAAAGATACAAAGTTTAGAAAACTTTGTTTCAATGGCCATCCAAGGTACACAAGTACCAATGTACACAAAACACACACTATTTTTGTATTTTTCTAATTTTTCAATTTTTATTTTATTTTATATGAAAAATAAAATAAACAAAACTGAAAACAAACAAACAAAAACATGTTAAACAAAGCAAAGCATAATACTAGACTGACTCAAACATGAAAGCAAAACACACAAGTAATACTAACACAAAAACAAGAAGAGAGAGAGAGAAAAAGTGATAAAATCAATTGGAACCCTTTTCCTTCCACACCTTGGAAGAATCTTTCCTTTGAGTGAACCCTTGAACTGGTGGTGAAGGGGAAGAATTGAAACCTTTTAAGTTCGAAAGGAACATGAGGGCTTTAAGAAGATTTCCAAGGGGAGCAAAAGAGGATGGATAAATAGCCTCGACATCAAATCCATGAAACAATGCATCTATCAAACCACGATCCCATTGAAAATTCGACCAATCTATTAAATCCGACACTCGCCACTCTTCATCAACTTCATGTGGTGGGTCAAGAATTTTGTTTGTTGGATGGCAGGGAAGCCACTTATCTGTTAGAACCCGAATAGAGGATCCAGTGCCCACTAGCCAATAACAGCCCTTCCTTAAAATAGGTTGAGCCGCTAGAAGACTTTTCCAAACATATGAACTATGAGGATTATCAGTAGCCTCCAAAAAGGAACTTCGAGGAATATATTTTGCCTTAAAGCACCTGTAGAAAAGAGAGCCTTGGTCATTCAACATTCTCCACCCTTGCTTCGCTAGCATAGCAAGATTAAAACTTCGAATATCTCTGAAACCTATTCCCCCCCCTCCTTCTTTGACTGAACAAGAGACTCCCAACTCTTCCAATGTATCTTCTTTTCATCACCACACTGACCCCACCAAAACCTAGCGCACATCACATTTAATTCATCACATAGTTTCATTGGTAATTGAAACACTCCCATTGTATATGTAGGAATCGATTGGGCCACGACTTTTATTAGAACTTTCTTCCTAGCTCTAGATAGCAACTTTCCTTTCCACCCCTGAATTTTCTTCCAGACACTCCTTGAGAAATGAAAAGGCTTGATATTTGGATCTACCAATTAAAGTGGGCAGCCCCAAACAAGATTCAAATTTGGCCACCTCCTTTACTCCCAACACATGTGTGATCCATTCTTTTTGTGCCCTCGTTGTATTGCTACTAAAGAACACAGAAGATTTTTTTAAATTGATACATTGACCAAAAGCCACTGCATACAATTCTAATACTTCTAAGATCAACTGCACTTCTTCCTGTTTAGTTTGACAAAACAAAAGAGAATCATCAGCAAAAAGAAAATGGGAAATAGTAGGGGCTGTTTGGCTAATGGCAACACCGTGAAGCCGACCATTCACCTCTTCCTTGGCCAATAATGATGTGAAAGCCTCTGCACATATCAAAAATAAATAGGGGGATAAAGAGTCACCCTGGCGAATCCCCCTAGTAGGCCGAAAATTACCAAAGGCCTTACCATTAATACGGACGAAGAACAAGGAAGTAGTGACACAACTCATAACTCGATCAATCCACCCTTGAGGAAATCCCAGCTTCAACATCATGCCCTTCAGAAAAGACCACTCAACACTGTCATATGCCTTACTAATGTCTAGCTTCAATGCAAGAGCAACTTTTTTTACCCTTCCTCTTGCTATGCATGGCATGCAAAGTTTCATATGCAACAAATACGTTATCTGTAATCAAACGGCCAAGCACAAAAGCACTCTAGGTGGGTGAAATTAATTGGGGCAAAATCACCTTCAATCTGTTAGCCAAGACCTTAGAAATAATTTTATAAATAACATTACATAGGCTAATAGGTCTGTAATTTGACATTTTCTTCGGAGATTTTATTTTAGGGATGAGAACAATATAGTATAATTTATATCAGTCAACATATTACCATTATTCAAAAAATCCAAAATCGCATGAGTCACATCAGTCCCAACAATATGCCAAAATATTTGATAGAAAAGAGCATTCTTACCATCCAGTCACATCAGCACTAAATGCACTAAATAAAACATTAAGCATATTTGGAGACATCTTATGAGAGACGGCATTAAGGCATTCCTTCATCCAGTCACACCTACCCGAAGAAAAAATATCCTCAAAATAATTTACTGTCACCTTTGCTACATCCTCAATCTCTTCAACCCACACACCCTCTAGAGTTTCAATTCCCTGAATGAAATTTCTACGTTGCCTTTGTGAGGCCTTTGAGTGGAAAAATTTAGTACTCTTATCCCCAGACTTTAGCCAAGACAAGCGAGAGCGTTGTGCCCAATATATTTCTTGCTTAAGGTGGAGATTGTCGAGCTGTTTACTTACTGCCACAAAGTCAGATCTGGTTGCCTCAGTTTAATCACAAACATTCAGCTTTTCAAGCAATTTTTTCAGTCTCTTAATCTCGGCCACCTGAGGATTTGTCCTAGTTGAACTCCAAGCCTATAATTCTGCCCCACAATGCAAAATTTTATTGTTAGTACTAACCAAAGAAGCCCCTCCACCCCCTGATCGACCCCAAACTTCTCCAACCAAGTCTTCACACTCTTAAAACCCCGAGCAACACATCCTTGGAGTCTATTATCCTTACCAATCTGCAAAAGTAATGGCATATGATCCAAAGCATGCGAAAATTCATGGGACACCGAGCTTGCCGGGAATGCATTTAACCACTCCTTATTTGCAACAGCACGATCAAGCCGTTCCCTAGTATTGGCTGCACCTGGTTGCTTGTTATTCCATGTGAACTTATATCCCCGAAAACCCAGATCAATCAGTTGACAAGACTTCAAGGCAGCCCCGAACTTCTCCATTGTTTTGCCTGTGGCGAATGAATGCTTAGCTTTTTCGATGAATATAAATAAGCATTAAAGTCACCAATGTAGCACCATGGACTAGTCACCAGCGAAGAAAGATACTTCAAAAGAGCCCAAGATTTTTGTTTCTGACATGATTCCGGCTAGCCATAAAACCTGGTTTAAAACCATTGAAATCCATTATCCTCGACAACCTTTGCCAAGACATGATTCTCTATATAATTAATCACTTCTAACCTTACATCCTCCTTCCAAATCAACGCTAAACCACCACCCAAATTAGGTTTCTTCACAATTAATTTGTTCAGATAGACCAGGTCTCGACAATGTTTCATTCTAAGCCCTTGGCAGTTCCAACTTAGCAACCTCATTGTACTTGACAAGGGTGTTTTGACACCCCCGCCGTTTCAAATAATTGAGAACCATCCCCAGACTTAACTCTCTTCTCTGCCAGCTCATCACCCTTGTCAAATACATCTTGTTGCATTCCTTGGCTGCCTCTCTTGCCCAAAATAGACTTTGCTCCCTCTTTTAATAAATCCATGGGTCCAAAATCCATGCGTGTGAACCTAGTCCATTTGCTTTGCTTGTCTAATCCCTGAGGCCCAAATGCTCCATTCTTATTCATAGGCCCAGGAAAGACCCCTAGCCTGTCCCAACTTGGACTAAAATTTTCAGCACCTAATGTAATCCCATCCATCCCTTCCATCTCTGTAGACTTCTCTCCTTGATACTCAGGATTTGGTAACGAAACTTCTGGAATATTACTGAGATTTTCAATATTACCAGCAGCTTATGTATCCATGCAAACCCTAGTGAATACGTCCCCACCGCCGCTGTCATTCACCTCTGTTACCCTACCACTCCCTTGTTGTGAACGGACAGTCCTCGCCTCAATGCCATGATCAGCCTCACCCCACTACCTACCTCTACTACTTGGTGAACGTGCTCAAGTTCCAATTGCCTTCATCCATTCCCCATATTGACATTCTGCTTCCTCACCATTCTTAGTTGCCACAAAGTATTAAGCACAATGCTTAAAGTCATGCCCAAGCAAGCCGCAGTAATGGCAAAATAGAGCAAGTCTCTCATATTTAAATGTAACCCAAGTCTTCTGCACATTCGATCCTACCAAAAAAGCTCCTCTCCGAATAGGTTTAGATAAAGAGAGGGCAACCTTTACATGCATAAAAAAATTTGGGAGGTCCTGTTTCTGCCTATTCTCCACCTCCTCCACCACACCTAAACATCCCCACCGCTTCAACGACTGATAGAGAGACCATGTCGAACGGTGACCCCCAGATTTGTACCCAAAAGGAAGTTGAATCGAACCTCACGTTGCCAGCAGTCATCCCGAGTTTCCATCAGACTAACAATAAAACTTGATTGTCAAAGGTCCATGGTCCACCTCTTAACACCCTAGCCATGTCAAATTCTGAGTTAAACTTGAATTGAAACAGATTTGCCCTGACTTCTACCACTAGTACCTGATTCTCGAAGCCCCATGCACGTTTAAGAGTGCCCTGAGCAACCCTCTTGTTAAAAGACCTACACGTGAGAAATTTCCCAATCAAACTCTAAGAAAAGCTTTCAATCTCTTCCTTCCGTCCTTCATCCGAAATAGAGATAATCTCTTCCTCCTCTGTGGTCAATTTCATGTTCTCCAAAATATTTATCATGTCGTCTACCATAATCCAAGAAGAATTGTCACTGAAAAAACAAAGAAAAGTCAGGCCCTTAGTATAAACTAAGGGAGATCCTTGTTTACGAACAAGAGAGAGCTCCTACCCTAGAGGATAGAGACATCGTTGAATTCGATTAAGTCATCATTGATATATATCCTAGAGTACTCTTTTGAGATAGGCTCGCATCTCCTACAATTTTCATTCACTCGTCTCTTTCTTCATTGACTTAGCAAAAGATATAAAATTCTTTGATTAGATCAATACGAACTTTGTGCTCTTGATCAGCTGTCTCGATGGTGTGTGCAAATAGTGTATGTTAATGTATTGAAGTTTTGAGACAATGCCCTTTTTTATTGGGCTGGATCCTGGTTAGAATATCTCAATCCAAATCATCCATTGTAGTGTTAGAGCTCGATCTATTTTACTTCAAACAAGCTCAAACTAGGCCTTGCATTTGCCTCAAATCCATTAATCGATTGAACCACTTGTCACAAGAATTACAATACAAATAAAAAAGTACAAGTAATTAAGTGAACTTGTTTCATAATAGAGCATGATAACCATTATTCATAACTAAACATACACATACACATACACATTCACATAGGTATTATCAATACTAGCACCAAAAGTTTATTATAAAAACTGAGCACATCTAATTACACATCCCTTTTAGGGTATCTAAAGCAAAATAATAACACCGGTACATACAATCATTAACCAGGTTGAAGCATTGTTTCCGCCAACGAGGTTTAATATAAAAAATACTTAAAACACCTAACATGAAAATAATGTAAGATAGTGATAAACTTATAAAAAGGACTTGAAGATCAATTTGATACCATTTTTCTTCGTCACTTGCCTCTAAAGTTTCTTGTGGCAATGGAGGGGACTCATCTATCTTAACACAACTTTTCTCCAGTGGTGGACCACAAAGAAATGGATTTCCTTCGTAGCTACTCTTTCCAAATGTTCCAAATTGTGCTTTCATGTCTAGAAGTTCACCGGATAAGTTGTTGTAAGCCACATTGAAAATTTCGAGAAAATTCAAAGACACCAATGTTGAAGGAATTTTCCCACTGAGATTGTTGTGAGAAAGGTCTAAACTTTCTATTTGAGTCATATTTGAGAAAGTTCTTGGAATAGAACCTGTCAACTGATTGTAAGACAAGTTCAATGCATGAATTGAAGATAATTGTCCTAACTCTGGAGGGATTTCACCTGTTAGCCTGTTTGATGACAAGTCTAACACTGATATCCTATCAAGGACACGACCCATGTACAGGTCAGACCTGTATTTCGTCACAATCTCAATCTTAACTATAGTGTTGAAGTAAGTATATGACCCTTCAATTTCAAAACCCACATCTAAAAGAGATTTATATGGGAAAATACCAGTTGGGAAAGCTACATAACTACTACTGCCATAGTCAAAAACACCCTCTACTGGTTTCCCAAAGGCTATGTTCATAAAACAGTATGGTATTGTCCCGGAAAAAGAGTTCTTAGAAAGATCAATAATGCTTAACATCTTTAACCTACATAGCTTCTTCGGAATCAAACCACTAAAATTATTGCCCCTCAACAAAAGGCCTTTTAAGTTTGGAAATCCATCAATTTCATCAGGGATGTTGCCGAAAATGTTATTGTCCCTAATGTCCAATGTCAGAAGATATGATGAATTGAGAATGGCTTTTGGTAATGACCCTGTGAGTTTGTTCCCATGCAAAAGTAGGTGTTGAACCTTTTGTAAATTCAAGCAAGATGGTAACAATCCAGAGAGCAAGTTCCGAGAAAGGTCTATTATATCAAATGCACTTACTCCACATGGAATTTGACCTTCAAAAAAGTTGTTACTCAAGTTAAGAGTTGATGATATTATATCTAAACTTTGATTTCCTCCTATCCATTCAGGAATTGTACCATACATGTGATTGTTGCTAACATCTATGTACATCAAGTACTTTGAGGGTACCACTGGAAAAGAACCTACGAAATGATTATTGCTCAATTCCAAAACCTCTAGTGAGGATAGGTTGAAGTGCTTTGAGAAAATTTCACCTTGAAAATGATTATTTGATAACCTCAAAGCCATCAATAAGGTGCAATTGGCAACGATTTCCATTGGTAACTCTCCAGAAAAATTATTGGAGGACAGATCCAATACTCTCAAACTACTCATGTCACAAATTGAGGATGGGGGTCTACCTTCAAAATGATTGTAAGATAAAATTAGAATCTCTGATTTTGGAATAATCTTTCCTATATTTTCTTGAAGCTGCCCATCAAAGCTATTATTAGAGACATCCAAAAAATTAAGATCTATACTTTGATTTGATGGCAAATGTAATGGACCCATGAAAGAGTTACCTTGAAGATTCAACCATTGTAGTCCAGTATTGTTTTTAAGCAACCAACTGGGGAAGCTTCCTTTCAACTTCATTCTAGACAAAAAAAGAACTTCTAAATCATGCTGACCTAAGAGAAACTTGAGAAGGTCGCTAGTGGGATTGTTTAGATTACAATTAGACAATACTAAGACTTGTAATTGAAACAAAGGGTCCCAACTGGGGTTTTTAGTTTCTATGTGAAGTTTGTTGTTGTCATCATTCCATAATTGAATCACCTTAAGCTTGGAGTGATTATAAAATGAGCTAAAAGGGAATAAACCTTCAAAAAGATTGTTACTCAAATCAATGTTCTCAAGTGATGTCATGCTGGCTATTAGAGATGGAGACCAGTTTCCACCAAAAAGATTATCACTCAGATCAATGAACTTCAAGGTTGTTAGATTAGCTATTGAAGTTGAAGATATGATTCCACTGAACCGGTTGTATGATATAACGAACAACGTAAGAGATGTCAAGTTGTTTAAACATGGAGGAAGGATCCCTTCAAAATGATTAGAAGAAAGATCTAACTCTTCGAGTTTCTTCAGTGAACACAGTTCTGTCAAAAGCAAAGGGATTAGCAATGTCTATGCTAAATACGTGCCACCACAAGAATCAGCAAGACATGTCAATTTGGTAGATTCTTACCTTGATTTAAAGTTCCATTTAGACTATTGCCTTGTAATGATATAGCCTTGAGAGAAGATAGTGTTGCAATATGTGGAGAAATACTTCCAGTGAAATGATTAAAGCTCAAATCTAAAATCTCCAAATTGCTGAAACTTGCCATATCTATAAAGATAAATGACGAGAAATTTTGTCAACAGAAAATTTTTAATATTGCTAAGTGGTTTATACTTAAAGACTTGTCTAATCACAAGCAAATTTTTGTAGCCGTTAACTATAGATGTTGGAATGTTTACCCTTGAATGGCAAGGTTCCATTAAGGCTATTCGCTCCCAAGATGAGGACCTCCAAGTTGCTTAAATTAACTAGTTCTACATCACCAGTGAAGATATATGCATTTGTCAAATATTTTTTTTGATGAACCATTTGTCAAATTGAAACTAACAGAACTAAACACATTTCAAAATTCAAATTGGAATGAACTAAAAATTCAATTAAAATGCAAATTGAAGAAAATTGCACGTACCTTCGCCCAAAAGAGGCCCTTCCATTTTATTGCCAAATAGGTCCAGATATTTGAGAACTGGAAGGGCATCCAAGAATTTCAAAACTTCCTTGTCAAAGGAATTATCTCTTAAAATTAAGTCTGTTAGCTTGCTGAGCTTAGTAAAACGATTGGGTTCTGTAAAAAAAAATATATATATATATATATATATATATATATGCATCAATTGGGTTCTGTAAAAAAATTGGGTTTTTTTTTTTCTCCCTAATCATTTCAAGTGATTCTCTAAAAGTAAGAAGATGCTCACATACCTTCATTTCCTAACCAGCCACGAAAACTATTGGAAGACAAATCAAGAATTCGTAGCTCCTTGAAAGAGTGCAACAGAGACACGTTTAGCCAAGCATCGACATAATCACTGGCAAAATTCTCATATTGCCACAAATTGTTGAGAGAGAGCTCAATCACATGACCTTTGGTGGTATTACACCTAACCCCCTCCCAATTACAACACTCACTCTTTGCCTCGTTAACCCATGAAAGAAGAAGGTTGGCATTGTTAATATTGGATTTCAGAAATCCCTTCAATTCTAACAAACCGATCCTCTCTTCCTCCATACAGCATTTATTCTCACGAATGAGAATAAGGAGTGGTAAAGCCCATAGGAAAAACTTTACTGAAGGCCACTCCATTAACAAAAAGGGCTGCACAAGTAAATAATGGCATTTTGTAAATCTTTGATGGTGTATTCTTGTAATTTCATAGAGCCTTCGCAATAAGATTGCTGAATTATAAAAAGGTCTAGTCTTTTGACAATCCATTTTAGAAAAAATTTTATTAGTAACAAATGCCTAAGGCATACCCATTATAAAAAGTCAAATTCGGCAACTCCCTAAAAGCGTTTTCTACAGCTTTCAAGACTTTAGACTAATTTAATACACACGTTGAACAAAGAAGCTTTCAAGACGTTAGACTTTAGACTAATTTAAAAAACACGTTAAAAAAGAAATCTGAATTCAAGACTTTAGACTGATTTCATAGACTTTTAGAGTCATGACTAAAGAGTCTAGCTGAGAATAGACCAAATAAAAACCACGTAGTTTGGAATCTATCACAAATCACAATTTCACACAACACCGTCGTACATGGTCATACTCTAGATTTTACAATACCTACAAAACAACCTTCTTCTCCTTCTTGGCAATTGCACTCACACTGTGCACATTGTTTTACAAAATAATGGCAAAGTCATGTTAATTTTTTTTTTTCTTTGTAAAATATGTTAACAAATATATCTTTAATGAAATGAAAAAGCCCACCACGCTACCACCCCTCCAAGCCCAGACCCGGATATATTTGGACTAGATCTCTCCTTCTAGGATGCAGCCTAGCCCAGCCCAATTGTTATGTGTGTGTGTGTCTCTCTCTCTCTCTCTCTCTCTCTCTCTCTCTCTATATATATATATATATATGATAATAAGAAAAAAGAAAAAAAAATTTATGATAGGCTACAATTTTGTTACCAACTAGTCACTAATCCGTGTGATGTACGGGAAAACTATTGAATATGAGATTTTAAAATCTTTTCATTAAACTCCCCACCACAAAGATATAAATTTACCATAACACAAACTTTTTGTATGAAAACAAAGATAATGATATTTAATGGATTGGGTAATAACACAAGCTTTTAGAAGAAAACAATATGCACATAAAAAAAAAAAAAAAAAAGAAGAAGAAAACAATTTGATTTAAAAAGTTGGAAATTTTAGTACATGCAAGAGCAGCTACAATTGTTAAGGAAGGATTAAAGGTCTTATAAGAAATATTTTTTTTCCAATATTTGGGCCCAATGGTAGATTTCAAAGAAGGCAACATGTTACACAAAATTCTTCTCATGAGCAGAGAATAGAACAAACATATTCTTATGACCACACTCATATAGCTTCTAAGTTCTAACTATTATGCTAAGGAATGAAACAATATTAGTAATAAAAAAAGTATCATAATCTAGCATACTAATTTAAAAGTTATACAATTTCAAACACAACCTCACTATGAAAATTCCACCGACATTCAAATATTACTTAGTTTAAGTAAAATGGTAAAATTAATAAAACTAACGTTTGGAAAAGAGGGTTAAAGCGTATCTTTTGAATTTGGAACATTTTTTTATTATTATTCACACTTTAAAACAATAATAGCAAATTTCAAAACCAAATATAAATAGATTAACATATAATACAGAACACTATTATAGATTTTATCTTATACAAGGTTCTTAGCTATCTCTGCTAGTTCCAATTGAATTAGATTTCTATTCTATGTGGTAACTTCTTTCTCTACTAATTTTAATTGAATTAGGTTTCTAATTTAGTTGAACTAGTATCCTCTGCATCATACCAAACAACTTTGAACCTACACACACAGAGTCACACAAAGATGACGTCTAATAATCCCACTTTAAAGATAATAATGTTCTCTAAAGGTGATATCTTTAAGCCTAATAATTCTGCTTAAAAGATATTCTTAATCTCTAAAAGGTGAAATCTTTACTCTTATTCATTACAGAGTCAATGTGGACTCCGTCCATGCACCAAACTACAGTAGAATGAATCTCCCAGAAATTTTATGCTTTCAGGAGCATGGGATCAAATATAAACACATCAACGCATAATCAAATTATATCCTTAACTTAATCCTACTTTAGATCAATTTGGCTGAGATTAAAATATACAATTTTATTTTTCTTGACTTCAATCAAACTCAAACTTAATTATAACTTTTGATCACAAAAAAAAAAAAAAAAGAATAAATAAATATACCAGGAAAATAAATAAAATGGTTCACAGATTTTTATTTAATAATCTCTAAACAAAACCAGTCCCTAGAAATATCTAGATTAATATATAAAATTTTCTTTTTCTTGACTTCAAACAAACTGAAACTCAATTATAAGTTTTGAAAAAATAATAATAATAATATAAATGAATAAATCAACCAGGAAAAAAGTCCAAAAATATACTGCTTCTATAAGGCTTTTATCACACAATTTTTGCGTGATAAAATTGACCCACTTAAGTCAATGTTCCACCAAATTCTCGTTTAATAATCTCTAAACAAAACTAGTCCCCAGAAATATGCATGTGTGTTTTCCTTACTGTGCACAAACACATTATTCAATATATCTATATATCTAAACCAGAAATCAGGTTCAACAAAAGAACAAACGAAAAAACATTCTCCATTAATCTAAACGCAACCCATCAAAGCCTTAGATTTCTAGACAACAAAAAACAGACCCCAACTGATCAAAACGAATAAAAAAGCCTATGGAGTATAATGGTTACCTGCCTGTGGCCAGAACTCGCTGTCACAATGGATCAGATTCGAACCAGCGCTTTAAGTTGAGCGGAGCAGAGGTACTTAGGGTCCAAAAGTTTTTTTCTCTTTGTGTACTGTGAAGTCAGAGAACATAAAGTAGTGTGAGTTATGGCTTGGGTGGCAATTTATAAGAGAAAATTAAGGAAGAAGAGTTCTTGTAGGAGTGGAAGCTATGAAGAGAAATTTTCGTACCTTGAGGTTGAGAAAGAAATGTTTGTAACAAAAGAATAGTTTGCAGCAACACACATAGGTTTATACATATATAGGAGAGTAAGTCGGTACCTCCTTCATTGTGAAGACTTCCACGTCACTCCAACAAAATCCAATTTCTAATGGGATTCTTAATACATGGCAACCGGCTAAGTGACATTAATCTAACTATACGTATCCATATAGGGTCAGACTTAGGTTCAGTGTCCAGTAGTACTAGACCCGTTGAGATGATGACATGTGTCCACTTTTAGACACGTGTCACCATTTGATCGGATCCAGTGCATTGAACCTAAACCAAGTCCATCTATATATGATCTTCTAATATCTATCATATAAAATCGGATTTTTATTTTATTTTAAAAATAATGCTGATGTGGAAAGAGAAATAATAAATATATAAGATATAAAATCTAAAATAAAAAGAAAAAGAAAATAGTTAATAAGAAAAATATATCTATATATTTATATGCAACAAAAAATATTGTTTTGACTTCACTCAATATTTTACTATTTTATTAGATGTGAGTTTTGATGGATAACATTTTCTTTTTATATCATTCATGTTCCCAAAGTTTTTCAAATTAAATATCAATAGTTATATTATCAATCAAATGTTTAAATTTCAAATTTTTATAGTTTAAAATTATGCATTAATATAAGTTTATGGATCGAATAAAAGATAATATCTGATTAGTATAAAATTTTATATGCATGTTAAGAATATAAATAATTTGTAAGTAACGTGTAATTCAACAATTAGATTTTTAAAATATGTAGTTATATTAATTTATTTAATGAGATTTATAACTATTAATTTCAACCAAATTTGCAACCAAACTTTCTGCACAAAAGAATGATAAAATTTAGCTACAAAACTGGTTGAATTACAGTCTAGCTAACATCTTACTCAATAAAATAAATATTATTACATATTTTGAAAATCTAGCCATTAAATTCCATTTTTTTTACGCTCTTAATACACATGTTAAATTCTATGTCGATAAGATATTATTTATTCTATAATCTATAAGTTTATATTTTATGCATAATTTTAAATTATAAAAACTTGTAATTTAAACAATTTATTGATGACATAACTATTGTGGGGTCGAAAAATTTACGACCCCGGCCCACTTTATATTAAGGCCCAAAGCCTAAGCCGAGGAGAAATATTGCCGGGAAAAGGTCTGATTAGACACCCCAAGTTCTCCCTTATGAATGTTATCATGAAAACCACGACCAACCATCGTTTGGTGACCAAGGCCTAACCTTTCAACCTACTCTCTACAAATTTTATTGTTTGGACCTTTAACGTACGGACCCAACACATTAACCTAGGGTCGTTACAAATTGTGTCCTTACAATTGGCGCCGTCTGTGGGGAGGCTTATGCGTTGGCACAGACGGTGGGTCGAGCTCCTGTCAACCCAGGGCTTGCGAAAGCCCCTCCATTACTTTTAGCGGCCTGGTGTTGTTGCCCTAGTATAAAGTTCTATTAAGGGCTATGCTTCGAAGCACTAGTGACAAGAACAGTTCTAAGGGCTTCCACCATCAGTTCGACGCCCCGTGCCTTGGTCGGGGGGTTAATCCTTGGTAAGTTTTGGACAGAACCAAGGCATTGTACGGTCCTCGGACTCAAGCCTATGGGGAAACCAACTACTTAAAAGAGAAATTGTAAGTTTTGGACAGAACCAAGGCATTGTACGGTCCTCGGACTTAAGCCTATGGGGAAACCAACTACTTAAAAGAAAAATTGTAAGTTTTGGAAAGAACCAAGGCATTGTACAGTCCTCGGACTCAAGCCTATGGGGAAACCAACTACTTAAAAGAAAAATTGTAAGTTTTGGACAAAACTAAGGCATTGTACGGTCCTCGGACTCAAGCCTATAGGGAAACCAACTACTTAAAAGAAAAATTGTAAGTTTTGGATAGAACCAAGACATTGTACGGTCCTCGGACTCAAGCCTATGGGGAAACCAACTATTTAAAAGAAAAATTATAAGTTTTGGACAGAACCAAGGCATTGTAAGCCTATGGGGAAACCAACTATTTAAAATAAAAATTGTAAGTTTTAGATAGAACCAAGGCATTGTACGGTCCTCGGACTCAAGCCTATGGGGAAACCAACTACTTAAAAGAAAAATTATAAGTTTTGGACAGAACCAAGGCATTGTAAGCCTATGGGGAAACCAACTACTTAAAAGAAAAATTGTAAGTTTTGGACAGAACCAATGCATTGTACGATCCTTGGACTCAAGCCTATGGGGAAACCAACTACTTAAAAGAAAAATTATAAGTTTTGGACAGAACCAATGCATTGTACGATCCTTGGACTCAAGCCTATGGGGAAACCAACTACTTAAAAGAAAAATTGTAAGTTTTGGACAGAACCAAGGCATTGTACGGTCTTGGGACTCTGACCCATGGAAAGATTACCCACTGAAAATTGGGTTAAGTCCTAGACCGAAGGGAAGTCCCGGTTTATCCTGGGATCCTTAATTCTAAGGGAACTGATGCAAACGAGTGTTTAGGCCCGGTATAGCCATACCTCAGTCCTCGGGCCAGATGCCAAAAACGATTAAGGCCATGTGTTACCAAGAACGCGGCCAAGCCCCTAGTACTCGGCAACCCTCTTGGATGGTTTATTTTGTGTTACTCATTCTCGGATGACCGCCTCACACGCAACACAGAGCATTCAGCTGTTATCTCGGTTAGTCTCGTATGTTTAATCTACTGTAGGTTGGTATTATTATGCTTGATAGTCTCAATAAGTTCAAAATAATAGCTTTTTGTTAACAAGGGTTTCGGCCCTAAGTATCGTTCAAAAAAAAAAAAATACAAATATGAAATACATCCATTTACAAAATAATTATTGCAGAAAAGAAAGAATATGTAGAATAAAACAGAATGATCTTTTATTAAGACAAAGAAATAGTACAACGTACAATAAGGGGCTTAAGTAAGCTTATACCAAAAGCTAACTACAGAAGCAAAAAAGAAAAAGATACAAGGAAGTAATAAATCCTTCAAAACTTTGCTCTAGTAGAGATTATGCATGATAGGATGGTCCCGTTGATGGAAGAGAAGAAGAAGTAGAAGAAGAAGTAAAAACACTAGGGTGGCCCCGGCAATGGGAAAGAAGAAGAAGCGCAGGCAGAAAGAGGCACCAGTGAAGGAAGAGAGGAGGAAGTAGGGATGCTTAATCCCTGCATTAGCTCTGACTCCTAACACGCAGGTGTCATATTAGCAGCGCTCGAGAGAGAACGGATGGTACTGACGACGAGAAACCCCATTGCTGTCGCACCAAAAGTCTGACGTGACCAGCACCTGCTTTGGATTTTGGTTGAAAGATGTGGAGGCATCGCTCCCGCCTTGTGAAAGCGGAGAACCGTCTTGAGTCTCCATCTCCCTTGCCCTGACCGCGCCATCTTGAGTCTCGGAAGGACCCAGTGCTTCTGGAGCGGGTGTGGTTCCTTCACCCCCACCTGTGTCTCAAACATATCACTCTCTAAGGTTTAATTGCACTGGCAATGAAAACTTTGAGCGCAGCTGAAGAATTAGGAATTTGAATTTTGAAAAGACTGAAGGGTCTGTGCGTAAAGCGAGTGACCTCCTACCCTGCTTCTTATATGGAGAGCAGGTTTGGTGGTATTTAAGCTACATAGATTTCCAAGAAGGGCTACAGACGAGATAGTTTCCACTCAACTCCCAATGCCGTCTACAACCGTCGGATTTGAGTGGCTTCGAAAAGGGAACTTATTAAAGATGCGCTTCGTGCACTGAAACGGTGAAGACGTGGCGTGAGTAAATCTAAAGGAATGTCTCACAATCTGGCGCATTTTCCAGGCAAATGAAGAGACACTGATATTAATGAAGGACAAAGCTAGGCAAACCGTGATAAAGACCTGGCATCACCAAAACCCTTCTCTCCGACCAAGAGGTCGGACAACAGGATTTTGAGGGACTAATGTGGGGTCGAAAAATTTACGACCCCGGCCCACTTTATATTAATGCCCAACGCCTGAGCCGAGGAGAAATATTGCCAAGGACGCACAATGAAAGTCCAAAAAATGCCCAAGGATATGGCCGAGGACGATCTTATGCTCGGCATCCCATAGAGCCCCTAAAGGAAAGGACGAGCATAGTGCAGGAGCGGCCCAAGTAAAAAGCTGTCAATACTGTAATAAAGAACTCTGCGTCTAACATGTCCATGCTCTTCACCATGCTCTTCAGCTTTTACAACTACCCCCAACCACTCTAGGTATGGGCTGATAGGATAAGTCTCAACCCCAGAAAGTTAAGCTTACACGTGGACACTGGAGGGAGGGTAAATGCTAGTATAAAAAGGAAAGAGAAGCAAGAAGGGGGGGGGGGGGTTGTCCCCCGAACCATGGCGTCCTCAAAAAGAAGGATAATAAGAGCATGAAGCTCCCTAAACTCCTCGGATGAGGTTCAATGACCGGAGTCACCCAAGCCGTGCTGGGAAAAGGTCTGATCAGACACCCCAAGTTCTCCCTTATGAATGTTATCATGAAAACCACAACCAACCATCGTTTGGTGAACAAGGCCTAGCCTTTCAACCTGCTCTCTACAAATTTTATTGTTTGGGCCTTTAACGTATGGACCCAACACATTAACCTAGGGTCGCTACAAATTGTGTCCTTACAACTATTAATCTTTAATTTTCTAGAAATTTTTTAGGCATGGATATAAGATGTAATCCAATGGTGAATTTGTCAAAATTCACTTTTGATAAAAAGATATTGTTTAACCAATTTTGTAACTAAATTTTGTCCATAAAAGAATAGGTTAATAAAAGTCAATTGTATGACAAAACACCGTAATATAGACTCTAGATTTAAATGTGAATTGGAATATTGGAAACAATTCACTCACACAATCTAAAAATGTTGCAACATCTTGAGTCTTCATCCTATTTTACCTGAAATACTTGCACAACAAACATTAGACAAATATAAAGTATAAGAACAGTGCGATCAAGTGAATAAAGAGATGATCAACTTAATCAAACAGTCTTACAAAATGACCACAATGATCTATATCTAAGGGGAGGGGGGATTGATTATCCAAACATACTTGCCAAGTTTTTAGCACAATCAAGAAATGATAATAGCATATTAAGATATTGAAGAGACAATTGACCATGTCCCATTGATTGGAATTTAAGCTTGAATTCCATGATTCTAAATTGCCCAGTGGGCTCTTCACTGGGACAAGAGAGTAAAGGGGTGAAGAAGATGAGAAATACAAGTAGGAGCAAGCTGAGATTTGCCATTGCCCTTTGTTGGAATTGGAATTGGAATTGGATGGTTGCGTTAGCTGAGCTGTGGAATTGGATGGTTGACGTGGTAGTCAAGTGAAGAAAGGAGGCTGTGGAAATTTTGCTATTGAAGTCTAATGGTTCAGCTTCTAAAAAGAAGGAAGACGTGTTGGTGTTGGTTTGGAAGACGCGTTAGTCAAGTCAAGAAAGGAGGCCGTGGAAATTTTGCTATTGAAATCAATTGCTGAAAATCAATCAAACTACCATATAAAGCACTTAAAAAAAAAAAAAAAACAATAACAACTGTGGCACTTCTTCTATTTAGGATTACCCACTTTTCCAAAGTCAGCAAACAGGTAATGAATTCCACAACTCTCTCTCTCTCTCCTCATAAGTTTATGGTCCGTTTGAATTGAGGGGAGGGAGGAAAGTAGAGTAGAATAAAGTAAATTTAGTACAAAATTAACTTATTTTTATGCAATAGGACTACTCCCCTCCATTCACTCTTTCCCTTTCTCCAAACAGGCCATAAAACTTCTTTTTAGAAGCTGAACCATTAGACTTAACGTGTTGGTTTGGAAGACGCGTTGGTGTTGGTCAAGTCAAGAAAGGAGGCCGTCTAATTCTCTTCTGCTTTCTTGATTTTTATGCTTTTCCGTATCATGAAAAGGTTGTCAAAGTCAAGCGATTAACTTCAGGGAAATTATTATTATTATTTCTTTTTGTTTTTTCATTCTTTTTGGGTGTTTGTCTTTTTGTTACTCGGAAAATTTGAGGAAATTTCGTAAAGGATGTTAAGAGTTTGGTAGTGAAGTTTAAGTAATATTATTTGTATTTTTTGATATATATGTGGGTGAAAAAGTGTGTAAAAATACATATAATGTTGTTTAAAAACTAAAAATATGTGTTTAAGATACTCTACCAAACGGGAGCCTAAGGGTCTATTGGGTAGCAGTGTTTAAGTATTGTAGTTCAATTTTTAGTATTGTGGAAATACATGTTTAAATGTTATAGAAATACGTGTTAGAAGTGCTATTGTTATTTAAATACTGAAAATTGTTATTTAAACAACAGTACCAAATAACCTCTAAATGTTTAGCATTTAAAATACCTAATACTAGTAGTCTAATACAGAGTTGATTATAATTTTTGTTTTTTAAAATTTTAAAATTTTTTATAAAAGTTTTTTAATTGAGTAGTTGTTAATTGAATTAAGCTAATTAGTCTAAGTTTTTGAAAGAAAAAGATGCACCTCTAAAAATAAAAATATATAACCAATAAATTTTTTTTCTTTTTTCTCTTTGGGTCAGGGGGCCAATTTTTATTTATTTATTTATTTTCTTTGGGCCAGGGAGCCCCTTGATTTCAACATTGGGAATGAAGGCCTTCAAAATAGGGAAGTCCAACTTCCGCGAAGATTCCATGGTGCAAACTTTTGAGGCTCTTTCATTTTTCAAAAAGTGAATGACAGCAATGAATAATCTGACTTTTTTGACAATGCGCAATTGACTTAGTTTTCAGTGTTCAAGGTATATGTAAAGGATTTTGCTAATGTGTGATCTAAGGGCACACAATAATTTTCATTTTTGAAAAAAAATTTCTCGAAAATTGAAAAAGTAATGACAATTTTTTCAATTCTCAAAAAAATATTTTCCAAAATAGATAGCTTAAGGCACACATTAACCGGACTCATATGTAAATTGTGTTTCTTTGCCAAACTGTAAATTGTGAGGTGATGGCCGATGGGATTAAAGCTCATCAAAGTAGGGAAGTCGTCCATGAGGATTCCATGGTATAAACCTTCGGACAGACTGGCTCTAACGCGCAATTTGACAAAGTCTTCAATGTTCACTCGTAAACTCATTGTCTTTTACTTGCACATCCATTCGCTCCAATCGACAGATTAAACACTTAAAAAAGAAAACATACCACTATATATATATATATATATATATACCATACAAACAAAAGAAGACGAAGATGTGGGCCCATTTGGTAGCCCATTTTGAGCAATTTTTTGAACATTTCAAACACACTTACATACATTTTGACACGCTTTTTCATCTACATATATATCAAAATTCAAAAATACACAAAAATATTACTTAAACTCATCTACCAAACACTCCCGTAGTGTCAAAGAATTGGGAAATAAAGACAAGGAGTCAGTAGGCTTTTCACTTGTTAAGTTGGAATGAAATTTCTTGGAAGGTGTCTTACTTACAAACACCATTGCATGCATATTTATTTACAGAAGTGCCATTTTTTTTTATTGAATACAATACGTGAGGACAAATGCATGATGTTTGCAATTAACCATAACCAATTCTTCTAAAAAAAATTAACTTCATTAGAATTTTTGTTTATTCCATTATCAATTTAAATTTTAACTCAATAATAATATGTGATAATATATTTTTATTATACATATTTATATAAATATATATTGTAGTAATCCTAAAATAGTAGATCAGTATCGAAATATTCCGTTGCAATGACCAAAACTAATATCAACAAGCAGTGAACAAACTTTTTGTCACGCTATCATGGTATGAATATAATTTTTTTTTTTGAAATAAATAATAATTTGGATTTGAATAAGTCTACATGATCATAGGTTTTACCACACACGACAAAACTTATGTTATTAATGGTTTGAATGAGTCAACACAATCACTAGTTTTGTCATACACGTATAATTTCAAAAATTCAAGTCTTAGAAAAAAAAACAATTATGTAATCCAACCCAAAAATGACGTAGAGTATGATGAAGGATATTGGATTCAGATTGCCAAAAGCCTTGAAACTCAGTTAGACCATGTAGTATATAAACTAACGGAGATAGACAAAGTGACATGAAGTAAAATTGTTTACAAAAGTTAAGGGGGGAAAAAATAAAAATTTTAAAGTTTACTAAAATTGAACTTTTAGTAAACTTTAGAGATGAAAACAATTTTGTAGTCTATTTTTAATTTTTGGATATCTAAATGAAACAAACCATTTATGTAACTAATCTACTAAGCAGGCATTAGATTCTAAGTTTATCATCATCATGATAAGAAATCAAAGCAATCCAAAATATTATACAAGAAATCATTTGTATATTGAGTGCTATTTCACAAAGAGAGTTTGGAATATGTTCAAAAAAAAATATGTTGGCTTAGTAGAGATGTTTGCTACAATGATAAACCTAACTGGGCAATTAACAAACTACAGGTAGGGATTTTAAAACTACACTGTTGAGATTGTTTGGGTAGCTACCAAGCCACCACATTTAGTTACATAAAAAAAAAAAAAAAAAAAAAAAAAAAAAAAAAGAAGAAGAAAGCTTCTTGTCACAGACTGATCGCACCTACAGGGTGCTTGCTGAGGCAAGCAGATCTGTCCACCCATTAGCAGCCTCTTTTAGTGTATGTGTTTTAATTATTTTAGTGTATGTGTTTTAAGTGGTGCTTTGTCTTCCTCCTATTATTTTTGTTTGTTGTTTTTCTTACATTTAAGCCTTACTCTCTATTTAATTTTTTTTTTTTTTTTTTTTTAGGGTGACATATCAACAATTTTGTTAGATTGCATGGTAGCACAATGGATGAATTCGGGAGAGCGAAGTGGTAGTCAATCTATCAAGTAGTTGTTAATGACCATTTTTTGTAAATATCCTACCATATGAAATTCAATATTGTCCTTTTTTTTAATGTGAAAAATTTGTATCTTAGCATGATGATAAAGAATAATTATAGTAGAATGGGAATAATTAAAGTTACTTATCATATATTTTTTTCCTTTTTTATTATTAAAAAATCGGTATTAAAGAAATTGTTTCCCCTATCCAATAAATAAATAAATAAATAAATAGTTTCCAAGTAATGCTCAGCGTGCATGTGATGAGAAACATAAGAATCGTGGAAGAAATCTGTGAATTTGCTTTCATCCAGATTCGGAATGTGGTTATGGATGTGTACTATGTGCCTATATTTTAGGATTAAATAACTACCATTTTTAAAACTTTAATTAAAAAAATTTTGTGTTTATAGCGTAAGAGTCTTTAGCATTGAAAAATTTTGTTGTGGATGTGAAATAACTAAGAGTCTTTAGCTACCTTTTAGGACTAAGTGGCTGCATTTTAGGATTTAAAAAAAAAAAAAATTGATAACTCTCATCTAAAAAAAATGATAATTGTGACACTCTATAACCAGTGTATCTTTTTATCTCATTACAAAGTTTACAATCCAAAATGAATAATCTATACTACAATTTATGGAGATTTTCTGTTTGTATTCTTCAATTTTTATACCTAAAACTAGCATCTAAGAACGCGCTCACGCGTGTGCTCAGAAGTTCTTCTATTTTTTGGATAAAGGTTAATTTAGAGCATTTATTATAATTTGGGATTAGTATATTTTTCAATCACAAAAAACCTAGGGACGTGCTCAGAGGCTCACGCGCGTACTCAGAGTCTCATGCGTGTGCTAAAAGGCTAATAACTTTAATTGCGGTTCTACTATTTTTGAATTGAAAAAAGAAGAAGTAAGAACTGAAGTGGGGCCACTCATAGAGGACAAAACTTTGAGTATAAAACTCCCAAAAAAAAGAAAAAAGAAAAAAAAAAGGTCTTATGCAAAGTTCCTTCCATCCTATTTCCTTGCGGACCCGCTAACTGTTTACTTGACTTAGAGCATTGACGTTATGCATTATGTGGTCAAATGATAAATTCAAGCAAGTGAGAGATTTCGAGTGGGATGGTGGACTACTAGTGAAATTTTAAATAAGTGAGATTTTTTTAGTGGAATGATAGAATATTAGATAAAAGTGATAGTAAGAACCATGTAATTTCTCTAGAGTCTAAAATCATTATTTTCCAAATTTATACTCACATCCTTAAAAGCATAATAAATTATCTCTCACTCACTTTTCTTTTCACACACTTTTTTAGGAAAGTTCAACATCTCATTTAAAATTGACGGCTCTTTGCATATTCAATTTTTAATTAAGAGTATAGAATGTAGAATATAAAGTCTTTATTTTTCCTAATTAAATAGGCTTCTTTTCACACTTTTTGAAGCAAATTCATCAACTCATTCAAATTGATGAGTTTTTGTATATTCACTCTTTATTGCTGTCAAATCGTGTTTGCTTTACTTGACCTGACCATCAGCTAGAGGTGGCGCTAGACACTAGACAGTGTCCAAAAGGCACCTGAGCTGCCCAAAATAAAAATTATATTTTATTTTGAAAATTTTTTCTTATTTAATCCTCTTAAAATAAAATAGGCTTGACTATAATAAATTAAGTGTGTAACAGTATTTGAGGGTCAGTTTGGATAACGCTTATTTTGTTAAAAATTGAAAACTGAAAATAATAAAAAAATTACTGTTCACTCTGCGATTACTGTTCATATGCTTTGGTGCACTGCTTATATCCCATGAACAATACACCAGGCGCTAAAAAAAAAAAAATAATAATAATAATAAAGCTGAAAACGCATTAAACGCTAGAGGGGAGTATCCAAACGCATACTGTTTTTCTTGACTTGACTAAGTCATCATTCGGTGTGCATATATCCCACAGCTCAGCTAACACAACCATCCAATTCCAATTCTAGCAAAGGGCAAGGCAAATCTCAGCTTGCTCCTACTTGTATTTCTCATCTTCTTCACCCCTTTACTCTCTTGTCCCAGTGAAGAGCCCGCTAGGCAATTTAGAATCATGGAATTCTAGCTTAAATTCCAATCAATGGGACATGGTCAATTGTCTCTTCAATATCTTAATATGCTATTGTCTTTTCTTGATTGTGCTAAAAACTTGTCAAGCATGTTTGGATAATCAATTCCCCCTCCCCTTTGATATAGATCATTGTGGTCATTTTGTATGACTGTTTGATTAAGTTGATCATCTCTTTACTCACTTGATCGCACTGTTCTTATACTTTATATTTGTCTAATGTCTGTTGTGCAAGTATTTCAGGTAAAATAGGATGAAGACTCAAGATGTTGCAACATTTTTAGATTGTGTGAGTGAATTGTTTCCAATATTCCAATTCACATTTAAATCTACAGTCTATATTACGGTGTTTTGTCATACAATTGACTTTTATTAACCTATTCTTTTGTAGACAAAATAATATCTAGAAATTAACTTATTCTTTTATTATCCTTTATTGAAAGTAAAAATAATATCTAGAAATTTTGCAAGCATAGAGGATATAAGAAGAAGAAACAATCCAATGGTGGATTTGTTAAAATTCACTTTCAATAAAAAGATATTGTTTAACTAATTTTGTAACTAAATTTTGTAATAGGTTAATAAAAGTCAATTGTATGACAAAACACCGTAATATAGACTCTAGATTTAAATGTGAATTGGAATATTGGAAACAATTCACTCACACAATCTAAAACTGTTGCAACATCTTGATTCTTCATCCTATTTTACCTGAAATACTTGCACAATAGACATTAGACAAATATAAAGTATAAGAACAGTGCGATCAAGTGAATAAAGAGATGATCAACTTAATCAAACAGTCATACAAAATGACCACAATGATCTATATCAAAGGGGAGGGGGGATTGATTATTCAAACATGCTTGCCAAGTTTTTAGCACAATCAAGAAAAGATAATAGCATATTAAGATATTGAAGAGACAATTGACCATGTCCCATTGATTGGAATTTAAGCTAGAATTCCATGATTCTAAATTGCCCAGCGGGCTATTCACTGGGACAAGAGAGTAAAGGGGTGAAGAAGATGAGAAATACAAGTAGGAGAAAGCTGAGATTTAGCCATTGCCCTTTGCTGGAATTGGAATTGAAATTGGATGGTTGTGTTAGCTGAGCTGTGGGATATATGTGATAGGAATGCAAATTGTTATATTTTTCTACCTTCATGTTTAGTCTTCTACACTCATTTGGTGCCTAAATGTACTCATTATTCTTATATTTTGATTTAGGATGCAAATGGAGGCATTAAGTGCAAAGCGAAGCTAATTGGGCGATTCTGGACAGCTTTGACATCACTTTGTAATCTGGGAATAACTCTCTCATCTGAGTTCCGATTGAGATGATTCAAAATGCTATGGAACGCCAAGACAAACCTCTACAACTTTCATGTTTTGAGTTTTGAGAGATACGGGCCGCATCAAGGTCGAAATCGGGCTTGAAGTTGCTGCACCTGCACTGTTGACGTTCTGGAACATTCCTTAGCCTGCAATTCTAATACGCAGACCTGATGCGGTTTATTTTCGGAAGTTTCCAGATCTGGTGCACGAAATTTCCAGCTGAAAAACACCACTTTCCTAATTATATTAGGACTTTGTTTTATTTTTAATATTTTTCCTTAATTAGTTAGATTTGGATATTATTATTTAGAATATTTTTAGGAGATTTTGTAGGCTAAGGAAAGGGGGAATTAACGTGTAAAAGGGGGAGGAGAAATCAGATTGGACACACACACGCCTCTCTCTCCCCTCTTCTCTAATTTTCTCCTTCGAGTTTTTTGTCATGGCCCTACATGGCTAAAACTTTTATACTTGGCCGAAGGAAATTGAAGCCTCGGAATCAATAAAACTGTTAGATCTAATTTGTTTTTATTGTTCAATTTATGCTTTGAATATCGGATGTTCTTCTGTGCCTATTTTCATGATTGTCTCGTTTAATTACTAGGAGGCCTACTAGTTTATTATTCGTTGCAATCTACTGCTAGGTTAGATATTAAATCTGTAATTGTTTGATCTCTCTAATTTGTGAAGCAACCAAGATTTAATGATTTGCTGCGTCAGAAATTATTAGATCTTAGGAAGAACGCTAGACTAAATTAAATGCAACCGCTTGTGTTTGTGTTGTTTAGCTTCATCGATCTCTCTAGTTCTTAAGGCTGCTACTAAATTAAACCTTTAGCGCTTGTCTTGGGTTGTTTAGTAGTTAGGGTTTATTAGATCGCTTGTTTTCTAATTGACTTTGACTAAGGAGAGATAGGAAAATTGTTCCGACGGTAAATATTCAAAGTGTGAATTGATATATGCTTGCATTAATGATCAGTTGTAAAATTCCGATGGTGGTTGTTAACTTAGACCAAGGTTTGTTTTTTTGATTGAATTCGATACTTTAATTGGAATTGTTCCTTAGGCGGTTGGTTTTTTTTTTTTTTTTTTTTTTTTAATTATTAAATTGTTTTCATTATACTTAAACCTCCCCCCTCCTTGTTCACGTAGCGTAAAATTAGGCTAGATACTCTCTATGGGAACTATCTTTACTCGCACTACTACATATATTTTTAGGAGTATAGGTTTTATTTTTGATTGTCTACGATAGCACACCAATATGCACACCGAATAATGACTTAGTCAAGTCAAGAAAAACGTGTTGGTTTGGAAGACGCGTTGGTGTTGGTCAAGTCAAGAAAGGAGGCTGTGGAAATTTTTCTTCTTCTTTCCTAATTTTTATGCTCTTTCGCATCATGAAAAGGTAGTCAAAGTCAAGCGGGTAACTTCAGGGAAATTTTTATTATTATTTCTTTTTTTTTTTTCCTTTTTTTGGGTGTTTGGCTTTAGTTACTTGGAAAATTGGAGTAAATTTCGTAAATGATGCTAAGGGTCTGTTTGGTAGCAGTGTTTAAGTATTGCAGTTCAATTTTGAGTAAATATTCATTTTGAAAAAAATTAATTGAAATTAATCCAAACAAATAATTAATCAACCAAAAATATAGCTTTTAATAAGAAAACAAAAAATCATATGAACCTAAATAAAAAGCATTTAAGGTGAAGAATTAAGATCAACTTACTGAGACGCAAATACCAAAAACCCCAAGACTTAAAACTTCAAAATTTATAGAATCCTCAAATTCTACTTTAGAACCAAACCAAATTCAACAAATTTATATATAACATACCAAATAAAAAATTTTGTTCCCTAGGCTGGAAGACATAGGTTGCATCTTTGATTTTTCTCCAAAAAAATAGAGAGGTTTTATTTGCCATGTACAATAAAAAAAAGTAAATAGTAGAAATTTTAACCCAAAAACCATATCAACGTGAGTCTCTTTTTAAGTCTTGGGGTTTTTGGTATTTACATCTCAGTAGGTTGATTTTAATTATTCACCTTAAATGCTTTTTATTTAGGTTCATATGATTTTTTGTTTTCTTATTAAAAGCTATATTTTTGGTTGATTAATTGTTTGTTTGGATTAATTTCAATTATTATTATTTTTTTCAGAATGAATATTTACTCAAAATTGAATTACAATATTTAAACACTACTACCAAACAGACCCTTAACATCATTTACGAAATTTACTCGAATTTTCCAAGTAACTAAAGCCAAACACCCAAAAAAAAAAAAAGGAAAAAAAAGAAAGAAATAATAATAATAATTTCCCTGAAGTTACCTGCTTGACTTTGACCATAAAAATCAGGAAAGAAGAAGAAAAATTTCCACAACCTCCTTTCTTGACTTGACCAACACCAACGCGTCTTCCAAACCAACATGTTTTTCTTGACTTGACTAAGTCATTATTCGGTGTGCATATATCCCACAGCTCAGCTAACACAACCTTCCAATTCCAATTCCAATTCCAGCAAAGGGCAATGGCAAATCTCAGCTTGCTCCTACTTGTATTTCTCATCTTCTTCACCCCTTTACTCTCTTGTCCAAGTGAAGAGCCGGCTGGGCAATTTAGAATCATGGAATTCTAGCTTAAATTCCAATCAATGGGACATGGTCAATTGTCTCTTTAATATCTTAATATGCTATTATCTTTTCTTGATTGTGCTAAAAACTTGGCAAGCATGTTTGGATAATCAATCCCCCCCTCCCCTTTGATATAGATCATTGTGGTCATTTTGTATGACTATTTGATTAAGTTGATCATCTCTTTATTCACTTGATCGCACTGTTCTTATACTTTATATTTGTCTAATGTCTGTTGTGCAAGTATTTCAGGTAAAATAGGATGAAGACTCAAGATGTTGCAACATTTTTAGATTGTGTGAATGAATTGTTTCCAATATTCCAATTCACATTTAAATCTAGAGTCTATATTACAGTGTTTTGTCGTACAATTGACTTTTATTAACCTATTACAAAATTTAGTTATAAAATTGGTTAAACAATATTTTTTTATTGAAAGTGAATTTTGACAAATTCACCATTGGATTATATCTTCTTCTTATATCCTCTACACTTGTAAAATTTCTAGAAAATTAAAAATCAATAGATATGTCATCAATAAATTGTTTAAATTGCAAGTTTTTGTAGTTTAAAATTATGCATAAATATAAACTTATAGATTATAGAATAAATAATATCTGATCGACATAAAATTTAACATGTGTATTAAGAGCGTAAAGAATATGTAATTTAACGGTTAGATTTTCAAAATATGTAATAATATTTATTCTATCGAGTAAGATTGTAGCTAGACTGTAATTTAACAACTTGATGTGGTCCTACTATAATAATCACTTTTCTATGCTTTTATTAGACAAGTGGAGTGTCACTCATTTTTCTTAATCCCGCAAAAGCAAAAGGGTATTTTAGATTTTTTTTTTTAGAGAGATTTTAGAATATGTAAGGTTGAATTTATTCAACCATCTAATTGGCTTTATTCCGTGCCAAATTTGCTTGTAATTCAGCATTTAGTAACCCTGTATTTAGGTGGGTTTGTTGTAAGGGTAGTGAGTGAGATAGAGTGAAGATTGCTCAAGAGTGAGCAAGAAAACAGAGAGTTATGGCTGGGACTCGCGGGTGGACTCGCGGCTGCAAGCCGCCAGAAGCTGCACACGTGCCAAGCATGTTGGAAGATGAACAGTCATGCTAGCTGGAGCACTACAGGACAAAACAGGACAATTGGCCATACGGTTATCTCGCGACTGGATCTCGCGACTTAGTCAAGCCGCGAGGTCAAGCCGCGAGCCACCCCTGTTTTGTAAAACCTGACGTTTCACATTCCTCTCCCACTCCAGTATAAATACCCCTTTTACCCACGATTGAAAGAGAGCTTCCGGAGAGAATTTTGAGAGAGAAACCCTAAAGAAAAACCAGATTGTTTCACCCACAATCTCTACCTTAGAGTCTCTTCAAATTCCTCAACTCTCTTCCTCTCCATTGTCAAATCCTTGAGAGGCATTATACCAAACCTGGTTCTCACCATCATCATCACTGTGAGACAGTTGTTTGGAGTTCTGGGAAGCAGTTAGGAAGGAGCCAATCTTCATTGGTTGATGCTACGGTCTAGTAGCGGAATCCGGGAAGCTAGAAAAGAAAAAGGTTCGGCGCAACCTCGTTGGAGCAAGAAGCTTGGAGGGCTTAGGTGCACTGGGTAGATTAGGCTTGGAGGGTCTATTGCTGTCCTTGTATCCCAACTATATTTTCTAGTGGATTGATTACCGCTTGGAGGGCGGCGGAGAGGTTTTTCGCCGAGGACTTCGGTTTCCTCTTCGATAACACATCGCGTGTTGTCTTTGTGTTTGCATCTTCCTTCCTCTCTATCTTTGCCTTTATATTATCTGCTGTGATTTTATTTTGTTATGGCTTAGATAGTATTTAACCTATTTCACATTATAGCATATGTTAAGTTTCCGCACACTTGTTGTTTGACATATTGCTTGTGTTGGTTAAGTTGAAATTTGGGGGTCTAAACGTTCAAAGGTGTTTTGTACACGTTTTTTTGAACTTTCAATTGGTATCAGAGCAGGTACACTTGTTGTGGTTTAAATACCTAAGTGTGATCCTTGATCCCTTGTGTTTATTTTCCATGGATTGTGCTTTGTATGACTCTTTGCATGATTTGGTTGGTGATGAATGTAACATGCCCCATGTTTGTGAAAATGCCTCTATGAGTGTTAATCCTCATAAGTGTGATGACATGTTATTTGAATCTATGGGTGTTGTTGACAAACTCTTGAAGAAAAATGCTAAGAAGTTTCAAAAGAATTTGAGCAAGTTATTTTGTGAAAAGGATGATTTGATTGCTAAGCTCAATGAATCCAATAAATTGGTTAAGAAATATAAAAAACTTGTTGAAATTTCTCTTGAAAAGCTGAAAGAGTTTGAACGTTTGAATATGGACTTGGATGCTAAACTTGTTTTGTCTAACAAACTTGTTGATGATCTTAAATGTGAAAATGAATCTCTTAAGATGCATGCCAAGTGTTTGATTGCTGAACCCATTGATAAAATGGATGATAATATTTGTTGCAATCATGTTGTGGTACCCGATTTTGTGCCTAGTGTGTGTTATACCTTAAAGGACAAATCGGTGTACATTCCTCCACATAAAAGAAATCAAAAGGTGGAGAGAAAGGCTGTTAAGTCAAAACCTTCGTTTAGGTCTCAACCTAAGGCTTTGGATGGATCTAAGTTTGTTCCAACTTGCCACCATTGTGGTGTGATTGGTCATATAAGACCTCAATGTCATAAGTTGAAGAGGGAACAAAACCATGTTGCTAGATCCATTCCCAAAAAGCCTAGTGGACCTAAACACATTGTTTGTCACCATTGTGGTGTCTTTGGTCATCTAAGACCTCATTGCTCTAAGTTTCAAGCTCTTAAGAGAATCAAAAGAAAAGAGAAACTTGAGCCTTTTGGAAGTTGTGCTAAAAAGAGTAAACTGGATTTGAGTGAAAATAGCATGTTGTTAAAGAAAATGTTTAATGCTCTTAACTCCTTGACTATGTGCATCTCCGGTTCTCATTCTTCCAACCCTCGTCTCGCTTCTCTTGAGACACTCATTCCAAACAATCGTTCCGTTTGGATGAGGAAGGGTTCCTATGGTTGAGTTTTTGCTCTTTTGGTCCTTGATCTAATTCTTTCGATCTTTGTAGGACCCTTCATGCATTAAATGTCATATCTTCATGCATTTTGTGCATCTTGCATTCATTTAAATGCATTGTTTTGTTTTTAATCTTACTTTTATATTTCTGTTTTGTGTGAGTAAAAAAATCCAAAACCACATAAAAAGTGAAAAATTCAAAAAGTTTGATCGTATATGTTTGAGCACATATCACATGTGAGTTTGGCCTTGTACCTTTGTACAAATGGTTTTGTGCATTTTCGAGCTTAGCTTGTTATTTTTGCACTTATATTTTTGTGGGAAAAATCTTGACATCTTTGTGTGATTGTTGTAAATCGATCTTCAAGCTTGTCATGAATGATTTGTCAATAGTCATGTTGGTTTTAATACATGCGTAGACTTGTGCTTATATCTCTTCCCACTCTTTTATTTTTATTGCTTAAAGAGCTCAATAAATATAAATCTCAAAATGAAAAGAGATAATGAGCTGCAAAAGTCGTCGCACATACTAGTATTCGACTAGGAAAA
This sequence comes from Quercus robur, assembly GCF_932294415.1. Classification (NCBI taxonomy): domain Eukaryota; kingdom Viridiplantae; phylum Streptophyta; class Magnoliopsida; order Fagales; family Fagaceae; genus Quercus; species Quercus robur. Next base: position 164,984 of record NC_065534.1, on the reverse strand, counting down.
AGGGAAAGCGACTTAAATGAAATTGTATGATGCCCAAAAAGCCAAAGGCTTGTTCATCAAATTGAAATATCACAAATTTCAAGCATCGATCTCAAAATGAGATGTTTTGATTCAAAATGATCAAATGTTATGAATTGTAAAGAAGCCAAATGAAAAGCTTCATCATATGTAATCATTTTCTTGTGGGAGGTCATATATGCTCATTTCTATAATTGAGATAGACCACTTGACTTAGCACTAGTTGTGTATGACTTGATTGAATTGATCATTGAAGCTTCACTCTAGACTAAGGACTATTCCACATTTGATACACACACACAACACACATGCCTAATGTTCAATGAATGTCTTATTCATTTGTTAGATTGTACTCAATCTTATATGGATTAATCCAAAAAGATTTTTGATCATTTTATATGTTTTTGGAAGTGATTTTTATCACTCTTTGTGTTCATGTTTAGTGTGTACCTTGTTTTTCATTGTTTTACCATGTTCTGTATTGAAAAACAGGTGTCAGTGTTTTTCGCGGCTCAGCTGGCGACTCGCCAGTCGCGAAACCCCAGTCGCGAGCTCATCCAGAAGCTTTTGGCGACTCACTCGCGGCTTGCTCGCGACTCACTCGCGACTCGCGAAGATTTTCGCGACTGAACCTCGCGACTCGCCCAGTCGCGAAACGCCCAGAAACAGCTTTTTAAAGGGCTTTTTGTGGGAAACTTGTTTTAAACCTCTCCCATCCTCTCTAAAACCCCTCTTTCAATATTTTTACATCAAAACCCAACCAATTTGAATGGTTTTTCATTCCATTAACATTTCTAAGGTAATTATAAACTCTTTTCATTAATTTTGATCCTTGGATTATGTTTTGGAGAGTTTTGTGCTCTTGGTTGTGATTTTTATCATAGGGGTTGGGAAAACTTAATTTTTGTTAAATTTCTTCATGGGATTGGTTTCTTTTGTTGATTTGCATTGGATGTTGGCCCCTTGTGGCAGAAAGAACATGTATTAAGGGTAGATTTCATGATGTTCATGCATTGTTTCACATTATTGTTCATAGTATGCATGCTAGGTGTTTGATAAAATGCCTCTTAGACATTTTCTCGCCTGTTTGGACTCCGATGAGTATCAAACTTTGGGGTTTCTCATGTTTCCTCATTAGGAACATGTTTGGTTCATTAGTTGTGTATTTTGCACACTTTGCCCCACATGTGCATTTTTCATGCATTGGTCATGCATTGCACTTAGCCACCTCTTGCACACACTTTTACTACCCTTGTCATGCATTGGTCTATACCTTACTTTTTCATCCTAGCATGTCATGTTTACCTTATGTTTTGTAGCATTTTACTTTGTCTTGGGTTTGAGCTTCATTTTCTCATTCATCTTGCACCCCTCATGCATCATTATCATTGTTTGTTCATTCATCTCTTGCCCTCTTTTTTCCTTGACCCTTTGTCTATTCCTGACAAAAAGGGGGAGAGTATATTCTAGAGAGTATACCGGAGTGTTTTGTCATTTCTATATGACTCTTGTTATGACTCTTGTGCACATCCTTAGGGGGAGAAATTCTATTTCTCGTGCACATTTGTAGGGGGAGAGATTTTCCATAGTGGAGATGCATATACCAAGGGGGAGAAGACATTGTGTTAACTAGAAAACTTTGTTCTGTGTGTTTTCTTATTGGCTTTATGGTGCTTTGAGTTATGCTTTGTTGTTCTCATTGCATCATGTTTGTGCTTTGGACATGCATATATCCCTATGCTATTGTGCTTCTTGGAATGCATGTTCGGATGATCAATTGATTTGTTATGTGATCATTGTAGTCATTTCTATATGACTGTTTTGGTGTATGATCAAGTTGCTCACATGTTTCACATCATGTTTACTTGATCGCAATTTACTTATTACATTATACTTGTCCTTTTATTACTTGCTTTACCTTGAGGGTCTAATGTGTTTTGTGCAAGTGTTTCAGGTTACAAGTATATATGTTCCAAGTGCATCACAGCTTCTCATCACTTTGAAGGGGAGAAACTTTATGCACTTTTAGTTTATATTGTTTAAGTTTTTATTCAATATAATGTGTTTGTACCCATGTGCTTTTGTAAGCTTTTAGGGTTAATGTTTTATGCATAGTTTGTAGGCTTTATGGTATGTACCTTGCTTTTTGCAGCCTTTATGCTATGTTGAAATCAGTACTTTGATCTAAATGTTCTGCATTTTGGTTTATGTACTGTCACTCTTGTGCCCTTGTAGGATTGTTCCTAGATGCATATGCCTTGTGTGCTATGCATTGGTTGAGTGTTGAGCATACAAGTGTCTTGCCTTGTGCTTGTTAACTTGTATGCCCTTGTGTTCATTCCAAGTGTGAATGAGCACTGTGATCACTACCTGGTGGTGTTCACTTGGTTGATCAAGCCATGGTTTATATCTTAACTCCATCTTTGCTTGATCACATTCTGCCTGTTTCATATGCATGTATAATTTTCTGCTTACAATGATCATGGTGTATTGTTGTGTTTCAGGAGTATTTTGTTCATATGATTCAAGTGCTTCACAGCTTCTAGAGTTAGGTGTGAGTGAGTTTTGTTCAACTGTTCCCAACTCACATGTTAAGTCTAGAGTCTGTTTTAGGGTTTTGTCACGGAATAGCCAAAGGGGGAGATTGTAAGGTTGAATTTATTCAACCATCTAATTGGCTTTATTCCGTACCAAATTTGCTTGTAATTCAGCATTTAGTAACCCTGTATTTAGGTGGGTTTGTTGTAAGGGTAGTGAGTGAGATAGAGTAAAGATTGCTCAAGAGTGTGCAAGAAAATAGAGAGTCGCGGCTGGGACTCGCGGGTGGACTCGCGGCTGCAAGCCGCCAGAAGCTGCACACGTGCCAAGCATGCTGGAAGATGAACAGTCATGCTAGCTAGAGCACTACAGGACAAAACAGGACAACTGGCCATACGGTTATCTCGCGACTGGATCTCGCGACTTAGTCAAGCCGCGAGGTCAAGCCGCGAGCCACCCCTGTTTTGTAAAACCTGACGTTTCACATTCCTCTCCCACTCCAGTATAAATACCCCTTTTACCCACGATTGAAAGAGAGCTTCCGGAGAGAATTTTGAGAGAGAAACCCTAAAGAAAAACCAGATTGTTTCACCCACAATCTCTACCTTAGAGTCTCTTCAAATTCCTCAACTCTCTTCCTCTCCATTGTCAAATCCTTGAGAGGCATTATACCAAACCTGGTTCTCACCATCATCATCACTGTGAGACAGTTGTTTGGAGTTCTGGGAAGCAGTTAGGAAGGAGTCAATCTTCATTGGTTGATGCTACGGTCTAGTAGCGGAATCCGGGAAGCTAGAAAAGAAAAAGGTTCGGCGCAACCTCGTTGGAGCAAGAAGCTTGGAGGGCTTAGGTGCACTGGGTAGATTAGGCTTGGAGGGTTTATTGCTGTCCTTGTATCCCAACTATATTTTCTAGTGGATTGATTACCGCTTGGAGGGCGGCGGAGAGGTTTTTCGCCGAGGACTTCGGTTTCCTCTTCGATAACACATCGCGTGTTGTCTTTGTGTTTGTATCTTCCTTCCTCTCTATCTTTGCCTTTATATTATCTGCTGTGATTTTATTTTGTTATGGCTTAGATAGTATTTAACCTATTTCACATTATAGCATATGTTAAGTTTCCGCACACTTGTTGTTTGACATATTGCTTGTGTTGGTTAAGTTGAAATTTGGGGGTCTAAACGTTCAAAGGTGTTTTGTACACGTTTTTTTGAACTTTCAGAATATTATTAATGCAACCTTAACAAATAAAAAGGTACACTAATGTCCATTATCAAATGCCAAATATAAATATTTTCTCTAAAAAAAAAAGTCATATTAACGAATGCCTCTAGGACATTTGTTATTGGACCTTTTTAAGAAAATTTTAATACCACTTTTATAGAAAATATAAAAATTTATTAAATAAGTTAATTACTCTTTTCTAAAAATATTCATTAAACCAATATCTTAAGCCATTCATTAACTAAAAAAAAAAAAAGAAAAGCCAATGATAGATGATATAATTTTTTTTTTCATCAATAAATGATGAGATTTGTACGTGGGCGACCAAACAGACCAAAAAGCAACTTTTCCAAAATCTTCCAACCATTGCTTTAACTTTTGAGGTTAGTCATTTTCAAAAAAAAAAAAAAAAAACTTTAGAGGTTAGTCTTTTACGTTCAAATACTTTGATTGACCATTCTTCATTCAACAATCAACATGGGTCCTTTTTCTTTAAGAAAAATGTAATTTCGTTTTCTTGTAATGTGGATGCAAATTTATCGGTTGCAGTCTTTGGTCTATCACTACTCTTTTTTGTCGATGTTTCTCTCTTTTTTATTAATTTATGATGGGCTTAAATGTAGGACATTGTTGTTCTTACTCTTCTTCACCTTCTTCTTGTCTTTCAAATCTATTTCTCTTGCGCTTCTTCTTCTTCCTTTGGAAATTGGAATCGAATCAGCTGAACACCAACAACACTTTCTTCTTTATTATCTCTCTGAACTTTTAGGCTGTGTTATATTCTCACATCACTCTCAAAATTTGTTCTCATATCTAATATCTCATTCCTCATTCTCAAAATTTTGAGCAATAACCCAAACATGATTTTTAGACTCAATAAAGCCCACCTCTTTCTCCTCATTTGCCTTTCCCTCCTCCTCATCCTCATTCATGCAAGACCTTGTGTTCCAAAACAAAATGTTGTGGATGAGGAAACAGCTAGAAACAAAGCTACTTCTGCAAATGCATTTGCACAACCTCCAAGTACTCTAGCTTCTCAAAAACATAAAAATAGAAAAAGGAATATACCTGCATTGATATTTACATTGTTGATTGGAGTATTGGGTGGAAATTCGCTTGGATTTGTTACATTATTGATTGGAGTATTGGGCGGAAATTTGCTTGGATTCGTGGAGGGAGTGGTGGTTTTTGGTAGAGGTGGAAGGAAGCCCTCAGGCCCGACAATCTTTAGCCCTTCGATAAAAAAAGAGGACCTAGCTTTCTTGGCCATCGAAGGGAGCGTAGCTTCGTTGGAAGTCATTGGAAGAGGTGGGTGCGGAGAGGTTTTAAAGGCAGAATTGCGAGGAAGCAGCAAGAAAATTGTTGCGATCAAGAAGATAGTTCAACCTTCAATGCATGCAACCACTACAAGAAAACTGGGCTATTGCGGTGGGCCAAAACCGCCGCTAAAGCCCAAAAAAGCGCCGCTAAAGGTAAATTCGACCTATAGCGGCGGGTGCTATTGCGGCGGGCCGTCCCGTCAGTGTTGCAGTGCCGCTATAGGTCTATTGCGGCGGTCTCGAAAAGCGCCGCTATAGCTGTACCTTTTAGCGGCAGGTGAAGGTCTATTGCGGCGGGCATAAGACCGCCGCCATACGTGTTCAGAATTCATGACATTGACTTTTAGCGGCGGGGTAATGCCCGCCGCTATTGGTGTCTACCTTTAGCGGCGGGCAAACAGCGCCGCTATAGACAGCCAATCAAAACAGCTAATTGTACTTTTAGCGGCGGGGTTATGCCCGCCGCTATATGTTTCAACCTTTAGCGGCAGGCGATAAGCGCCGCTATAGGTATTCATTTAAGACATAAAATGTGCACCTTTAGCGGCGCTTTTAGACCGCCGCTATAGGTATTTTTTTTTCTTTTTTCTAACCAGTTTTAAAACCGCTATTTGCTAATAAATAAATGGTTCACAAACCTGTTATAAAGAACAGGTAATAGTTTTAGCTCTACTAACACAATACCACAAATGTAACTATTTAACAACACCACAAATGTCTTTAAACTAACATAATATTAACATAGAAATATATTATCAAATACATAACATTGCCTACAATCATAAGATTAACAAAAAAAAGATGTGGTCCTTTGAATAAAAGAACTACTTAAATTAAGCTAATACTATAATCAAAGTTTCAAAGTGTTTAAAAATATCCTCTTAACACTTGCAAAAAATGCGGTTGTTCAAATGTATTTCTTTGTACACAAAAAGTCCTCAAACACCAATAACTAAAAAAAGCTCATAATAAGACCTTGTGGATGACTCCAGCCTATTTCAGTAATCTATAAAAGAAGCCATTCACTCATAAATTTAACTAAACCAGCAACTTTCTAATGCAGAGAAACATAAAAGGCCATCTGATGTTCTTCTTACACCTTTATATGTGAGATGACTACGTTGAAAGTGAATGGGTGATTTAGGATCAGAGCTCCTCCTAAAAGTAATTCATACCAATGATGCTCTCCAGAGATCCTCAAAAGAAATGATATACCCATATAATATTGTCTCAAACTTGCTTGCTAACAATAATATTGGCTCAACCTTAGGAAAGAAGAATGACAGGCTAACCTTCATTTGCTTAGAAAAAACATTTGAATGGAAGCAAATGTGTCACGCAGAGACATACATACGGTCATGATACAAGAATGAACTCTCAAGTGCACAAAAATAACTGTTGAACAACCTGAAACAGGTACTCTGTTAATTAGGCCCACAACTGGAATTACCAGAGGAAGAACATAAAGAATCATATATATTTATAGTTATATATATGCAATTTGAAACTTCAGGAGATTAAAATTACCGCTAGAGCAGAGTTTATGCAACTCACCTCTAGTAAAACGGTCAAATATTGTTTGAAGAGGCCCTGGCTTTTGATGAACCACAGTTGGCCCTTGTTTATCTAAAGAAATCCTTCTTCGAGCGTTAGCTCCAACATAGCCATTCACATCCCTAATGGTAAATTATTAGTCATTACAACAGAAAATTTAAATTTATTAGAAATGAAATGATAATACTAACAATAACACAACAATATTTGAATTAAGGTTCCATCCTAGTAATAATGAATGACACATCTAAAAGGAAAATAAACTGGACCAGCACATGCGTATTTGTTCCATGAAAAGGAAAATAATGTCTACAAGAAGATTAAATTGTGTCACACAAAAGCCAAATTCTGAGCCCCTATCATGTGCCATCATCAAATTCATATACCTTTTTCCTATTATTATCTTGACTATTCTATCAAAATAAGAGGGCTCCACTGCCATGTGGATCCACAATGTAGACCTTTTCAGCATATATATATATATATATATTATAAGCTTAAACAGTGACTATATTTGAAATTTGCTTCAGCCCAGCGAAGCCAAAGAATGTGAACTAAGTTTGTACACCACGTGACAAAGTTACATCATCCAGACAAAAAAAGGAAATGGCAGCAATCTGTATTTTCCCAGCATAATCAAAGAATTATTCAGAAAAATATTTCACAATCATTACTCAAGAGAGAGAGAAAGAGAGTCCCACTAGCATTGGTAAGCATTAGAGCACTAGCAATAAACTCTAAAATCCTCTCCCTCACACACACACACACACACATTCTGTTGTGACTCTTTGCTTCACACACGCGCACACATGCATTCTGTTGTGACTCTTTGCTTCACACACACACACACTCTGGTTTTTGTCTACAATACTTTAATCTACACACTTTTCAAACACCGAGCACACACACACAAACACGGACCCAGCACTTACTCCCACATGTGCATTAACAATTGCAACATGCTGATACTGAGGTGATGATCAAAATCATGTTGGACATTAAGAGCATTCTTGATCATTGCAGGTTCACACCTAAGCACTGCAAAAAGGTAAAGTCATCCATAATGTAATTTTTATTAAGGTTGCACTTTGGCTGCTGCAAGGTTTAGATTTAAATGGTTGAAGATTAGAACAAGTATTAACTGGACATTCAGCCACAATTATACAATTTATAGACTTTGACATGAGTTGAATTTTGTATAAAAATTATTACCTAGTGTTGGTCCTGAGGAGGGGTGATGTGGATACAATAAATACTCAAGCTGCTCAATTGGAAGACTGAGTTATACTGACTATTAAAATATAAATAGGTAACAAGGTTCAAAACCCTATACAGTTCCCCATGTAGACTACAAGACTTAATATCAATGTATTTGGTCATATTCTATCCAAAAAAAAAAAAAAAAATGTATTTGGTCATAGTTTCAAAAGCAATTCCCCATCCTAATACTGAAGTAAGATAGTCATAATGTCATATATATATATATATAGACACACTCTTTGTATGACCAACGGGCTACATATACTATTTTAAAGTATTAAACTGCTCTAAGTTTCAATTAGACATAGGCAGATGCTACAAACAAATGCATCAGAACTTATAACCGATAAATAACCAACCCAAACCAACCACAAATCACAACACCAGTATCAACTAATCGATCACAACAGTCACTCATCTTAAAATATGCTCTTTAATATTTCTTGTAGATATGCACTTTCTTGATTTTTTGACTTACTTTTTCTCACTTTTTCGAAGTACAAGTATACTTTTAACCCATTTTCAGCACAAAAAAAAATCCAATTTAGCTGATGCAAAATGGACACACATCTTGTTTTGAATTGAAACGGTAAATTCTTTTTATTGCTGCTATTATATTAACTGCATTTTTTTGCTAGATTTATTAACTGAATTTCATGCCTCTTATCCATGCCATTGATTTGAATGAAAGTTAAACATAAAAATTGATAACAACTGAATTTTCATATAGATTTCACCCAAGTGATAATAATTAAAAAACAGTAATCTATAGATTTCATGCCTCTTATCCATGCCATTGGTTCTCAACCCACGTTCCAGTAATTATTTAATTTTAAATAATTAGAAAAAAAACATTTTTCATATTCTATCACCTGAGTTCGAAACAAAAAGAATTAGTCTCACCTCTAAGTTCTCTAAAGAGTCCGCTGCTCTCCTTTACGACTTGTACCACTACCAACAGGTATTAGATTGAGAATTTGGGGAATCTAAAGAAATCTAATATTATAATATTATAATGAAAAAGCAAATCATCTAATATTATAATCTTCATGATGTGATTAGCTGCTGCCACAGTTGGATTGATAGGGCCATACACACATTTTAAAAAAAAAAAATTTAAAAATAATGAAAAAGACATCGTTGGAAATATTTTCAAAATTAATTAATAGGGAGCTATATTTGGAAATCTTAAAGGATTTTTAAAATACATTACTACTAATAAACCAATGGTCTGGCCCCTTGTTTGTGGATACTTTTGTACCACCAAAACTCATTAACAGCTCAGACTGGTTCAAAATAGTGGTGGGTTAATGAGCTGTTTCCTGTGATGCTGTTAACTCATTAATTATTTTTTATAAATAATTTATAAATAGTTTATAAAAGCTCTATAAAATTATTTTTTATAAATTATGTCAGTTGATGATGCATTTTGTCAAAAACCAGCAAAAAAAAAAACTAGTGTTGTACATTACAGGTAAAGAAATAGTATAAAAAAATTTTAAATTGTAGAAAAAATACATTCACCAGTTTGATAACCAAACAAAACTTCATTCAGAGTAATTACATTTTCGTGAGAATTTTAAATTAATAATAAAATAAAAATAATATTAAAAAAAAGTATTTAAGCAGCATTCATTAAGTAAAAATTCATTCTATTTTACCAGAAAAATCTATCTACACCATAGGCGTATGAAAATATATCTAGAATTAAAAAATAAAGAAGGCATCAATCCCAATCCATCCCTAAAAGTGTTTTGTCCACACACACACTATTTTGACTTTACTAGCTTCTAATCAAAACTCTACACACACTTTCAAATTTCGATTTTACTAGTTCTAAGAAAAAATTCCTACACACGATCACTCACTCACACACACACATTCGATATTACTAGTTTCCAATCAAAATTCCTAAACTCACTCACACAGACAAAACTTCAATTTTATTAGTTTCCAATCAAAATTCCTACACACACAAATTCGATTCTACTAGTTTCCAATCAAAATTCCTACACACACACACACACACACACACACATATATATATATGTAAAGATCCAACAAATCTTATACTCTCTATCCTCTAATCTAAGCTAATTTCACATATAACTGCAATAAAATAAAAGGCAAAAAATTAAGAAAAATCAAAGTGAGTTTGAGTTTCAATTTTCACCACCTCTTTTCACAAATAGATTCTTTTTTGCCATCTCCAACAAAAAACTGACCATTTTGGCCATGTTCTTCTTCTAGAAATGAAATTTGGTTATGGTATTTCACTAACTTTTTTGTTTCTTATTGTTTAAATTGTCTCATTTTGGCCATGTTCTTCTTCTAGAAATGAGGATGATACGACTGGTTTATATTATTTTTGTGGGTTTAAACTATTTTAGAAAAATTTTATAAAAAATTAAAAAAGTGATTAATTTTTTTTTTTTAATTTTCTTAAACAGTTTTTTTTTTTAAATGGGTGATTAATATAAGTTATTCATGTATTCCTTAATCAGACCCTTTATGAGTAACAATAGTATTATATCATTGTCATATTATTTGATAAAAACAAAATTATAACAAATCATATAAAAAATTATAAAAAAATTGTGAAGAATGTTACTAAACTTGTTAAATTCAAAATAGAAAAATAAAATAAAATTTTATTTTATTAATTAGGAAATTTTTAGGGAGAATAATTTCCTGGTAAGATGTCCTTGGAGAACTAGATAGTACAACTTGAGTTCAAAGGCACAATAATCAAACTTTCGTATTTGTAATGTAAATAATTGTACATAAAATATAGGTAGCAACAAATTGGTACTTGGTTTCTTTACTTTTGTACATAGAAGACTATTGGAGCACATTTCCAAGGATAATTTAAAGAATGCTGTTAAGAAATGCTATAAGATGGTCCTGTCCAATGTTTTGGATTCTTGTATAGAAAATACAAATTATTAATAAATGAACATAATTGTTGAAATGGACTAGAGCACAAAATATTAAGCAAGTCATGGACCATATGATGTCCATTGCAAAGATCATTACGTATGTATATAGACAAGAGTAGATGTGATGTGATAAAATATCATTTGAACTGAATGGATACATTGCCTGGTAAATTAAGGTATTTGTAGTCTCAATTGTGTAGCTTGATAGATTTGTTTCTGGTTGCATTTTGTTTTGGTTATGGTATTTACTCATCAGTTATAGAAATTTGTTTCATTTGTCTTAGAAAAAAAGTTTTTGGTATAAGCATACCTTAAAATAAACACATACCTTAAAATAAACTGACAAAAAACATACCTTAAAAAAAACACAGTGACCTGCACATTCCTCTTTTGGGTAGACAGGGACCAATTAATAAAAAATTGACCTCCCCCTTTGGAAATGTTCTTCTTACACTACAAACTAAGAGAAACTCTCAATCTTCTTACACTATACACTAAAAGAAACTCTCAATTTCAATGCCATCACACATCAATTGAAAAACGCATCACCCTGGAGTAAAAAAAAAACCAGTAGGCATATCAATACCATTGAAGACAAAGAAGTCTCACCTAACACGTTCTCTGGCCCTCATTTCCATAGGCTTCTTTCTGTTCTCCTCAGCAAATACAACTGTCAATTCACGACCAAGAAGAATCTAACCATCCATATGATATTTTGCATCTGCAGCATCATCCGGGTCTACATACTGCACAAACCCAAAGCCACAAGGCTCCCTGCATCATGATCAAATGAAGCATTAGAAAAACAAAATATATATAAAATCAAATGTGGTTCAAAAATGCATGCTGATTGCCGAAAATCACAAATATAACCTCAAGTCCAATATGTATAGTTTATGATCAAATATCTTCTGATACTTTATAAAATTCAACTTAAAACACCATGTGGCTGCTAACCTTGGGGGAGAAAAAGTTAAAATTGAGATGAAATTCTTCAAGACCTGAAATTCTTCTCAATGTATACAAACCCAACTTCCTTCGAATCTTCATCTACATTAAGAACATCTTCAACAGTACCCCTTATTTACTTGATTGGTGTCTTCAACACCTCTTATTACTTCATTGTTGTCTTCAACACAGTACTCTTATTACTTCATTGGTGTCTTCAACACTTTCAATAAAAACAGCCAAATACCCATAAACTGATTGTATATAATTAATTTAAAAAAACAAGGATGGACCCCATCATCACATTCAATTGAGACAGCATGAAGACAAACAATTGGACAAAAATCAATAAGTGAAAGTTCGCCTAAACCTGGCAGAATAAAAAGACAATACACAAACAAAAGGTTTGCAAGATTCACAAACCATATCAACCAATACATGATGACATGCTTTGCTTACCCAGTATAATAATCTCAGGGCAAGTAAATGTCCTTGAGCTGGCTAAACTGCCCAAATGGTCCACGTAGATCTTCTGGCTAATATATATAAATATATATATATATATATATATTACATCCAGAAGAACAACTGCCCATATGCGACAATTAATTTGATACAAAATACATTTGAGAAAAGAAATGAAAAGGCAGAATAAAATTAAACAAAAACAATATAAATATATATAGAAAAGAAAAGTCACCCTCGCCAATGGCAAAACATAGTATCCTCAGGTCACGTTCACTTCAATCTCTATTCTAAATTCTAAACAAACTCAAATCTCATAGCGCCATATATTTTCGCAATTTCTTACAACAACAAATTAGCTTTCAATACTAAGAATTTACATTTACACATTAACATAGGCAACAAATGAAAAAGATAAAAGTTTTTTACATGTTGCGCATAAACAAAAAACACACACACACACACACTCAAAAACTAAAAAACGTTGAATACAACGAGCAAAACAAACAGTAACAGATTTACCTTAGCAAAGCCCTCAGGAGTTCCAGTCTGAGTTCCAAAGAAAACAGAGACCTTAGTTTTTCCCGAATCAACCTCGACCTTATCGTCCTCATCCTTGTTCAACGACGAGAACTTAGGCACTTCCACCGGCTTCACCGAACTCCTCTGCTCCGATCCGACGATCTCTTCCACACAAAAACCAAAAGTCCGATTATCACAGCAAACGACGTCGTAACGATCAGTACGACGGTGTCCGATACCTACTCAAAAACAATATATATATATATGAATTTTGTTGTTCGTTGAAGTTGTCGAGGCCGAGAACACCGTCGCCACGTTTCTTGAGAGCGAGGGAGCAGTGAGAGCCGATGAAGCCAGCGGAGCCAGTGACAAGGACCGACATGCCATTGGAGCGGCGTGGAGTGGAAGAGTTTGGGGAGGGCGTCTCTTGAAGAGAGAAAAAATTTGGGGAGGGCGACGGCTCTAGAGGAAGAGAAAAGATTTTGGGGAAGGGGGCGGCTGGGAGAAAAAAACTATTCCTAGGGTTTTAAAATCTGAAGAAATAAGAGTTTCAAAATTTTTAAAAATATTTTAACAAAGTAAGGTCTCGAACTGGAGACCATTTGGACAAAGCACGTGCTGCAAACCAGTGAGCCAGTGATGCAAGAATATATTTGGGTCATATAAATATATATATATATATATATTAATCATACATAATAAAAATATTTTTTTATATTATATTATAATAAATTATATATATTTTATTACTATTTAAATAAATATAATTTAAAATGTATAGTTATTATTATTATAATAAATGTATATATATATAAATTATCACACGTTCTATCTTATTAAAAATTAAAAACAAATGATTATAAGTTACACTTGATGTAACTCTAAAAAATGTTACACCAATCAATAACTTATTATTGAATTCATATTTTGAAAATCCAACCGTTATATCACATTTTCTATATGTTTTTAACATACATGCCAATCGAATGTAATTTATCATTTGATCTTTAAACTCATATTTTATGCATTATTTTATACTACAAAAACTTGAATTTAAACAATTGATTGATGACATGGTTATTAATCTTTGATCACCTTGAAATTTTGTGAACATGAAAAATATATGAATATAATGTAATCTAACGGTAGATTTGAAAAAATTCGCATCGAATTAGGAAATATAGGATTGGGTTCAAGTTACACTTAATGTAACACAAAAAAATGTTACACCAACCAATAACTTATTGTTAAATTCATATTTTGAAAATCCAACCGTTGGATCACATTTTCTATATGTTTTTAACATACATGCCAATTTTCATGCCAATAGAATGTAATTTATCATTTGATCTTTAAACTTATCTTCTATGCGTTATTTTAAACTATAGAAACTTGAGTTTAAACAATTGATTGATGACATGGCTATTAATATTTTATCACCTTGAAATTTTGTAAGCTTGAAAAATATATGAAGATAATGTAATCTAACGGTCAATTCGTCAAAATTCACATCGAATTAAGAAATATAGGGTTGGGTTCAAGTTACATTTTATGTAACTCTAAAAAATGTCACACCAACCAATAACTTATTGTTGAATTCAAAATTTTAAAATCCAACCGTTGGATCACATTTTCTATATGTTTTTAACATACTTGCCAATTTTCATGCCAATAGAATGTAATTTATCATTTGATCTTTAAACTTTTCTTCTATGCGTTATTTTAAACTATAGAAACTTGAGTTTAAACAATTGATTGATGACATGGCTATTAATATTTTATCACCTTGAAATTTTGTAAGCTTGAAAAATATATGAAGATAATGTAATCTAACGGTCGATTCGTCAAAATTCACATCGAATTAAGAAATATAGGGTTGGGTTCAAGTTACATTTGATGTAACTCTAAAAAATGTCACACCAACCAATAACTTATTGTTGAATTCAAAATTTTAAAATCCAACCGTTGGATCACATTTTCTATATGTTCTTAACATACATGCCAAGTTTCATGCCAATCGGGTGTAATTTACCATTTGATCTTTAAACTCATCTTTTATGCGTAATTTTAAATTACAAAAACTTGAATTTAAATAATTGATTGATGACATGACTATTAATTTTTGATCACCTTGAAATTTTGTATACTTGAAAAATATATGAAAATAATGTAATCTAACGGTAAATTTGTCAAAATTCACATCGAATTAAGAAATATAGCGTTGGGTTCAAATTACACTTGATGTAACTCTAAAAAATGTTACACCAACCAATAACTTATTGTTGAATTCATATTTTGAAAATCCAACCGTTGGATCACATTTTCTATTTTTTTTTAACATGCATGCCAATTTTCATGTCAATCGGGTGTAATTTACCAATTGATCTTTAAACTTATATTTTATGTGTTATTTTAAATTACAAAAACTTGAATTTAAACAATTGATTGATGACATGACTATTAATTTTTGATCACCTTGAAATTTTGTATGCATGAAAAATATATGAAGATAATATAATCTAACGGTAGATTTGTTGAAATTCACATCGAATTAAGAAATTTATCGTTGGGTTCAAGTTACACTTGATGTAACTCTAAAAAATGTTACACCAACCAATAACTTGTTGTTGAATTCAAATTTTGAAAATCCAACCGTTGGATCACATTTTCTATATGTTTTTAACATGCATGCCAATTTTCATGCCAATCAGGTTTAATTTATTATTTGATCTTTAAACTCATTTTTTATGCGTTATTTTAAATTACGAAAACTTGAATTTAAACAATTGATTGATGGCAGAGCTATTAATTTTTGATCACCTTAAAATTTTTTAAGTATGAAAAATATCTGAAGATAATGTAATCTAACGGTATATTTGTCAAAATTCATATCAAATTAAGAAATATAAGGTTGGGTTCAAATTACACTTGATGTAATTCTAAAAAAATGTTACACCAACCAATAACTTATTGTTGAATTCACATTTTGAAAATATAACCGTTGGATCATATTTTCTATTTTTTCTTAACATGCATACCAATTTTCACGCCAATCGGGTGTAATTTATCATTTGATCTTTAAACTCATCTTTTATGCGTTATTTTAAACTATAAAAACTTGAATTTAAACAATTGATTGATGGCATGACCATTAATTTTTGATCACCTTGAAATTTTTTAAGCATGAAAAATGTATGAAGATAATGTAATCTAACGGTAGATTTGTCAAAATTCACATCGAATTAAGAAATGTGGGGTTAGGTTTAAGTTACACTTGATGCAACTCTAAAAAATATCACACGAACCAATATCGTATTGTTGAATTCATATTTTGAAAATCTAACCGTTGGATCACATTTTCTATTTGCTCTTAACATGCATGCCAATTTTCATGTCAATCGGGTGTAATTTACCATTTGATATTTAAGCTCATCTTTTATGCGTTATTTTAAACTACAAAAACTTGAATTTAAACAATTGATTGATGACATGGATATAAATCTCTGATCATATTGAAATTTTGTAAGCATGAAAAATATATGAAGATAATGTAATCTAACGGTAGATTTTTCAAAATTCACATTGAATTAAGAAATATAGGGTTGGGTTCAAGTTACATTTAATGTAACTCTAAAAAAAGTCACACCAACCAATAACTTATTGTTGAATTCATATTTTGAAAATCCAACCATTGGATCACATTTTCTATATGTTTTTAACACGCATGCCAATTTTCTTGCCAATCGGATGTAATTTACCCTTTGATCTTTCAACTCATCTTTTATGCGTTATTTTAAACTATGAAAACTTGAAGTTAAACAATTGTTTGATGACATGACTATTAATTTTTGATTACCTTGAAATTTTTTAAGCATGAAAAATATATGAAGATAATGTAATCTAACGGTAGATTTGTCAAAATTCACATCAAATTAAGAAATAGAAGGTTGGGTTCAAGTTACACTTGATGTAACTCTAAAAAATTTTACACTAACCAATAACTTATTATTGAATTCACATTTTGAAAATCTAACCGTTGGATCACATTTTCTATTTTTTCTTAACATGCATTCCAATTTTTATGCAAATCGGGTGTAATTTATCATTTGATCTTTAAATTCATCTTTTATTCGTTATTTTAAATTACAAAAACTTGAATTTAAACAATGATTGATGACATGACTATTAATTTTTTATCACCTTGAAATTTTGTATGCTTGAAAAATATATGAAAATAATGTAATCAAACGGTAGATTTGTCAAAATTCACATCGAATTAAGAAATATAGCGTTTGGTTCAAGTTACACTTGATGTAACTCTAAAAAATGTTACACTAACCAATAACTTATTATTGAATTCACATTTTGAAAATCCAACCGTTGGATCACATTTTCTATTTTTTTTTAACTTGCATGTCAATTTTCATGCCAATCGGGTGTAATTTACCATTTGATCTTTAAACTCATATTTTATGCGTTATTTTAAATTACAAAAACTTGAATTTAAACAATTGATTGATGACATGACTATTAATTTTTGATCACCTTGAAATTTTGTATGCTTGAAAAATATATGAAGATAATGTAATCTAAAGGTAGATTTGCCAAAATTCACATCGAATTAAGAAATATAGCGTTTGGTTCAAGTTACACTTGATGTAACTCTAAAAAATTTTACACGAACCAATAACTTTTTGTTGAATTCATATTTTTCAAATCCAACCATTGGATCATATTTTCTATTTGTTTTTAACATGCATGCCAATTTTCATGCCAATTAGGTGTAATTTACAATTTGATATTTAAACTCATCTTTTATGCGTTATTTTAAATTACAAAAACTTGAATTTAAATAATTGATTGATGACATGACTATTAATCTTTGATCACCTTGAAATTTTGTGTGCATGAAAAATATATGAAAATAATGTAATCTAACATTAAATTTGTCAAAATTCACATCGAATTAAGAAATATATCGTTGGGTTCTAGTTACACTTGATGTAACTCTAAAAAATGTTACACTAACTAATAACTTATTGCTGAATTCATATTTTGAAAATCCAACCGTTGGATCACATTTTCTATTTGTTTTTAATATGCATGTCAATTTTCATGCCAATCGGGTGTAATTTACCATTTGATCTTTTAACTCATCTTTTGTGCGTTATTTTAAATTACAAAAACTTGAATTTAAATAATTGATTGATGACATGACTATTAATCTTTGATCACATTGGAATTTTGTATGCATGAAAAATATGTGAAGATAATGTAATCTAACGGTAAATTTGTCAAAATTCACATCGAATTAAGAAATATATCGTTGGGTTCTAGTTACACTTGATGTAACTCTAAAAAATGTTACACCAACCAATAACTTATTGTTGAATACAAATTTTGAAAATCCAACCGTTTGATCACATTTTCTATATGTTTTTAACATGCATGCCAATTTTCATGCCAATCGAGTGTAATTTACTATTTGATCTTTAAATGGGAAGACGAAAAAATAGTGGGAAATTTAAATGTCTATTGCGGCGGTCCAACCCGCCGCAAAAAGGAGTACATATTGCGGCGGGTCACTGACCCGCCGCTATATCTAAGCTAAATGCCGCTAAAACAGGTCTATTGCGGCGGGTCATTGGCCCGCCGCAATAGTACGCCGCAATATACCAGAGCTATTGCGGCGGGTCATTGACCCGCCGCTATATCTAAGATAAATGCCGCTAAAATAGGTCTATTGCGGCGGGTCATTGGCCCACCGCAATAGTACGCCGCAATATACTAGAGCTATTGCGGCGGGCATATAGACCGCCGCAATAGATCTCATGTACAGCGGCGGGCCAAAAATGCGCCGCAATAGGCGACCTATAGCGGCGGTTTTTGCACCCGCCGCAATAGGCCCGCCGCAAATGCTCAGTTTTCTTGTAGTGAACAGAATTGACCGGGGACGAAAGTAAGAATCTAAACAGAAAAATGCGTCAAATTCGATCGGAGATAAATATTGTGGGTAAGATTAGGCACCGGAATCTTATTCCTTTATTAGCCCATATGAGTCACGGTGAATGCCATTATCTTGTATATGAATTCATGAAGAATGGTAGTTTACAAGACGTGTTAGATGAAGTTTCTAATGGGACTAAGGAATTGGATTGGCTTGCTCGGTACAAAATTGCATTAGGAGTGGCAACCGGGCTTGAACATATGCACTTTCTCCACAACCCATGTATAGTTCATAGAGATCTGAAGCCTGCAAATGTACTATTGGACGATGACATGGAAGCTAGAATTTCATATTTTGGGTTAGCAAAAGTAATGCCTGATGCTAATATCTATATCACAGGCTCCAATGTGGCAGGGATTGTAGGTTATATAGCACCAGAATACCTCCAAAGGCAGAAGTTCACAGCCAAATCTGATATCTATAGCTTCGGTGTGTTGCTAGGGGTTTTGGTGATAGGAAAGAAGCCAACTGATCTGTTTTTCCACAACACGAATGAGATATGCTTAGCTAAATGGCTTTGGAATGTAATGGCATCAGATAATCCTGAACAAGCAATTGATTCCAAGCTTATGGGAAACGGGTTTGAACATGAAATGCTGTCAGTTTTGAAGATTGCTTGCTTTTGTACTGTAGATGATCCAAGTGACAGGCCTAGCAGCAAGGATGTCAGGTGCATGCTGTCTCAGATCAAGGATGAAATACATGAGAGCAGGCCCTCAACCCAGTCGAGTCTTGAGTTATCAAAAACTATTCTGAGAGAAGGTAAGGGTAAGTTGGTGGGGAATGGGAATTCAATTATCAAGGATGAAATTCATGAGAGCAGGCCCTCAACCCAGTCGAGTCTTGAGTTATCAAAAACTATTTCGAGAAAAGGTAAGGGTAAGTTGGTGGGGAATGGGAATTCAATTTGTATTAGGGAGGAAAACTTGTGGTTGCCCGACAAGTCGGAGTGGAAAGACTTGATATCCCAAGAGGAAGAGCATAGGTGGGTCCAGTTAAAAAAATCAAGCCGAAATGGTGTTTTGTCAAAAAAATCAGCTTACAAGTCAGCGGCTTATGCTGGGCCCCACATAATTATCCCTGAAATTCATAGCAACATATGGAAAACAAACCTTCCTGAAAGATTAAAAATGCTTCTTTGGCATACTGCATCAGACGATCTCCCTACAAGAGAAAGACACAGCAAGTTTATGACCATTGATAATACTAGCTGCTTGCTTTGCAATATTGGTGCCATAGAGTCCTCATTCCATTTGGTTTTTCACTGTCATTTAACAAGGTTCCTCTGGTTTGGTAGTAAATGGAATATTAGGCTTCAAGGGTTTCAAATTGACTCTTTGGAAAATTGGCTTAAATTTATACTTGATCCTCCCATCTTCTCTCCCATGGAAGCTGACCAAAAAGCTGAATTCCTTCTGTTTGGAGCATTGGTGCTAGATATGGTGTGGAGGGCTAGAAACTCTATCCTTGATGAGGTGAAAGTTATTTCTTATGAGGATGTTCTACTCAAGGTTTTTCAGGAGCATCGGAATTTAATGATTTCTGGTCTGGCTAGCATTAAGATTACAAATTGACTTTTGTCTTGCTGAATGTTAATATTTTGAATACGTTGATTTACTTACAAGCTGAGAGTCATCTATTTTTCTATTGGTTAGTTGACTTTCTTAAATTTGTTTTCCATTCAATGTGATCTGTTGTACTTACTGTGCCAACTTTTTTTTTTTTTTTTTACAAAATAAAATTTTTACGGTAGTGTTGGGCCAAAATGGCCAAATACCACCATTTTATAGAAATTTGTAGCAAAAAAGCGCTGTTTCAGAACTAATTAGGGAAATACTACTTTTATAGAACTCGAGTTCCAAATGGTACTCGAGTTTATGAAACTCGAGTTCCAAATGGTACTCGAGTTTATGAAACTCGAGTTCCTAGAAGTTCTGCCACCATGGCACTACTGACCTAGAATTTGTGCAATTAAAAAAAATAATGTGGTACTCGAGCTTGGTAAACTCGAGTTCCATGCAACACAATACTCAAGCATACCAAGCTTGAGTTCTTTGTAAATAAAATGTTTATGTTTTTTTTTTCCTACGGTACTCGAGCTTGGTGAGCTCGAGTTCCTTGTAAGGAACTCGAGTTTAGTAAACTCGAGTTCCTTATCACTTCTTTTTTTTTTTTTTTTTTTTTTGGATAATCAACAAATAAACATAAACATAGAAATAAGTAGCTTTTTATGTTTTTATTTATTTAAATAGAAGCATTGTAAAAAATAGAGATTTTAATTTCAAATATGAATTTAATTTCTACATTAATTAAAATTGTTCATTGTTTTCTTATAAAAATTGTTCACTGTTTTTTGCATATACTATTTCTAGCATTCTGCATAAAATTATTTTCTGTTCAGCATTATTTAAAAAATTGTTCACTCTCTTTTCTGAATAAATTATTCTCCGTTCACTGCATAAATTGTTCATTGTTTTCTTATAAAACACCTAGTGAAATCATGTTTTTTAAATTTAAACACCAAATCTGAATGCTTTTTCATGTTTGAATTTCACAATAATCGAATCTATTTTTCTGCATTGATAAAATCTATTTTTACATTAATGAAATTTGCTCTCAGAACCATCACTCTTTCAAATTAAGCAACCCACAACCTAAAACACTAAAATATCTCTTGTAATTGTAGCCAATTACTGTTACGTTGCAGATTTTGAAATTGTGTTTTCTAAATTTAAAAGCCAAATCTGAATGCTTTTTCATGTTTGAATTTCACAATACAGTAATCCTAGACTCTAACAGAGATTGTACATTAAACTCCATGTAAGAAGCATGCATAGCGCCATTAAGCACACCATTTCAAAAGCAACATAGTATACATCAAAGACTTCATCATCCCCTGCAATTTAGATTTTAGAACATGCAAATCATGAGTGGAAGTCATTGTAAAGGTCAAAATTAAAAGCCTGAAAGTATATTAAAAAACAATTTAGACCTTTCAGCAGTAATAAAGTAATAACATTTGATCTATGTTTGCCTAGGTCAAATACTGATCCGGTTTTGGCTATCATAGTTACTAAAAAAAAAAAAAGAGAGAGAGAACCAATATGTGAAAGAGTTATGATATTTTTAGAAGATTTAGTTAGTCGTATCCATTAGAATTTAAAAATTAATAGCTAAAAAGCATCAAATTATTGTAGCAATATTACTCGGTGAACCACTATGTTGAAAACTTGATACTACTGAAAGTTTTAAGATCATTTACATACTGGAGTTGCTAGAAACCACAACAATGCACATCTTTATAGACGTTCTAAGCCAAAGGAATAAAAGAATTGCCTTCTCTAAAGGGCATTTGAAGCACTTAGAAGATTTATTATCTTGTGAACCATCAAAAGACCTTTCAAGAGTAACACCAGCTAAATTAGAGCATTCGATGTCTTTAACTATATAGAGCCATATATCAACACAATTAATGCTATTTCTAGTACCTATATGAAGTAGCAAAATCAATATCAGCATGCAACATTTTTTATATATATAAGTAATATCAGCATCCAACTTTGAGGCATAAATGGGAATAAAATAATATTAAAAAAGGAACACGTTTATACATTACAACAATTTCTGCAAATGTACATTAGTGATAGTCTGGAACCTAATTTGGAGTATATTAGCCACATGATTGTAGTGCCTTATGAATAAGGACTATCCTAACCATACATATATAATCACATCAGATGGCTTCAAGTCTTCCACAGCAAACACAATGGCAAAAAATGAATTACAATAATTACAATCTTAGAACTTCACTGTCCTCTTATTATTCATAAAGCTTTAGCTTTTAGCAGTCTGAGAGTATAGAGAAAATTGAATTCATTAGAGCAAATTGCTCTATCTAATACCATGTACATTTAAATTAGGATGACCAGTTCATCCAACAATCTGGCCTTGAATCTTAGTCTCACAATTTCAAACTCTATATATGTCCATGACCATGGGTGTCATCTTTTCAGGAGAATAAGGAAGATATGAAGCATTCTTATTGACTTCCTCAAAAAGTAACAAATATCATCCACCATTGTTAAATTTGATCTTCCTCAAAACACTGTCTCATAAAGATACTAATGAATGAAATCTCATTAACTCTATAACCCATTGCTCATTCTATAACTCATTGCAAGATACCTTAAAAGTTGAGTTAGTATAGATAAATTACGGTATTAGATTTCACTGTCATGGCCATAAAACAAAATAGTCTCCAAAATTTCTCACCAATCAAATGGGCCTATTGAACTCCTTACTGACTCACATAGGCATCTTCATCACCAACACACCACCATTCATTAACCATAATTCTAAAAAGTTTTGACCCTGTCTGGGGAGCATAAACAGAATTAGATAAGTCATTTTTCTATTTTTAAGACCATAAGAATCATGAATCGAGCTGCTAAGATAGGATCATATTAGACATCTAATTAAATGAGGAAAAATCCAAAATAAGTGTCATTGTCAACATGAATTAGCAAGAATTTAAAAACTCACCAAAAAATTAAGATTATCCAAATAGGTAACCTATTGATATAAATCATGCTCTTAAACGCATACAGTCACCCAGTCAATTTGAATACTCTTAATTCTTCTACAATCTCCAAAAACTTTGGCGGTCACATGGCCTACAAAAAATCTACCCCATCCGATTTTCTCACCCCTAATATCTTATTCTTTATTTGAGAGAAGTCTTTTTAGAAAGAAGTAATTACCATAAAGCAATCTAACTAAAAAGAATTTGCAACCTCAATCCATGCTTAAAAATCCAAACTAAAAGAAAGCTAAGAAATCCAAAAAGTGCTTTTTGAGCTACTGTGTACTACATTAAATGGACCAAGATCCTCCATTTACAAAACTAATATAACTGATTTAGTGATATATGCCAAAAACGTTTCCAGACATGTTCACTTACTTTTCTAACCAATGAATATTCATAATTGGGAGAACCTAACATCAGAATCAGTACAGAGAAATTATAATCAATGTTAACATTCAAACTCTCTCATGTTCCTCCAATCAAACAATAAAAAAGATAGAATTCTTAAGATAATTAAGAACAACATACAATGAAAGAATAATGATATACTTTGTTGCTCTGCCCTATCTCTTCTCTGCAACATTATTTTCTAAAATCTGAAAGTTTAGAGTGTATAACAATTTATGATGTTTTCTAAGTGAAATTATGGTTTTTAGTTTTCTATATTGCAATCTATTATGATTCTAGTTTTCATAACGTAATTGAGAGCACTAACATACCATACACAAAGAACACAGTTGAGAGGACTATTAGAACATACACTGATACTACTTTTTTTTGTTTCTTTGGCAGGAATATCCAAGTGAGAGGAATTTAAAAAATAGGGCAATCATAGTAAATCTAATTTGTATAAAATTTCACCGCAGATTTCCATTGGCTTTTAAAAAGGGACCATTCAGCAACAACAGACCAAAAAAAATAAAATTTTAAAATAAAACTTTGGTATGGTTTTGATTATTAAAGATTTGTGTTTTGAGTGACAGAGCAAATAACAAATAACAAAGCATATATAATCACAACTTTCTTGGGAAAGAAACAGAGATGGAAAGCAAGAGAGAAAAAGTGAGTTAGGGCAAGAAGGCAAGAACCAAACAAACAACATCAAAATCTGAAATTTATAAACCGTAACAGAAAATCCCAAAACATCAAAGCAAATATCTAAATCTATACCTATCCAACCAAAATACCCAAAATCTAAGTCATATTAAATACCTAGATATAAGAAAGGGGGAAAAAAATAACCAGTGGCAGTTTCGGCGATCTGATCGACGGAGTTAATGGCACTTAGATTTCTCTCCCTCAATATCAATCCCTATGTGTGCCTGCGGTTCCGGTGTTTTGAGTCTGGCAAGGGAACGGATGGCGGCGGAAAAACTGATAGTAATTGTGTTTTGATTTCTTATGCCCAATCGATGTACTCATTACCGTTTTGCCTATTTCTCTTCTTTGTTTCTCTCTCAGTGTCCTAGGCCTCATTGCCTCCCGGCCGTATGAACTCTGTCTCCTTCTCATCTCCGTATCGCAATCTTTTTTCTCTTCTTTTTTTTTTTTTTCTCCTTCTCTGCTTCTTTCCCTGTTTCCTCATCGCCTCTCTCTCTCTCTCTTTCATCGCCTCTCTATTTCAATTTCCATGCGTCCTTTAATTTTAACCGGTTAGGTTTTTGTTATTTATAATGAGAGGTTTTAAACGATGTGTAGATTGCCAACCAACATAATTTATCGCTTTTTAACTTGTACGTGGTAGCATTTAAAATGGTCATTTTTCCTAATGTGGTAGCACCTCCTTAAGGCTTCTGCTATTATATATAGTATTAGATAAACGTAGACCTAAAAGCCCACCTGGTATCCCCTCTCTCGTCGAGTAAGGGAGGCTACCGTACCTCTCCCCCGAGATAATTAAAAGGCCTTTGTTCGTGCCTTTGTTGGAGTCAGGGAAGCATGAGATGAGCCTAACCTTAGGGTACCTAGTTTTTAGGTAGAATCCTTGCCCTTTTAGGTGGTGAAGGTTGTAAACCTAGTTAACATCGTGATGGTTGAGGTTTAAGCCCATTTTCTCATTAAAGGCGTCTATGCTACCTAAAATCCTAAACATATTTAGGGCACATTGGTGGGGGCTAATCTATGAACCCTAAGGTAATCCCTAGTGACTGTGCCCATGGGGATTCTCATCTCTCCCTCTATAAAAGCAATCATCGGGATTACCACTTCTCCCTCTTGCCTCTGAGTGTGCCAGTCCCCCGCCTTACAGTATCTAATGGAGACTCTTGGCGGGATCCTATATTGAGCTTTACAGCTCTCTCTACTCTCTGCGAAGTCTACCAAGTAAGCAAATCTACCCATATATGAAAGTGGGTTGAAGGTACTAAGATGGTAAAGGGAAACTAAGAGGGTCGAGGAGAAAGGGGCTTTATGTAAAGAAAAGTAGAAAGGAAAGTAAATGAAAATGTTTAAGTGAGTTACGCAAGGGAAGAAATTCTCCTCAGACTGGCGCTTGACATTTATGATGCAAAAGTGAAGTAAATGAAGTGTTCAAGCAATATTTGTATCAGAGAGAAAGATAAGCGGGAAAATTCCTGCCCGAGTCCTAATAAAATCCCCAACCATTGGATTCACATTGCACCGTAGAACGTGGGGAACATAGAGCTATAGAAATTTAATGAAGGTGCGTTTCGGATGCCGAAGCGTCAGGAACGTGTGTTGGGCAGTTGAAAAGGTACTTGCGCGGATAGAGATGATGTATGATAAGAATAGGGTAATTGTAGTGATATCGAAATCCTCCTTTCTTCCCGAAGAGCAAGAAAGGAGAATTTTGAGGGGCTATTGTAGGAATGATAGGCCCAGTAGTATATATATATATTGGGTCGGGGGTCCAATCTGAGGACATCTAGTAGTCCAAGGACGGGTAAACGTGATCATAGAACAGGACAACGGGAAGCCATGAAATACCTAAGAGAAATCTGCTACCATTGCATTTAATGCTTTGTAGCTAACTCTCTGGCTGCATTAATGAGGAAGTGATACCTGAACAGTAATTTTCAGTCTTATAGCTACTCCCAAAGACTTTAGGAATGTACTGATGGGACAAGGATTAACATCAGCGATCTAATCTACACGTGGAGGGTGGAAATGAAAGAAAGAAGATAGTATAAAATAGAAAGAAGATCCTGAGGGAAGGGATTGGAGAAAAAGAAAGGAAAATCTTGAGGGAAGGGATCAGAGAAAAAGAAAGGAAAAACACTGTAACAACAGGAACTAGACTTGTAATCAAAGTCAAATGAGATATATATAAGAGCACATCTCCTCAGATTGTGCCAATGACGATTTTTTTTGGATAAAACTAGTTTATCTTTGCTTTCTTGTCATCTGGGCCAACTATAATTGTTGTCTAACTCATTAGAGCCTAGTTTTCTAACCCGTTCTCTAAAAATTCATTGTATTAGGCTCTTTGGGCCTAAATCATTTAACCCTTTGGGCTCAGGGATCAAAATCGTGCCCTTACAGACCCAATTATGAATTAAGGGTGTGTTTGGATACCGCTTATTTTGCTGAAAACTTAAAACACTGCAGCAAAATAATTTTTAAATGAGTGAATAGTGCCGTGGGATCCATTTTTAATAAAATTTTTGCTGAAAAAAGAGGTTTGTGGGTCCTGTGAACAGTGCACAGGACCCACTGGAATAGCATTGTTGCCATAGAAATGCGCTTCTCAAAAAAAGAAAAAAAAGAAAAAAAAAGAAGAAGAAAATGCAGACGCATGTAGTTTCAGCAGTATCCAAACGGATACTAAGTATCATTTCTAAAAATCACCAAACTCTAAAATGCCAAAAAACCACTAAAACGACCAAAATACCTATTAAACCTAAAAAAGTACCAAAATACCCCCTAAACCTAAAAAATGACATAAATACTCCCTGAAACCTAGAAAATGACTAAAATACCCTTTAAACCTAAAAAATGACCGAAATACCACCTAAATCTATAAAATGACCAAAATACCCCTGAAACCTAGGAAGTGACTAAAATACTCCAAAAACCTAGAAAATGACCAAAATGCCTCTTAAACATAAAAAAAAAAAAAAAAAAAAAAAAAAAAAAAAAAAAAAAAAGACGAAATGCCCCCAAAACCTTTGTAATAACCAAAATACCTCTTAAACTAAAAAATGACCAAAATACCTATCGAAACCTAAAAAATGACAACAATACCCCCTAAACATTAAAAAAAAACCGATGAAATACCTTCGAAACATATAAAATGACCGAAATACCCACGAAACCTAAAAAAAGACCAAAATACCCCCAAAACCTAAAAAATGACCACAATACCCCCTAAATATAAAAATGAACAAAATACCCCATATATCTAAAGTATGACTAAAATACCATCAAACCTAGAAAATGATGAAAATACCCCTAAACCTTTAAAATGACCAAAATACACTCAAAACCTCTAAATGACCACAAATAACCTGAACCCTCTAAAATTACCAAAAATAGTTCTAAACCTCTAAAATAACCAAAATACCCCCTCAAAATATCTAAAATGACCAAAATACCATTAAACCTATAAGATGAACAAAATACACCGGAGCCTCTAAACATGGGTTCATTTGGGTTTTGTTGCTGATCAGTGGTGGCCGATGGTTGTTCTTAGGGAATTTGATATCCAGATGGGTTTTAGTGTCTGGTTACCAAGAAAGTGGAAGAAAAGAGGAGAAAATGAATTAGAGATGATTTGTTTTGGACGTATTGTGTGATTGGTTGGCAAGAAAGTGAAAGGAAAAATTTTCATGAGGATTTTTTCCTTTTTATTTAATTGAGAAATTAATTTTGTTTTAGTTTTAGTGTTTTTCTAATTTTTATATATTTTTAGGTGAGGTGGCATTTTTTTATATTATTTTATAAGCCACATCAGCCCTAAATGTGCCAATAATAGACACTGTTTGCCTCATAGGCATTTTTCGTTAGTAATTTAACGATAGAAATCAAATTGACTGTAGTCCCAAAATTTAAGGACCAAAATATTATTTTTGCCCTTTTTTATTTTTATTTTTTTTTCCTTTTTAGGGATATTGTTGATTTGGAAATTTGTTAAATGTTTTATACAATTTTTTTCAACAAGAATTGATTGGACCAAGAATATATTTTACTTTCTCAAAATCTAGGGGGCAGTAAGTATAATTTATCATTGATTACTGAAAATTTAAGAATTTACTAGTACTTTTTGTAGGATTTTTGAAAAGTCAAGGGGCCATGCTCCCCCCTCCCCCTCCCCCTAATATTTGGTTATTCTCAAGGACCTATAAAACTAAAAATAGAAAATTTCAGCAAGGTAAAATTAAATTTAAAATGATAAATATATTAATATAGTGATTTTAAGTAGAACAATGACCAAATTACTTAAACTAAATAAAATAGAACACTCTCCACAGGGTTTGCATTGAAACTTAACTCCTATTATTCCATATCATTCCCTTAAGTTCCTCATCTTCCCTCACATATCCCAGTCATTCCACATTGTAAAAACACTTGGTTTTGATCCTTGAACTAAGTCTCCAAACAAACTATCATAAGCCCCATAAGACATATCATAATTAACCTCAACATGTGCAAGTTCATCTGCGGCTGATCCCACTGCATTGTCTGAAGGGGAATTAGAAGTCATTGCATGAAGCCCATTTCTCAAATATCCTCTACCACTATAATTTCCACTAAAAATTTCACCATTATTAATCACAGAAATATAACATAAATATACAACTGGGACATGTTTGAATAAGTTGTCATGGATATTAAGTTTTTGTAATAACTTAAGATGAAGAAATCATTGCAAAAAGTTGATATAAATTATTTTTGCAATCTATTGCAATTAAGATTTCGAACTAATAGATTATTGCAATGAAGTTATCATTGCAATAATTTGATATTATTCTTTTGCAATCTATTGCAATAACAAACACGAAACTGCAACGAATATATCATTGCAATAACTTGGTTTCAATTATTTATTACAATGAAGATATCATTGCAATAATTTAATCCAACTTATTTTAGTCAATTATTTACAATCTATTGCAATAAAATTCATGAATAGCCTATACCTACAAAATATTTGAAACAGTAAATTGTTTGTTACAACAATATATATATCATTGCATCAAAGTTGTCATTAAAATATTTGGAGTTCATTGTGTCCTTATTCTTCTTAAGGATTGTTGTCAATGGCGACTCTATGAATTATTTTTAGGTTGGTCACTAAGAAACTTAAATTATAAAAAATCTAATAAAGATATATATGAATATATCAACACCACCAAAAAAAACACAAAAATACATGAAACATTACAATTTCTTTTTACTAAAAAAGAGAAAACAAAATGGTTTGATAAAAGACAAAGTGGGAATTGAGGATATTGAGATGAGAGTAATAAATTGTGAGAGAGTCTGAAATGAGAGAGAGAGAGAGAGAGAGAGAGAGAGAGAGAGAGAGAGAGAGATGGATGATATTTACTACAAATGCAAGTTAGATTGAGTTGTTAAGGATTATTGCGACTGCAAAGCCAAAGAGAGCATAATTTGTCTGCATTGTCAAGGGAAACTCACAATCATAATATTTCTCTTAGTACCTTTTTTAATGAAAAATAAAATTAGGGATTATTTTTATGTAATAGGTTGAATGAGTTAAAAATTTAAATGATTAGAGATTTTTACTAATTTTTTTTGGTATTTTTATGTTTTTTGTTGAATAATTTGTTCACTTGTTGTTTGGTCTAGTCTCTATTTTTGTGGTTATTTGAGCCAGTTTTACGGTTGTTATGTAAGCTCTTTTTTTAAAAAGGGGTTAAGATTATGTTTGACAAGGGGAGAAAAATTAATTCTAAAGTAATGCTACGTTTATAATATTTTCACAACAAATCTTATGTGATAAGTTGTTATTGGTGGGTTAAAAAGAAATGTTAGTATTGAGCCAAATTAAAATTAGTAACAGTTTACTACATAGAATTTGTTGTGAAATTATTGTGAAGATGTTGTAAATGTAACATTACTCTAATTTTTGTGAACTCAAATTCTTATGATTCTCAAGTCAAAATAAGTTAGTTTAGTGTATAAATATATTTTTCAATATATATATATATATATATATATATATAATTTAGGGTGTCAAATGTTGATACTTAGATATTGCTTTTATATGTTAAATGTTGATATCAATTTGGAGCTTTGTCAAGTTTTGAAAGTCTAAATTTTTGATAAAGAATAATCAAGGATGGCTCTATGTATAAGTCAGGGTGGTTACAAGACCACACTAACTTGCAAAACAAAATGTGTGTGTGTGTGTATAAAGTAAACCTATCCGTCAAACATTTTATGCTCCTACAATGCATGACTTAATTAAAAATATTTTATACATAAATTGAAATTATATAAGCTTAGTAAAAAAATTACAATATTAAAATTCCATGTAGAGAGCAAAACAATAACAATAACAAAAAATAAAAATCCTTAAGTATATGAAATAAAAAGATACCTTACAGATGCAATGCCTTGATTTATGATATCTTTGAACTATATATTAAAAGCCAAACTCATAGAAAATTCAGTTAGATTTGAATTGGAATTTCAATTTTATACCACGTGTCCCATCTAATTTTAATATTTTTTTGCCAAGTAAATTATTGAGTGTTAAAATCAAAAAGTCCAAATCCAATTATATTCTAAATTGAATTTCAATTAGAGTCTAATTTTACGTCACAAGTCCATCTATTTTTTTTTTCAAATTTTTGTGGCAAGTGAATTTATTGGATGTAAAAACCGACAAGTCTAAATCCAATTAACTTTTAAATCATATACATATATATATATATATATATATATATATATAATGAGAAACCATTATTTAATGATCCAAGCTGAAATTTCCATCTGAAATTCAAACGCCGATTTGAAATTTCCATCTGAAACTTCGATCCAAGCACGACGCCGATCTGAAACTTCAATCCAAGCATGACGAGAAGAACTTCGATCCAAGAACCCCGATCCAAGCATGCCGATCCAAGCACTCCGATCCAAGCACGCTGATCTAAAACTCCGATCCAAGCATGCCGATCTGCCACAAGCGTCGATCCACTCTCTCTGTCTCCGTTGTTGTGTCCGTGTGTGGGTGTGTTTGGTTTTGTGGTGTCTGTGGTTGATTTTGTTGTTGATTTTGTGGTTGATTTTTGATTTTTTCTGTGGGAGTGTGTGTATCAGAGGAGGAAGAAAATGATGAGGGCGTTGGTTTTGCAGATGGAGAAGAGTGAGAAAAAAAGGAGCGAAATTAGAAATTATTAAAATAATGTATAGAAGAGCTACAGTAACTGTGTATATATGCACGGTTACAGTAGCTCTTGTATATTTATGCATAATTTTGCAAAATTTTACACCCACTGATGTGAATGTTTTTTTGGTTAAAATGTGTAAAAATAGATGTTTTTTGTATTTTGCAAGATTATCCATGGACTGATGTGGTTACTCTTAGATAACTTGATAAACACAGGATTCTACATTCGATGATCCTTCACATTAATCCATAAATAAATATATATTTATTTAGATTTTTGGTTGAGGGGTTTGTTGTTTGTGGTTCGATGTCTAGTCGGATAAAGTAGTAGCAGGTAAAATAAAATAAAGGACGAGAGGTGAGCACATGTTGCCTGTACATACAATAGAATTTAGAAATGAGAAAATGAAATGAGATGAATTTTTTTTTTTTTTTTTGAGAAGGAAGACTTTTATTGAAAAAACTAAAGAGCGGCCAAATCAGCCTGAACGAAAGGTAAAGTGCGATATGGAACATTCTCCATCCACACAGTACAGTTTGGTGTTGACAAAGCTAGCCTAGCTAAACTATGAGCAACTTTATTACCATCTCTCTTTACATGAGAGTATGACAATTCTGAATATGAGTCAGAGAATAACGACACATCTTTTATTAAATGGGCGTAAGGGGCTAACCCATATTCTTTGCATCTGAGGGCCTTGACAACCACTTCCGAATCACCCTCAACAGTGGCTCTATGAAGTCCTAACTCGCTTCCAAATTCCACAGCTCTACACGCTGCCAATGCCTCGACTTCCATTGGCTGGTAAGCTTGGGCCAACTGCTGTACCAGTGAAGCAATAACCTCCCCTGACAGTCCCGTACAACAACACCAATCCCAGATTTGTTGTCATCATTTGAAAGGGCTCCATCAAAGTTGATCTTATAGCTATCTGGTGCAGGTGCTGTCCACTTAGTCTGAGACGTTGAGCTTGAGTTAATTCGGCTAGACCTGAGGTTGCTTCTTCTAATTTCATTCCAGCTCTCCTCTGCCATTTTCTGCAAATCTTTGGTAAGGCAGCACGTGTGATTCAGCCTGAGTTTGTTCCTTTGGTTCCAAATGCTCCACACCTGAATAGCGAAAAGGTCCAAAGGCTTCCCATTTTCATAAATCCAGCTGCACAGCCCTTTGAAATCATCAAAAAGAAACCTTGAGCGGAAGTTCCACCTGTCACCTTCCCACACCTCATCCAAGCCCGTGCAACTCCACAGAGCATGCAAGGTATTCTCTGCTTGTAAGGAGCAACGACCACAGCTGGGATTATGTAATATTGTTCTCCAGACCAGATTTTGCTTCGTTGGAAGAGATTCTCTACAAGCACGCCACAGCAGATTCTTGTATTTGTTTGGGACGTGTAGGGACCAAATGCATTTCCATAACTTCTTGTCCGCCTCTAGGTGAGTGCCATCCTCTGCATTTTCCTCCAAGTCCTTAAGGAATTTATACCCGGATTTGCTATTGTACTGCCCATCGGCAGTGAAAGGCCAATACAAAGTATCCTCAGTTTGGCATCGAGGCAGTGGTATCCTTTGAACAAGTTCCGCTTCAGCTGGAATGAGTACACCCTGAAGCATTTCAGCATCCCATTTACCCGTGTTGTTGTCAATGAGGCAGTCCACCGTGGCATCTTCCATTGATTCTATGATTGGGGATGAAACTACAGGAGGGTGCTTTATGGGCAGCCAGTGGTGCTGCCATATTTTGATATTTTTTCCATTACCCACCCGAAATCTAGCTCCCATTTGGATCACCTCTCTCCCCTTCAAAATGCTTTTCCAAGCATAGGAACCGGTTGCCGATTCTTTTGCTTCCATGAACGAACACCGGGGAAAAAATCTCGCCTTAAAAATTCTGTAGAAGAGAGTCCCTTCATCATGTAAGAGCCGCCATGCTTGCTTGGCAAGGAGAGAGTCATTGTAGAGAGCAAGATCTCTAAATCCCAATCCTCCTTGTAATTTTGATTTTGTCAACTCCGACCATTTGACCCAATGTATTTTCCTTTTGTCACCTCGTTGCCCCCAAAAGAATTTTTTAACCATTGCTTCAATTTCATGACAAAGGCTCAAGGGTAATTTGAAACAACCCATGGCATAAGTGGGAATGGCTTGAGCAATAGCTTTGATAAGGACTTCCCTACCGGCTTGAGAAATGAGCTTCCTCTCCCACCCTTGTAATTTCCTCCATACCCTCTCCTTGATATAATTAAAACTTGCTTTTTTACCCCATCCCACCAATGAGGGTAGCCCTAAATATCTCTCATAAGACCTTATTTCATTCACCCCCAGCACATTCTTAATCTCCTCTTTAACATCTTCTTTTGTGGACTTGCTGAAGAAAAGAGATGTTTTTTCTTTATTTATTTTTTGCCCCGAAACCTCTTCATATTCCGCCAAAATTTTAAGCACATTTCCACATTCTTGAGTATTTGCCTTGCAAAAAAGCAGGCTGTCATCTGCAAAAAATAGGTGGGTTAGTTTGGGGCCTCTTTTGCATATTGAGAAGCCGTTGATGTCCTTTGCTCTTGCAGCTTTTTTGATTAAGCCATGTAGTCCTTCCGTGCATAATAAAAAGAGGAATGGGGAGAGTGGGTCCCCTTGTCTGATGCCCCGTGTTGGATTGATTAACCCCTTCGGATCACCGTTCACCAAAATTGAGTATGAGACTGTACGAACACACTCCATGATCAAACCGATCCACCTTGTGCAAAAACCCATTGTCTCCATCACTTTCTGGAGATAATTCCATTCCACCCTGTCATACGCCTTGCTCATGTCTAGTTTTAGAGCCATAAAACCTGTTTGTCCTGAATTATGATTTTTCATACAATGCAAGGTTTCAAAAGCTACTAAAACATTATCAGAAATAAGCCTATTCCTTACAAAAGCAGATTGATGCTCAGTTATAAGATCTGGCATGAATTTTTTTAATCTGTTTGTAAGGACTTTGGAGAATATCTTGTACAATACATTACATAAACTGATAGGACGATATTGAGAAACTGAAGCAGGATTCTTCACTTTTGGAATTAAAGTGACAAAAGTATGATTTATTGGGTAAGGTAGTTTACCTGAATTCAGCCAATCTAGTATTGTGGAGGTCACCTCTCTGTTCATAATCCCCCAAAAGTGTTGATAGAATAGGGGTGGCATCCCATCAGGACCTGGAGCTTTTAGGGGCGCCATTTGGTCTAGTGCTTCCTGAATCTCCTCCTCCCTGAACTCCCCCATTAGCTGTTCATTAATCTCATCTGTGACCAATCTAGGAACAAAAGATAGAGAACCTTCTTCAATGACCGAATTCGTTGTAGTGAATAATTCTGCAAAATACTCCACAATGGTGTCTCCAATCGCTTCTGGTTGCACTTGCCAGTTACCCCTTTTATCTTCAATTCCAAGAATGGAATTCTTCCTGAATCTTTGAGTTGCTTTGTTGTGGAAAAATTTGGAATTGCTGTCACCATGTTTCAACCATAACACCCTTGATCTTTGGCTCCACATCCTTGTTTCCTTGTCCATGAGAACATGAATTTCAGCCTTCAACTCTCTAAGTCTAGAATTATCTCCCCTCCTCATTGTCTCAGCCTCCATCCTAGCAAGCATCTTCTTTTTTTCCTCCAATTCTCGCCTAACATTACCAAATACATTTTTTTCCCACCATTCTAAATCCTTACTACATTTTTCAATTTTTTTCATGATATCACCTTCTTCCCCATTCCTCCACACCGCCTCCACAATTTCTCCACATCTTGTGTCAGATAACCACATTTCCTCAAACCGAAACAATTTTTTCCTGGGTGGCGCTTCCAATCCCGAAAGATTGATAAGGAGTGGAACATGGTCTGATGACATACATCTTAGATGGGACACCCTTGAGCTCGGGAATCTTATGAGGAACTCACTATTCACCAATCCTCTATCCAACCGTTCCCAAATTGAATGACCATCAGTAAAGTGTTTGCTCCAAGTAAATTTTGAGCCCTTAAACCCCAAATCAATGAAACCACATTCATCAATAACATCTCGGAATTGTTGCATTTGGGTGTGACTTCTCATTGCTCCCCCCAATTTTTCTTCTTGTCTACTAATTTCATTGAAATCCCCCGCACAAAGCCATGGAATTTCTGGTCTGTTATTCAAACCCCTCAACTTATTCCAAGCCTCCATTCTTCGGTGAGTTTCAGGCTCTCCATAGAAACCAGTAAATCTCCATTCCGTTTCCTTATTTTTATCTAGGGTTACATCAATAAAATACCTATGTGAATCCTCAATAGTTACATGAACATCATTTTTCCATAATAGCACTAATCCTCCACCTCTCCTCCCACTGCATACCTCCCACTTTTGATCAAAGTTTATATTGCGAAGAACTCGTTCTAGCCTAGCTTCGTCTGCCCATGTTTCGGCTAAAAACACGACAGAGGGATCTTTTGCCCGGATAATGTTTCCAAGCTCCTTCTCTGTACGTAGGTTCCCAAGCCCACGACAGTTCCATACTAAGAGATTCATGGCTCCTGGCGGGGCTGATCAACAGACTCCACCATTTCAGAAGAGAAATCATCATCATCCTTCAAAACCTGTTTCTTGTTGCAAGGTAATTCAGAATGATCATCAATTGTAGAGAATTTTCGTTTACATGAACCTATGGGATCTGCCTGAGCAACCAGCTGCGTAATCTTGCCTCTGTCCAGCCTTGTCCACGTGCCAATTTTTTTTGTTGCCCTAGTAACATCATGGTTCTCACGTGACATGGAGTTAGGGATGGACGTGTGAGCATTAGGGTAAGGGTAAGGATGAGCCGCCTCCAGTGATTCAGCATATTTGGAGCAATTAATTGGGCTATTAATTGGAATAATTCCAATTGAAGCCGTTGGACATGATGGACAGCTAGCCCCACTCTTTCCGTGGTTATTGCTCCCTGAATTCTCTGCATTAAATCTGTCCGGATTATGGGGGGAGATATTAGGTTGTTGAATTTGATTTTCAACGTAACCATTTCCTGAGTAAATAGGCTCATTAATTGTATCAGTTTTCTCCCCTGAATGAGCATTGAATGTGCTGTCCGATGAACCCAGATTTTGCGCCACCGTGATCTCCTCCACGGCCTGTACTCCTTCACTGGTCTCTCCTCTTTCTTCAGGTCCGGTTTCAGTTACGTAAGGCTTTGTGGTTGAGCGTTTTTGGCTGTAAAAACCTGGAACCGCCACCACATTTCGTTTGGACGGAAAAAATGGTGGTACACGTAATGAAGGTCCAAACTGCTTTTGTGATTCTGCTACACTTCCTTCACTCTCTAACCAAATCTCACAATCGCGATCCGAGTGATCCATTTTGCCGCACCAATAACAAATATTTGGTAAACGTTCGTATTTGAAAGTGACCCAAGATTTTTTTCCTTTCTCCATAGACATTACTCGACCACGGCAAAGGGGTAAAGAAACATCCATCTCTACACGAATCCTCATAAAGTTGCCCCCCTCCGTTTCGGCTGGATCGGTAGAGTGTACAATTTTCCCAACAACCTCACAAATTTTCTCAGCCGCCTTAACATTCATAAATTTGTAGGGGAGTCCATGAACTTGCACCCAAAAACGAGTCTTCTCAAATTTCAGTTCTTCCATTGCCATACTCTTGTCATATTTCTGCATAATCACCAAGTGCTTATCAAAACTCCATGGCTCAGCGTTAAGTACCTTCTCTACTTCATATTCATTTTCAAAAATGAAAAGGAGCACATGATCACCCAGGTTTTTGATCTTGAATCCACTTCTTGAACGCCACAATGGGGTAAACGTTTTTGCAATTGCCTCAATATTAAGAGCCCGTTTCGTAAGGAATTTTGCTGCTATGATGTGTTCTTTGGAACTGAATTCGTCTTCCAAATAGCAACCGGGTCCCTCTCTCTCCGATAACGATAATTTTGTCCAACTTTGTGATAGTTCTTCCATGTCAAAAAAAAAAAAAAAAAAAAAAAAAAAAAAAAAAAAAAAACGAAAAATGGGGTCTCGCTAATCGCTAAAGCCTTAGCCTTTTAGGTTTCAGTCTCTGTTTTGTTTTGCAGTTCATCTTCTTCGTCTTCATCTGATTGCCCACATGACATCACAGCCAAAGAAGGAAGAAAAGAAATACAATACTAAATAAATAAATACCTTCATTTTTTGTCCGAAGCTTTCGGTTACTAGGATTTGCTCAATTCAGCTCTCTCTCTCTCTCTGTGACTGTTTGTTTGTAAGTCTTTCTTTCCTTTTTCGTCTTCCTCATCTTTGTGCGTTTCTTTTTTGTTTCTCATATCAACTGGTTCTTGATCTGACCTACCCCCTTTTACATTTCTCAATTATATCTGTCTTTCAATTTTTAATTCAATTCATCATGTTACGGATAACGATGTTGATTTGAAATTTATAGAAATTTTAAAGAAAAAACGAATGCAAATATTTGCAGGCTGATCTGATCTTTTTCTTTTTCTTATTTCCACGCCATTGTTGGGTCTCATTTACGGATTGGATTGGATAATTGTCTACATAAATCCAGCTCATGTAAGAAAGATATCATTCCCCTTCCATATCTATCCATTTATATATATATATATTAAATTATCTGTTCTTTGTTTGTTTGTGACAAATACAAAGTTAAAAAAGCTACAAGCATAAGAGAGAATTATTAATTACCTTAAGCAGGCAGTCATTCCTGTTAATTTCTGGACTTTTTTGGGATTCCGGGGTGGCTGCAAACTATTAATTACCTTAATCTGATCAGGGTTGACCTCAATTCCACAATGAGTGAACATATAGCCCAGAAATTTACTTGACCCCACACCAAAAGAGCACTTGGAAGCATTGAGGCGCAGTTTGTATCTCCTTAGTATTTCAAAAATATTCTGGAGGTCTTCCACGTGCTCGGACACCATTTTACTCTTCACCACCATATCATCTATATAAACTTCAATATTTTTGCCTAATTATGCCTTGAACATCCTGATCATCATCCTCTGATAGGTAGACCCTGCATTCTTCAATGTAAAGGGCATCCCCTTGTAGTGGTAATTTCTAGTAGGAGTGACAAAAGTTGTCTTCTCCTAATCGCCCAGAGCTAGTGGTATTTAATGGTATCCCTGGAAGGCATCCAAAAAGTTCATCCGAGGATGACCTACAGTGGCATCCACTAGCTGGTCTATCCGAGGCATGGAGAAATGGTCTTTTGGACAGGGGAAAACACCTCCGTGAAGTCCACACATACTCGCCACTTTTCACTCTCTTTTTTCACCACTACTGTATTGGCTAGCCACTCAGGGGAAAACACCTCTTTAATAGCCTCGGCCTGCTTAAGTTTGATCACTTCGTCCTTGACAGCATTAGAATAATCCTTAGATGAGTGCCGAGGTGGTTGCTCTTTAGGGATGATGGATGGATTGACATTCAAATGATGGTAGATGAAGTTTGGGTCCACCCTAGGAACTTCGTAAGCACTCCATGCGAACATGCCAATATTCCTCTTGAGAAACACTATTAGCTCTTCCTTTTCTTGAGGAGGCAGTTGAGCTTCGACTTGAAAGAACTTTTCCAAATCATCATTAATAACATTTTTCTCTAACTTCTCACACTTTGCCCATCCTGACTGTGCATTCGTAGATAACACCAAAGTCCTTAATTGCTATAAGCCCCTCTTAGCAGAGGCTGAGGACTCAACTCTTGGTTGATGTATTATTGCAGCCACCAAGCATTGCCTAGCCACAGACTGACTCCCAACCAACTCCTCAATTTGGTCCCTAGACGGATATTTCACTTTCAAATGCAAAGTGGAAGAAACGGCTTCCTGGGCATAAAGTCAGGGTCTGGCTACAATGGCCGTGTAGGGAGAATAAGCATCCACTACAATGAAGTCCACCTCTACCACCTCTGAACTTGCTTGCACAGGTAGTCTAATCTGGCCCCTTGGAACAACAACTTTCCCGCCAAAGCCTAACAAAGGTGAATCATAAGCTGCTAAATCCTCAGGTTTCAAGTTTAGCCCTTTGTATAAATCAGGGTACTTAATATCTGTCTCGATGCCTTGATCCTCCAACACCTTCTTCACATCATACCCCCCTATCCTGAGGGTGACCTCCACGGCATCATCATGTGACTGTATGGTTCCAACCTTGTCCTCATCTGAGAAACTCAATACTGGTTGGATCTCCATCTTAGCCCTCTTCGGCTCAATGTTTGGGTCCTCGGTAGGTGGCCGAGCTATAGACATCACCCTGGAGGGGTGAGAACCAGTTCTCTCTGGAGCAGTGAAGATGACATTAGTTGTTGTTTTAACCTAACTTCCGCTTCGATCATTACTTTGGAGTACTGATTACACAAGAAAGATTGCCAAGTGGGGTACGATCTTAGGGGCTTTTGATATCAAGTATATGCCTCGCACCTCTATCAAGGGCCAGGTTCTCGCTGATTTGGTGGCCGAGTTTGCTGAATCCCCATTGGAAGAGGTGGCTGAGAAGCAAGACATGGATGGAAAATCAGTTGGCATGGTCTCCTTGCAAGAACCTTTATCTTGGAGGGTACACGTTGATGGTGTAGCAAATCAAAAAGGATCTGGAGTGGGGTTAGTTTTAATATCTCCTGAGAATATCACTATTGAGAAATTCTTAAGATTAGGTTTCTCGGCCACAAACAATGAGGTCGAGTATGAGACTTTATTGGTTGGAAAGGCTATGGTTCAGAAAATGAGAGGAAGAACAGTGGAGGTATTTTTAGATTCAAGACTGGTTGTAGGCCAAGTGAGGGGAGTGTTGGAGGCCAGGGATATAAGAATGTATGAATATTTAAGTCAGGTCAAGAACTTGCAATCAGGGTTTGAGTCTTTCAACTTACTGCAAATCCCTAGAAGCGGAAACACATACACTGACTCTTTGGCTACTCTTGCAACCTCTTTGACGCAGAGCTTACCTCGAGTTATCCTTGTTGAAGACTTGTGCAAACCTACTGAGATGAAGAGAGAGACGATCTGTATTCATCAAATAAGGGTGAGACCTAGCTGGATGGACTCTATTATGCTATTCCTCAAGGAGGATGTCTTGCCTGAGGGGAGGACCGAGGCTGACAAAGCGTGGAGGAAGGCTCTTTGGTTTTGGCTGTCTGAGGACCAAAAGTTGTACAAGCGCTCTTTTTTTAGACCATATTTGTTGTGCATACACCTTGAGGCAGTATAGCTACTTCTAGAAGAGTTACATGAAGGGATTTGTGGAAACCACACAGGAGGCAGATCCTTGTCTCACAGAGCCCTTATTCAGAGATATTGGTGGCCGAATATGCAAAAGGAAGCACAAGAGTACGTAAAGAAGTGTGACCAATGCCAAAGATTTGCCTTAAACATTCATCAACCTGGGGGCGTCCTCAATCCTCTGTCCAGCCCTTGGCCTTTTACTCAATGGGGCTTGGATATTGTAGGGCCTTTCCCTAAGGCAGTAGGAAATAAGAGATGGCTGCTGGTCGGCATAGATTACTTCATCAAGTGGGTTGAAGTTGAACCATTGCCAAATATCAGGGACATGGATGCCAAGAGATTTGTTTAGAAAAATATTATCACCCAGTTTGGGATCCTTCATACCCTCATCTCGGACAATGGTCTTTAGTTTGATAGCAACGCCTTTAGGAGAACTGTTGTGACCTAGGCATTACCAATAGGTATTCCACCCCGACTTATCCACAGGGGAATAGACAGGCTGAGGCTTTCAATAAGGTCATAGTAAATGGACTCAAGAAGAGGCTAGATGATGCAAAGGGAAAATGAGTGAAAAAGCTGCCACACGTCCTTTGAACATATCGGACTACACGTCATAGATCAACAAGGGAGACACCCTTTTCAATGACTTATGGAGCCGAAACTGTGATCCCTCTAGAGACCAAATTCCCAACATTGAGGACGAGTTCCTTAACTCCGAGCAACAATGATGGGCTGTTAGAGAAGAGTTTAGATTTAATTGAAGAGCGAAGAGAAAATGCCATGGTTTAATTGGCGTATTATCAACACAAGCTCAAGCAGGGGGACGACTCAAATGTGAGGTTAAGGCCGTTAGCGCCTGGGGACTTGGTATTTAGAAAAGTTTTAGGTATTGTGAAGAACCCAGCATAGGAAAAGTTAGGGCCCAACTAAGAAGGGCCATATTGCATCACATCGGTGGCTGGAATAGGTGCCTATTACCTTGAAGATCTAGATGAAAATGTTGTACCCCACCTTTGGAATGTAAATAACTTATGAAAGTATTATTATTAATGAAAGTCTTTTCTGCCATATTTTTGTTTTTGACATTGTGCGTTACACTTATTATCTTTCTAAGTGTTAAATAGAATCTTGGTCATGCTTGATTCCTCGGACCATATGCCTTGGGTAAATTAAGACTTCCAATTGTTTATTTAAGCATCAAACAGAACCTTGGTCATGTTTGGCTTCTCGGACCACATACCTTGGGTAAATTGATATTTTCAATCATTTTTCTAAGCGTTAAACAGAATCTTAATTATGCTTGGCTCCTCGGACCACATACTTTGGGTAAATTAATAATTCACATTATTTTTTTAAATGTTAAACAGAACATTGGTCATGCCTGGTTCCTCAGACCACATACCTTAGGTAAATTAACACTTCCTATCATTTATATAAGTATCAAATGGAACCAGCCATGTTGAGTAACAAAGATTCACATCATAATGACTTAGTAAAAGGATACTTTTAAGCATCGAATGAGGGAGGGGGCCCAGGCTGGGACTTCAGTTTGTTGGTCACCCCCCCTGTCTATGATAGCACCCTCACTGGAGGACCTCGTTTGCATGACCCTGGCTTGCTTGCTCCCTTTTTGGGCCTCAGCTTCCTTAGGTGGGAGGTTTTTCCTCTCCTCCATCACTTCCTTCCCCTCTTGATCCCATGTTCTCTTTTTATTGACGATGTCAATTTGGGAGACCTGGGTAGAGGGAAGGGTGGCAAGCTTTGGCTGTACTACCTTTTTAGGAATTTTCCCCCCAGCGTGGGACTCCTGCAAGTTCAAGAGGCTTGTCTTTGGCTTGCGTTGTAGCCATATAGCTTCTGGGATGAAAGGAATCTCCTTGTGTCTGGCTTACTTGTGCTGAGGGTAGGTGATTGAAGTCACCAATGGGAGCCTCTAGAGACTGAGGTCAGTTGAAGACCTCGAAATTGTCCTCGGAATCAAGTACTTCAACCACTTCTTCTTTTTCTTCTTCCTTTTTCGTGGCTGGCTGTGAAGGGATTGCTTCGTCCTCGGCCTTGTATTAAAGGAGTGGCTCTGCCTTTAGTACACCTTGTGGTCCCAAACCTGGGTTGAGAAAGCCAGGCACAACAATGTTGATTAGATGCAGGCATGGGTCCTTCGCCTTTATCACACACTTCGGCGCTTGAAAATTGGATGAGAGAAGGTTGTAACCAGGGATGAGGTGGG
This sequence comes from Quercus robur, assembly GCF_932294415.1. NCBI lineage: Eukaryota > Viridiplantae > Streptophyta > Magnoliopsida > Fagales > Fagaceae > Quercus > Quercus robur. The sequence continues at coordinate 121,821 of NC_065534.1, read as the reverse complement.
CCGCTCTTAATTGACCGTCACTGTGAATGAAAACCTCGGCTTTAAGTATCTTGTCTAGGCTTGGTTGGTTGACAAGATTGAAATTCGGATCTGTGGCGTGCTTATCTGCAAAACCATTAGGAAAACAAAAATCATCGTAAAAAAAAAATGGCACAAATCAAAGGAAAGTTCAATTACAAACACAAACGGAGAAAAATGGGAACAAAATATGTCGAAGGGAGAAGGGAGTAACTTTAAAATAAAAAACCTAGACCTAAAACCCCACCTAGTATCCCCTCTCTCGTCGAGTAGGGGAGGCCATCGTGCCACTTCCCCGAGATAATTAAAAGGTTTTTGTTCATCCCTTGAACTAAATATATTAATATAGTGATTTTAATTAGAACAATGACCAAATTACTTAAACTAAATAAAATAGAAAACTCTCCATAGGGTTTGCATTGAAACTTAACTCCTATTATTCCATATCATACCCTTAAGTTCCTCATCTTCCCTCACATATCCCAGTCATTCCACATTGTAAAAACACTTGGTTTTGATCCTTGAACTAAGTCTCCAAACAAACTATCATAAGCCCCATAAAACATATCATAATCAACCTCAACATGTGCAAGTTCATCTGCAGCTAATCCCACTGCATTGCCTGAAGGGGAATTAGAAGTCATTGCATGAAGCCCATTTCCCAAATATCCTCCACCACTATAATTTCCACTAAAAATTTCACCATTATTAATCACAGAAATATAATATACATATACAACCGGGACATGTTTGAATAAGTTGTCATGGATATTAAGTTTTTGTAATAACTTAAAATGAAGAAATCGTTGCAATAAATTGATATAAATTATTTTTGCAATCTATTGCAATTAAGATTTCGAACTAATTGATTATTGCAACGAAGTTATTATTGCAATAATTTGATATTATTCTTTTGCAATCTATTGCAATAACAAACACGAAACTGCAATAAATATATCATTGCAATAACTTAGTTTCAATTATTTATTACAATGAAGATATCATTGCAATAATCTAATCCAACTTATTTTAGTCAATTATTTACAATCTATTGCAATAAATTTCATGAATAGCCTATACCTACAAAATATTTGAAACAGTAAATTGTTTGTTGCAACAATATATATATCATTGTATCAAAGTTGTCATTAAAATATTTGGAGTTTATTGTATCCTTATTCTTCTTAAGGATTGTTGTCAACGGCGACTCTATGAATTATTTTTAGGTTGGTCACTAAGAAACTTAAATTATAAAAAATCTAATAAAGACATATATTGAATATATCAATACCACCAAAAAAAATAAAAACCACGAAAATACATGAAACATTACAATTTCTTTTTACTAACAAAGAGAAAACAAAATGGTTTGATAAAAGACAAAGTGGGAACTGAGGATATTGAGATGAGAGTAATAAAGTGAGAGAGAGTTTGAAATGATATGAGAGAGAGAGAGAGAGAGAGAGAGAGAGAGAGAGAGAGAGAGAGAGAGAGAGAGAATGGATGATATTTGCTACAAATGCAAGTCAAATCGAGTTGTTAAGGATTGTTGCGACTACAAAGCCAAAAAGAGCATAATTTGTCGGCATTGTCAAGGAAAACTCACAATCATAATATTTCTCTTAGTACATATTTTAATGAAAAATAAAATTAGGGATTATTTTTATGTAATAGGTTGAATGAGTTAAAAATTTAAATGATTAGAGATTTTTACAATTTTTTTTTTGTTGTATTTTTTATGTTTTTTATTGAATAATTTGTTCACTTGTTGTTTGGTCAAGTCTCTATTTTTGTGGTTATTTTTGTTGTTATTTGAGCTAGTTTTGTGTTTGTTATGTAAGCTCTTTTTTAAAAAGGGATTAAGATTATGTTTGACAAGGGGAGAAAAATTAATTCTAAAGTACTGCTACTTTTATAATATTTTCACAATAAATCTTATGTGACAAGTTGTTATTGGTGGGTAAATGTCAGTATTGAGCCAAATTAAAATTAGTAACAATTTACCACATAGAATTTGTTATGATAACATTACTCTAATTTTTGTGAACTCAAATTCTTATGATTCTCATGTCAAGGTGTTCAACATTTTTACTAAGGTGGTCAAAATAAGTTAGTTTAGTGTATAAATATATTTTTAATATATATATATATATATATATATATATAATTTAGGGTGTCAAATGTTGATACTGAGATATTGCTTTACAATGTTAAATGTTGATATTGTAGGGTCACGATTCAGGGCCCAGGCTCAACAGGTATGAGGTTTTGGCCCCAGGAGCCCGAAACAATGAATTTATAGAGAGTGGGTTACAGAACTAGGCCTAAACGAAGTGTACACTAGCTAAAATTGGGCCATGCAACAATCGAGAATAAGAAACCACCCTTTATGTCCATTAGATGTTCAGTCCGAGGAGATGTGGAGGACGTATATCGGTTCCTGCTTAAAGGCTATGGTTCTTACACAGTTTTTCTGTTCTAAGTTCCCTCGTTCTCCTTCCCTTTCTTCATGAGGACTCCCCTCTCTTATATAGCCCCCTTGAAGTCATCAGGGCCTTACATTTGTTGATCATCTGGACCTTCACTTGAGTGCCCGTCTCATCAGATATCTCCCCCATCTTTCTGTGAGTTGTGGTAACCAAGGCAACACTGTTCACAAGTCCTCTCCACATTAATGCGGCCAGAAAAGTAGTTGCCATGCATTTAATGTGGCAGCTGTAGCCTCTCCCTTGGCATCCTACACTTTCTTCCCTCTTACGGGCTTGTGGGACTCATCCTTGTTACTAATGCTCGTAGGAGTGGATCCTTCTAGCAGACAGAGTGCATGTTTGAGCCATATTTGGTACGTCCGATGAGACATTTCTCCTCGGACCGTCTTTTAAACATCTTTGGGCCTATAAGAATTGGGCCGGGAGCCCTTTTGGCACCCACACCTTCTCCTCGAACGTGGTCGAATTTTCATATGGGACCCATGGCCCATTGCATGATCTTGGGCCTTTGCCCCTACAATAGCCCCTCAAAATTCCGGGTTTTCCCTATTATCCGAGGAGAAAAGGCGGAATTTTGATACTCATGGGATTACTTATCATAATTCCTTGACTCGTGCGTGTAGAGGTACAGCGCCACGTGCCTCATTACTGCTGCCTGCGTTTCGTAACCCACGAGGCGCTATTAATTGCGCCAGGCGGCTTTATGTCCCCTGCATCCAACGGTAGGGCACCTAATCAACGGTTGACATTTCCCCAATCCTTTGGGCGGGAGTAAGCCCGTTCAGTTCCTCCTTACTATATAAGGCTTCTGAGGGGAATTATTCCCCTTTTTAGAAAAAGCACTCAAATGTCCCTGAGCACTCCAGTATTTCCTCTTGCAAAACATTCAAAACTCCATAGCCACTCCCGTGAGGATTTCCGGCGATTTCTTCGCAAGCTCGAGAGGTTTAGGATCTTCGCTCCCGTAAGTATTCATTTCCCGTATTCCTTATCCTTTCCTCTCAGTTGCCTTTCCCGGCTTCTTTTCCTAAGTAAACCTTCTTGGTATCACCTAGGGTTAGTAGGATGGGTAAGATTGAGAAACTGGTAGATTCTCCGGCCGGTATGGAGCGTTTCAGGGCCAAATATCATATCCCGCTGGGAGTAGGTCTAGAGTATTGCTCCTCGAACTAGATCTTAGTCAAGAAAAGGACAGGGCAGGTTGCCATTCTAATGATAGCTTTCATAGGAGGAATGACGATCTCTATGGGGAGGATAATTAGGGATTATCTGCGCGGTCATAGGCTGGCCCCCCACCAGTGTGCCGCGAACATGTTCTGGATCTTGGGGTGCGTAGACGCTCTGAACGAACAGATGAACCTCGGCCTCTCATTGCACGATGTAGTTCACTTGTACAAATGCCATTGCCTCAATGAGTCGTATTACCTAAAATCTAGGTCCGACGAGGTGAGGCTGATATCCTGCCTTCCCAAGTCCAACAAAGGCTTGAAGGATGACCTTTTGATCGTCTCTGGAGCATCGCACGATGGTCTTCACTGCCCACTTAAGGCGGGAACACTAGGTGGGGCACTTAAAGGAAGAGACTCATCCTTGTTACTAATGCTCGTAGGAATGGATCCTTCTAGCAGGCGGAGTGCATGTTTGAGCCATATTTGGTACGTCCGAGGAGACATTTCTCCTCGGACCGCCTTTTAAATATCTTTAGGCCCATAAGAATTGGCCGGGAGTCCTTTTGGCACCCACACCTTCTCCTCGGACGTGGTCGATTTTTCATTTGGGACCCAAGGCCCATTGCATGATCTTAGGCCTTTGCCCCTACAGATATCAATTTGGAGCTTTGTCAAGTTTTGAAAGTCTAAATTTTTGATAAAGAATAATCAAGGATGGCTCTATGTATAAGTCAGGGTGGTTACAAGATCACACTAACTTGCAAAACAAAACGTGTGTATATATATATATATATATATATAAAGTAAACCTATCCGTCAAACATTTTATGCTCCTACAATGCATGACTTAATTAAAAATATTTTATACATAAATCGAAATTATATAAGATTAGTAAAAAAATTACAATATTCAAATTCCATGTAGAGAGCAAAACAATAATAATAACAAAAAACAAAAATCCTTAAGTATATGAAATAAAAAGATACCTTACAGATGCAAAGCCTTGGCTTATGATATCTTTGAACTATATATTAAAAGCCAAACTCATAGAAAATTCAATTAGATTTGAATTGGATTCTCAATTTTATACCACATGTCCCATTTATTTTTAAATTTTTTTTGCCAAGTAAATTATTGAGTGTAAAAATCGAAAAGTCAAAATCCAATTATATTCTAAATTGAATTTTAATTAGAGTCCAATTTTGCGTCACATGTCCATCTAATTTTTTTTAAAAAATTTTTGTGGCAAGTGAATTTATTGTATTTAAAAGCCGAAAAGTCTAAATCCAATTAACTTTTAAATCATATATATATATATATATATATATATATATATAAAATGGGAAACCATTACATATTTTAGAAATGTATGGTTTTTAAAAAGTTTAAGCTAATATCATGTATAATTTGAACCTCTTCTAAAAAAAACGCATAATTTGAATCGTGTAATTGTGATTGTTTTTAATTGTACCTGTGCATATGCATGCAGTTACCCAATAGTTTACACAAATGTGAGACACGAATTCATTGTTTGAAAAGGAAATGAGGAAATAACATGTACTAGATTAGCAATAATAATAAGCATCCAATACATCAATTTTTGTTTTCTAGACAAAAACTTTACAAATCAAAACAAAATCTATTTTTGAATATATAATTTATAATTTATATAACATTAAAAAATCATAAATTCACAAAAACAACAAAAAAACATAAGGACACAATTTAGCAACAAAAAAAAAAAAAAAAAAAAAATTGAAACATACCATTATGCCCATTCAAAGTGCCTATGACAATTTGAAATTCTCAAACTTATCCCTAAAGCATAAGATCGTCATACTTTTTTGGTGCAACTACAGTTTCTAATTAAGTCTCACTTTTATTATATAGTAAGAATATGATATGATATGATTAGATAGACAAAATTAACTTAAATGAATTGAAATGTAATTTTGGAAAAAAAAAAATTCCCAAATTTGAAATATTTATTAAAAACCTACTTTTTCTATTTTACACACTCATTTTTACAAAATACCTACATCAGTTTATCTATTCTATCATCTGTTTTATTTAGATAATCATTTTCTTACTTTTTTATTATTATTTTATCTCAAACCCTCTCTCTCCACTCACGAGACTCTATTCTAGAGTCTTCTCTGAAACTCCTCTCTATTCCAACATTTTCACTCCTCTCTATTCTAAACTCCTCTCTAAAATTTCGATCCAAGCAAGGAGCACGGCACCGATCTAAAACTCCGATCAAAGCAGAAATTTCCATCTGAAATTCAAACGCCGATCTGAAATTTCCATCCAAACGTCGATTTGAAATTTCCATCTGAAACTTCGATCCAAGCACAACGAGAAGAACTCCGATCCAAGCACGGTGAGAAGAACGCCGATCCAAGCACGCCGATTTGCCACAAGCGCCGACCCACTCTCTCTGTCTTCGTTGGTGTGTTTGTGTGTGGGTGTGTATGGTTTTGTGGTGTCTATGGTTGATTTTGTTGTTGATTTTGTGGTTGATTTTTGATTTTGTCTGTGGGAGTGTGAGTATCAGAGGAAGAAGCAAATGATGATGGCGTTGGTTTTGCAGATGGAGAAGAGAGAAAAAAAAAAGGAGCAAAATTAGAAATTATTAAAATAATGTATAGAAGAGCTACAGTAACCATTTATATATGCACGGTTACTGTAATTCTTTTATATTTATGCACAATTTTGCACAATTTTAGTATTTTACACCCACTAATGTGGGTGTTTTTTTGATCAAAATGTGTAAAAAGAGCTGCTATTTGTATTTTGCAAGATTATCCATAAACTGATGTGGTTCCTCTTAGATAACTTGATAAACATAGGATTCTACATTAGATGATCCTTCACAGTAATAAATATATATATATATATATATATATGTATATTTATTTAGATTTTTGGTTGAGGGGTTTGTTGTTTGTGGTTCGATTTTAGTCGGATAAGGTAGTAGTAGGTAAAATAAAATAAAGGGCGAGAGGTGAGCACATATTGCCGGTAAATACAATAGAATTTAGAAATGAGAAAATGAAATGAGATGAATTAAGTATAACCCGAAGAAAGAGGGGGTCTCGCTAATCGCTAAAGCCTTTTAGGTTTCAGTCTCTGTTTTGTTTTGCAGTTCATCTTCTTCGTCTTCATCTGATTGCCCACATGACATCACAGCCAAAGAAGGAAGAATACTAAATAAATAAATACCTTCATTTTTTGTCAGAAGCTTTCGGTTACTAGGATCTGCTCAATTCAGCTCTCTCTCTGTGACTGTCTGTAAGTCATTCTTTCCTTTTTCGTCTTCCTCATCTTTGTGCCTTTCTATTTTATTTCTCATATCGACTGGTTCTTGATCTGACCTACCCCTTTTACATTTCTCAATTATATCTGCCTTTCAATTTTTAATTCAATTCATCATGTTACGGATAACGATGTTGATTTGAAATTTATAGAAATTGTAAAGAAAAAACGAATGTAAATATTTGCAGGCTGATCTGATCTTTTTCTTTTTTCTTTTTCTTATTTCCACGCCATTGCTGGGTCTCGTTTACGGATTGGATTGGATAATTGTCTACTTAAATCCAGCTCATGTAAGAAAGATATCATTCCCCTTCCATATCTATCCATTTATCTACTATATATATATATATATATTTTAATTATCTGTTCTCTGTTTGTTTGTAACAAATACAAAGTTAAAAAAGCTACAAGCATAAGAGAGAATTAGGTAGATATAGAGATAGATATGCAGAAGAGTGGGAGCCTTCCCAGAAATACTAGTACTAGTAATAGTATTAATACCACTTCACCTTTGAGAGTGATCACGCCCCAGCGCCGCTTGGGTTTGTGTTCACAAATTGCCACAGGGGGCCAGCACTCCTCCCCTATTGTTTTCCCTGAGAAACGTAGACAATCACGCCGCACCACCACCACCACCGCCGCCACCATCACCAACAACCTCTCTGGTGTCCCCACCCCTGCTGATGACCCTGTCAAACCCAAGACCTTCGAGCACAGGATTGACATTGGACTAGGGGGGGCGGCAGCTGCAGCTGCAGCTGCAGGAGGAGATGAAAAGTCTGATTTGTTGGGATATGTGGTCTTCTCCGGAAAGCTGGTTTGGGATAAGAGAAAGACCTCCAATAACAATGCTACTGATGTGCAGCAAACCTCTAATACTGATGTTACCGGCCAAGTAGCCGTTGATGCTAAACTTACCAGCAGGGCTTTAGTTTGGGGTTCTCACCTGCTGGCTCTTGATGATGTCATCTCTGTAAGCTCTTTCTTCCATGTCCACTACATGTTACCTACTAGGAAAACAAAAAAAAGTTTCTTTTCACATTTGGCCATTGTCATGCAGGACTCAAATACATTTATTCTTTGTCTCTTTGACAGGTTTCCTATAATAATGGTCTCAGACATTTTACAGTACATTCTTATCCATTAAAAAAGAGTTCATGTGGTCTCTCTTGTTTTATCAAACCTCAAAGAAGTCGCAAGGATTTTCGTTTCTTGGCTTCTACCATAGAAGAAGCTGTTCAATGGGTTGGTGGGTTTGCGGATCAGCAGTGTTTTGTTAATTGTTTGCCTCACCCTTTGGTTTCTTCAAAGAAGCAGGCTTCTTCAGAATTACTTCCAACTGATACTCCTTCCGAATTACTGTTCAAATGTAAGAATCCACCGAAAATGCTTGTTATATTAAACCCACGGTCAGGACGTGGTCGTTCAAGTAAATTTTTCCATGGCATTGTGGAGCCAATATTTAAGGTATGTCGATCACCAATAATTTAACCTTCACTCCCATCTGCAAATTCTGTTTGTTTCTGCTGATTCTCAAGCTGGGGTGGTCATATATTAATGCAAACCATTGAAATTAAATGTGCACGCATGTCTGCATGCTTGTGAAAGCGTTAATTTCCATATAGAAAAATGTATTATATGATCTGTTGTCTTTGCTCTGAACTGCTATTGTAATTTTCAATTCCCCTAGTTCTCCTACACCCCTGCCCAAAAAAATGAAATAGTTCTTTGTGGACAGCTTCTTTTATGTGAATTTGCAGGCCTGATCATATGCATATGTTTTAACAGTTTTTATGCCATGAACTGTTTTACCTTAAATCATAACTCATTCTATCCCTACATCTCTTGGAGCAACCTCATGGGCATGAGTTTTTGCATTAGGACATTGAAGAGTCAACAAATTACGACAAATCCTAGTAACGGTGTAGATGACAATGATGACATTGACCTTATTGGAAAATATGGGATGGGTTTGTGGAAAAATATATAAAGGTGGAACAAATATTTCAATGCTGTTTGATGTGGGATGGAAGTCGGCTCAAGAAAATGCCCAAATTTGTACTCTATTGCCTTCTATCAGAATGTTTGAGTACCTGAGTAGTTTTTCACATTTCCTTTGAGGGTTGCATGGCTCCTTGCTTCTAAATGATTATATAGGAACATAAAGCTGACAAGCCCAGAGGTAGCTGATGTTATGGAATAAGTGAACCAGACGTTCGAAGTTATGTATAAACGTTAATGGGCTAGCACGAATTCTTGATATGATCTTTAAAGATTCTTGAATACGGATTGTTGTTAAGGGCCTAGGTAGGTTAAGTTTTAAAAAGGTTTTTTAAATGAATGTTGAGGGAATTTGATTGTTGTGTGGTGTTTAAACAGTAAATTGACTTCTTGGAACTAAACTACTTAGAAATCTAATATATACTCAACTTGACTTCTTGGAAATCTAAGAGTTTGACTAATTTTAATAATACCACTTAGCAATAGATTAAATAGCTCTTTATTCCCACATCTAAAAAAAAAGAGAAGTTCTTTATTCCCATCAAGACATTAGGTTCCTACTAGTAAACCTAAAGCCTGCCTATATAGGCTTGGGGCCTATAGGTAGCTCACTTATTGCCTCATCCACCTTGGCAAAGGGGTTGGTAAATGGCTGAAACAATGCTTTCCCCTGAAGAGCATGCTGGACCAAGCCCAACTGGCAGGAAGAGACACCTATATGCTTGGGCAGGGATAAAGCCTTGTGACCCTTGAAAGCTTATTTTATGGCCAGGAAATTCTCAATCTTGATTAGTATCTACTGTTGAACTATGGTTTTTGTTTCTTCTCCAAATCTGGGTCTAGAGTTGAACTATGGTTTTAAGATGCGCCCCCAAAGTCACTAGGATTAGGAAAAATTTGCAGCAACAAAGGCTCCAATTGTAATGTTCCTACTAGAGAATGAGGTCAATGTAGGATTGGGATCAATGGTTCCAACTTGGGATGGATGATAAATTGCATTGGAAACTCAATAGGAACGATTTTTTTTTTCCCAATCCGTTCATGCCAAGTTCTCCTTGGAAGGCCATATTGAGGGTGAATTCATGCAAGTAGTTGTTTTTGTGTGGATGACAATGTTGGGAAAGACACTTACCATTGATAATCTTATGAAACGAGGGATGTTCATGGGCAACCAGTGTAGCATGTGTAAGAGGCACAGTGAGGATCTGGATCACTTGCTACACCACTTTTTTTTATGCTAGGGAGTTATTGGAGGTTGTGTTTAATTTGTTTGGAGTTTTGCAGGATGCCTAAATCTGTGCACATGATACTTCAAGGTTGGAGGAGGAAACCAAGTACCTTCAAACACAGAGCTTGGAATTTATCTTCATCGTGTTTGTTTTGGACTTTGTGGAGGGAAAGGAATCAAAGATTATTGAATGGGTGGGAGCTGTCATGATTAAATATACCATATCTCAATAATTTAAACTTTTGGGACAATCGGTAATTTAACATGGTATCAAAGCAGGAGATCCTTAGTTCGATCCTTGTCTTTGCTCTACCTCACATATAAAATGTTAAATTCTCACTCGTTGGGCTCCCACTTATTAAGCGGATGTTTAGGGCCACAAGTGAGGGAGAGTGTTAGAATTATGTTTAAGTGATTAAATTCACAATTTCCTGATAGTTTAAGTTTTTGGAACAATTGGTAATTTAACACTTAGCTCATTGTTTCCTTGGCGTTCAGTTTATTCTTGTAGTAGATTTTATTGACTCATTATAGTTCTTTGGTGTTTTGGTTGGCATACACCCATTAAACTCACTGATCTCAAGAACTGATGTTTGGCTGTATTGTTCTTAGTAAAAATCATTTATTACCTTTAAAAAAAAAAGGATGGAGCTCATGGCTTAAGATTTGTCATGCTAGTAACCACTAAAAGTGCAAGATCATGACAAAAATCATCTACTAATCAAAGATTCATCATTGCAATCCATTGCTTTCTCTATATTCTTTATTCTCCTAAGGTTAAGATACTTTTATCGGGCAAGGGGGATATTACAAGCATTCCATTAATTCTTGATGTGGGAAGTGTAAGGAAAGATTTATTTTAATCTAGTCTGATTTGATTTTAGAGTCAATTGTATTTTTATTGGTTAATTATATTTTATTTTAGGTTTTAGTAATTTACTAGGTTTATTAGTATTTTTATTTCATTTTCCTAGAGTCAATGGTATTCCCGCAATATGTCTGATTGCATTTGCCAAGCCTCATTGGCTTCTTTTGGCAAATCCCCAAAACTTCCCAAGTTCCAAAACACTCTGTACACTCTGAAAATGTGTGGGTTGTGTTTGGGTACAAATCTCCTCTCAAGGTATGACAATGGAACAGGGAAGGAGAAGAGGTTACAAGGATTTCTCACTAAGGATGGGTAGCTCTTTCTCTGAAAAATGGGTGTGTGTTGTAGAAAACCTATCTAGGGTTTTTCTCTCTAAATGGCCTCTCATACTTTTATGGGTAATGAGGGTATATATAGTATAGGTGAAAGGTAAGAAAGTCACACTTAAAAAATCCTTAAAGCAGAGAGTTTCGCGGGTATCTCGCGAAAAGGCCTTACTCATGAGACAGTCGCGAAATCCTCCAGGCTGGCATGACTCTTTAGCTTCCAACATGTGCTTCTCACGTGCCCTTTTCGCGGGAATCATTCTCACGAATTAGTCGTAAAATTGCACTGATTCTTCATTTCATGCTCGATTCTTCACCAACTTAATACTAAACCTAATATAATAAAATCCACAAAATTAAAGCAAATACAACACTTTTTGTCATGGAATAAGGCCAACATAAAATATAGTTGTAAATCACAACTTCACACTAGCAAACCCCGAGTCCTTCGTATCATTTCTGAGAGAGAGAGAGAGAGAGAGAGAGAGAGAGAGAGAGAGAGAGAGAGAGAGAGAGAGAGATTATGTAAAATAAAAAATCTTAAGAAGACAATTTCAATATAAAATTTTCTTTCAAAAGTGATGATGTTATTGCTTGTTTGTTTAGACCCCTGTATACTCAGATTGTTTATCCTAATTAATTAACCAAGTTGATACCTAGGTTTATTATTCAGATCTAGGTTGGATTGTGAAAGTTCAATAAGTGTATAAAACACCTTGAACGCTTAGACCCCCAATTTACAAATTACCAATTCAAACTTAATATCAAACAATTAATGTGCAGAAAATGAACATAAGCTTAATACAAAATTGATAAACAATCTAAAACAAATAAAATCACAACTACAGCAGAAATTAAATGGAAAAGATTAAGGGAAGAGAGATGCAAACACAAGAACAACACTCGATGTGTTATCGAAGAGGAAACCGAAGCGCTCGGCGTAAAACCTTTTCGCTGCCTTCCAAGCGATAAACAATCCACTAAAGAATGTAGTTGAGATACATGAATAGCAGAAGACATTCCAAGCCTAATCTACCCAATGTACTTAAGCTCTTCAAACTCCTGCACTAGATAATGTGATCTATCTCAATTATAGAAATATGCATATATGACCTCCCACAAAAGCTTGAAGACAATAACATTGAAGTTTTTCATTTGGTTCCATGTTTGACTTGACATTTAATCTATTTGAATCAACAAATCTTATATTGAGATCGATGCTTGAAATTTTTGATATTTCATTTTGATGAGTTAGTCTTTGGCTTTTTAGGCATCATATACTTTTAATATTTTGGTCGCTTATCATTTTTCCTAATCAAATACTAGTATGTGCGACAGACTTTTGCAGCTCAATATCTCTTTGCATTTGAAGATTTACATTTGGTGAGCTCTTTTAGCAAAAAATAATAAAATAAAGTGTGGGAAGATATATAGACACAAGTCTATGCATTTCTCAAGATCAACAAAATTATTCACTAATCATTCATGTTAAGGTTGAAGATCTATTTACAACAATCACAAAAGATTTCAAAATTTCTCCCACAATTATATAAGTGCAAAGGGAGCAAGCTATACTCATAGATGCATAAAGCCATTTGCACAAAGGTACAAGGTAAAACATATTTTGAGACAAAACTCAACAATATCGATCAATCTTTTTGGATTTTCTACTTTTTATGTGGTTTTTGGATTTTTGACACACAAAAAAGAAAAGATTGATAAGAAGCAATAATGTAAACACAAACAACAAAAATTAAACAAACACATAATTTTCAAATTTCATAATCAATAAACAAACCAATAGTCATACAACATACAAAGTATTAATGCATGGACATGTGATAATGCTTATGCATGAGTACCCTTCATCATCCACACGTTATGTGCGTTTGGAGTGATATTTGTATAGGTTTGGGTATGAGAGTTAGGACTTTCAAACCTTCTAGTGAAACTTTCCAAGCAGTTGGTGAATGCACCAATCATCTTCATCCCGTCCATCATTCCGGGATCAACATTTCGATCTCCTGATGGCTTAACAGCCCAAGTCCTCTTGTCATTTCTTGGCCTTTTTGACCTTAGGTCACCAGCATTCCTCAATGCTCTCAGCTTATGATAATTGGGTTAGGTGTGCCCTTGAAGTCCGCAGTGATGGCACACATGATTCGTTCTAGGACCTCTTTGCGATCGAGGAAGAGATTTTGATCTGCCTTCAAACCTGACCACAGATTGATTACGGGCCTTGTTTAACACTCGCTGGTCAGTTACATTCTTCTTCTCGATATTTCCCTTTTCAATAGTAGGGACAACTACAACAGGCTCTTTGGCCTTCACAAACTTCACTTCTTTGGAGATGTTCACAGTTGAATTACTTTCATCGATGTATCCTAATCCGATTTTGTCAGAGAAGGTCTTTTGAGAAGAAAAGATATCATCAAGCTTCTTTGTAGAGACTTGCTCCACCTTGGAATTTGCTTGAATCACCTCAAGTTCAAGGAATTTTACCTTGGTGTAAGCCTCAGTTAGCTCGCCATTTAGCGTCTCTATCTCACACTTGGCCTCCTTATATTTCACTAGAAGACTTTTATAGTCCTCTTCAGCTTTCTTCATCTTTTTCACAGCTGCTTTGGCCACCCTAGCGTATTCTCCTGACTTCTCAAGTAGAGAATTGTAATTCTCTTTCAGACCAGCTGTATCTTCATCTTCTTCAGCATCTGATTCTTCTCCAATTCCCATGAATTCTTCATCACTATGCTCCCCAAGTTCCTCCGAAGACTCAACATGAGCAACAGTAATGAATGCTGAGAAATTCCCTTCTTCATCACAGCTATCATCCGAATCAGAGGTGGAGGAATTTGAGTCACTGAGAGTGATGGCATATACTTTGCCCTTCGATCTCAGATAATTAGGACATTCCTTTTTGAAATAACTCTGTCCATTATACTCAAAACAAACGACTCCTTGTGTAGATTGGGACTCCTTCCATTCTCTCTTTTTGAAGTCGTTCTTCTCCTTTCCGGAACTCATAAATTTCCCTTTATCACCAAATTTCTCACTGTTTTTGAACTTTAGAAATTTGTGGAAATTCTTTGCAAGGTAGGCAACATCCTTTTCTACTGCATCCTCATCTGATGAACCATGACCTTCTACCTTTTCATTTATTGTCTTAAGAGCCAGTGATTTACTCTTTCTTTGATTTGGTAACGAAAGATCATACGCCTGTAGAGAGCCGATCAACTCCTGGACTTTGATTTCATCAAGGTCTTTACTCTCCTTTATTGCAGTCACCTTTGCACGGAAGCTCTCCGGCAATGAACGAAGAATTTTTCTTACAACTATCAAGTCCTCTGTTTTCTCTCTTAAGTTAAACTTGCCGATGATCACTTCATTTAACTTACTATAGAAAGAGTCAAATGACTCATCCTCGCTCATCCTAAGCTCCTTAAACCAGGTAATCAGCATTTGTAGCTTTGTGTCTTTAACTTTCTTTGTACCCTCATAAGTGGTTTCCAAAATCTGCCATGCTTCTTGGGCAACGGTGATATGAGAAATCCGATGGAATTCATCTGGGTACACACCACAAAAAATTGCATTAAGTGCTTTACTATTAGCATTTGACGCTGCAAGAGCTGCCTTATCTCAAGTGGATTTGGCTGCCTCTAGTTTTGTCCAACCTATTTCAACAGCATCCCAAACAGCCTCATCAATAGAACACAGAAATGCTCTCATCCTAACCTTCCAAAAGGCATAGTTGCTACCATCAAAATATGGTGGAGCATTTAAAGATTGAGATCGGTCCATCTCAATATGGGGTCAAGGATCACATTATGGTAATGAAACCAATAAAAATGTACCCACTCTGATACCAAATGAAAGTTCAATAAGTGTATAAAACACCTTGAACATTTAGACTCCTAATTTACAAATTACCAATTCAAGCTTAATATCAAACAATTCATGTGTGGAAAATGAACATAAGCTTAATATAGAATTGATAAACAATTTAAACCAAATAAAATCACAACCACAACAAAAATTAAATGGAAAAGATTAAGGGAAGAGAGATGCAAACATAAGGACAACACTCGATGTGTTATCGAAGAGGAAATCGAAGCCCTTGGCGTAAAACCTCTCTGTCGCCCTCCAAGCGATAAACAATCCACTAAAGAATGTAGTTGAGATATATGAACAGCAGAAGACCCTCCAAGCCTAATCTACCGAATGTACCTAAGCCCTCCAAGCTCGTACTCCAACGAGGTTACGCCGAACCTATTTCTTCTTTAGCTTGCCGGATTCCGCTACTTGACTATAGCATCTACCAATATAAAATTGGTCCCTTCTTAACTGCCTCCCAAACACCAAATGACCTCCTCACAGATATGGGTAAGGTGAGAAAAGGTTTTGGTAATGTACCTCTCAAGGATATGACAATGGAGAGGAAGAGAGTAGAGGAATTTGAAGAGTCTCTATGTGAAGATTGTGGATGAATCAATCTTATTTTTCTCTAGGGTTTTTCTCTCAAAATTCTCTCTGGAAACTCTCTCAAAATCGTGGGTATAAGGATATATATATAGTAGGGTGAGAAGGAATGTGAAAAGTCAGTTTTTCCCAAACAGGGTGTTCTGGCGACTTGACCTCACAACTGTGTTGAGTCGCGAGTTCAAGTTGCGTGCTAACGGCTTGGCCAGTCTAGGACTTTTGTCTTGTAGTGCAACAGCTGGCGTGACTCTTTAGCTTCAGCATGCTTGGCACGTGTGAACTATTTGGCGGCTTGCAAGCCACGAGTCACCCGCGAGATCCAGTCGCGAGCCCCTGCTTCTTTGCACAATTTTGAGCATTTCTTCACACTCTCTCTCACACTACCCTTACATGATTCCTACCTAAATACATGGTTACTAATTGCTAAAATACAAGTAAATTTGGCACGAAATAAAGCCAACAAGATGGTTGATAAAATTCAATCTTACAGATAGTAATAAATAATATCATGGACATTGGAAAAATAAATAAAACAACAATACGATTACTTATGAAAACTAATGAAACTAACAATTTTAAGGTAAAAAATCCGAGGAGGATTTAATCTAATCTATCCTCAAGGCAACCAAATTCACTATGATTGAATGAAAGTTTACAATAAATTTAAACTCTAAATCTAAAACTACCTCATGTAAAACTTACTAACATGACCACGTGTAGCTCCGAATTCATGGACTTCTATCTTAAATTTGCTGAACACAAATTCCCACGTTTGATACTTCGAGATCCCACTCTAAGGTTTAGCAACACAAACTCTCCAGTTTGTGACTCTAAGATCATCTTTGAAAGTTTAAATCTCTAGCGCCTTTAATGACTAGTGATGACAACAACTTGTACAACACCGGATCTTAAGTTTCTTCTAAGAATAATATTGGTAGAAGATTTTAGAGAGATTTGGGTACAAAAACCCTAGATCTACAATTAGAGGTATAAGATGCACTCTTCTCTCTCTAAAAACCACTCTAGGGTTACCTTATAATGTCCTTTAAATACTGTAGCAAGCAGTCATGTTTTGGGCTTCAAATGGACAAGTTTAGGCTAATGGCCCAAACTTTAAAATTTTGCAGATGCAATTCTCGATTAGTCAAACTAGGCAGATTTTGAATTCTTTTTTACGCAACTTATATGTTCTTTAATCTTGACCTGTATTAACTTGAGCATTGTTTAATCAAACATATAGACTTAGGAATCTATATTAAGAGAAGTTTGTGCCACGGTTTGCCAATTGTTTTAAACTTTTAGAACCTAACAGTTATAAAATCTATTTCATAAGGAAAAGTATTTCAAATTCCATAATCAAGTTAGTGTAAAAGCTTTTTTTTTTTTTTTTTTTTTTGCAAAGTTAGTATAAAAACTAGGAAGAATCCTTATCAAATTTATTGGCTGTTAATGGTGTAAATTAAAATTATTTAAACCATTTTCAAATTAATTAAAATAAGAAAGAATCCTTATCAAATATATTGGCCTTTAATGGTGTAAATTAAAATGATTTAAACCATTTTCCAAATTAATTAATCCAAATAAGAAAGAATCCTTATCAAATTTATTGGCCTTTAATGGTGTAAATTAAAATTATTTAAACCATTTTCCAAATTAATTAAAATAACCGAAGGATTTATTTCCAAGGATAGAGGATATTTGTATACTCATATAGTCATATGAGTGTAATAAGTTTTAGCTTTATTCCTAAATGAGATGTGCCTTCCATATTTTTTTTTTTTTTTTGAGAAAGAAGTAAGTAAATTTATTGAACTAAATCAAAGCGAAATACATCATCCAAGTCATTGGGTAGCTCTTCTACCCATACATCAGTGTCTGCAGATAAAACTGCTCTTCTAGCTAGGGCATGTGCCAATTTATTACCCTCTCTACGAACATGAACAAAGGAACAACTTACTAAAGATGAGCTGAAATTGCAAATTTCTTCAATAATATGTCCAAACAGTGTACGGTTGGGACCCCCTGCCTTCCATATAAATATGAATGTAAATCCTCTGTACCACTTTTTGTGTATTACTCTATGTTCCACCAAACACTACTTACCATGCGTATGATTGCTTTTCATTTTAAATTTTAGTTATTCTATATGGAAAGTAAAATCAAAACATGGCAAGTAGTGGTTGATGGAACATAAAGTGGTACACAAAAAGTGTTGTAGAAGATTTGGACTCTATAAATATTGCCTATGGGGGGATCCCATTCTATAGAGCAAAGCAAAGTCGCTAGAAATCAAGGTTGTCCTGTATCCACACAAACGTCATAGATATGGATCTTGCATCTTCCAAGATAGCTTCCATGGTCATTATCTTATTGGTCATTTCATCTTGTAAGTCCCTTTCCCTCTACTAATTAGGAAGGTAGAATATTTTATACAACATGGAAGTGGCTAATGAAAACTATGAAATAATTTTGAATGCAGGTCTATCATTGACAATGGTGCAAGTTTCATGTGAAGTCCCAACTGGTTCCTTTTGCATTGGTGGCAAATGCAATCGCGAGGAACCCTTCGGTGTATACATTTGTTGGTGGTTTTTTTCCACATGCTACATAACAACTATTATTAAAGCATTGCCTTATGCATATAATACATTTCGAAGAACATTGTAAATGCTGACATTGATTATCACTAGTACAATGAACTGAGGGGGGGTGCGGAGACACCCAAGGGTTCCTCACAATTGCATTTGCCACCAATACAAAAGGAACTAGTTGGGACTTTACATGAAACTTGCACCATTGTCAATGATAGACCTGCATTCAAAATTATTTCATAGTTTTCATTAGCCACTTCCATGTAGTATAAAAAATTCTACCTTTGTAATTAGTGGAGGGAAAGGAACTTACAAGATGAAATGACCAATAGGATAATGACCATGGAAGCTATCTTGGAAGATGCGAGACCCGTATCTATGACGTTTGTGTGGATACAAGACAAACTTGATTTCTAGTGACTTTGCTTTGCTCTATAGAATGGGATCCCCCCATAAGCAATATTTATAGAGTCCAAATCTTCTATAACACTTTTTGTGTACCACTTTATGTTCCACCAACCACTACTTGTCATGTTTTGATTTTACTTTTCTTGTAGAATAAATGAAGTTTAAAATGGAAAGCAATTATACGCTTGGTAAGTAGTGTTTGCATTCATATTTATATGGGAGGTCACATCTCATTTAGGAATAAAGCTAAAACTTATTACACTCGTATGACTAATTTTTTTTTTTTTTGGTAAACAGGAAATAACATTAAACACTAAACTGCCAAAAGAGTTTCAGGACAAAGCCTGTGCACATACAAACCAGTGGCATCAACCTCCAAAAAACTAAAGTCCACGGGCGAACTTGAAAAAACAATGAAATCGCACTCAAGCAAAGTGCCTATTCTAGCCAAACAGTCAGCGCACCTATTTACCTCCCTCTAAATATATCTAAACCTCTTCTGAGGGATCCGGGTTGCCAAGTACTTGCATTCATCCATGATAGTGGACATAACAGAATTGGAAACAGTTGGAGAGCTAAAGGCATCCACAATGGTTTTAGCATCTAACTCAATAACAACTGCTTGAGCATGAATTTGCAAACACAACTGCAGACCATTTTGGAGAGCCCATAATTCAGCCAAGTAACTTGAAGCGTTCCCAATCCTCCTTGTAAAACCCATAACCCACTCACCATTTTCACCTCTGACTAGCCCACCTCCCCCAGCTGGACCCATGGTGCTTGCTGTCGAGCCATCAGAGTTCAATGTGAGCCACCTAGCCCTCAGTTTCTCCCATCTGATGTTCTTCACAATCATCCTTTTGGTGACCAAGGCATTGCTTGCACAAAAGAAAAACTCGGAAGCCCGATTCACAATTTCTCTATTTAGATTAGGATTAGGATTTTTATGCTTGAAAACACACAGATTTCTATCTTTCCAAAGCAGCCAAAGACTAAATAAAAACACTTGATTCCAAGGAAGACCCGTATTATAGTGGAGTTTAGAAGTGGCATTAGTGATTAGCCATTCCTGAAGACTTAAAGAGAAAAGTTTAGAATTATTTACCTATCTTCCAAAATGATGCCACACATTCATGCTTAAAGGGCAGTAACGTAACAAGTGCAGAATAGATTCTACCTCACAGTGACACCGAGGGCAGCAGGCATCCATAGGCAATCCTCTAGCCACCAAACACTGATTAACCCCAAGACTTAGATGCATACTCTTCCATACGAACATTTGTATTCTAGGCAGCGTTTTCAACTTCCAAATCCATTGCCCATTAAAAGGAGCATCCCCTATAGCATCTGTAGCAAGGAAATAAGCACTTTTCAAATCAAAATCCCCTTTGGCCGAATGCTTCCAGGCTAGCCTATCTTCAATTTTGGTAGAAAAAGGAATTGAAGTGGCCATAATGTCTCTAAGAACCTCATCCGGGAAGAGCATTTGAATTGAAGACCAGTCCCATCTTCCTGCATAATCCACTACATCCTTAATCTTCAAGCTGGCTGCTTCTCTAGACAGAGGTCCTTGAATGGTACTCCTCAAAGGACCGTAGTTAGTCCAATTATCATTCCAAAAATCCAGGCTACTCTCAAAACCCGGAATCCATTTAATGCCTTTCTTAAAAGTTTCTTCTCCTCGCAGCATCCCCTTCCAAATTCTAGAGCTAGGAAGCTTGCTAACATTTCTTGAATTCAATCCCCGAGGGCAGCAATATTTCAATCTAAGGACCTTGGCCCAAGGTGCCTTATCCTCAGTATGAAACCTTCAGTTTAGCTTTGCTAAAAGCGTTGTATTTCTTCCTTTAGCTGTTTGAAGCCCCAAACCCCCTTCATCTTTAGGTCTAGTGACCTTCTTCCAGCCCACCCAGTGCATTTTTCCTTTGCTCTCAGTCGAACCCCACAAGAAATTTCTATTAACCCACTCAATATCCTCTAACACCTTGCTAGGCAGTAGATTACTTTGCATTATATATGCTGGAACAACTGAAGATGAAGCCTGAATCAAAACTACTCTCCCAGCCAAGGATAGGAGATTTGCTTTCCACCCCACAAGCTTACTCTTTACTCTATCTAGAACAAAACCAAAGTCCTGGTTGTTATTCCCTTGGTGTTTGATAGGGAAGCCTAAGTATTTCCCCAAGTACTCCGTTTGATGGAAGCCGAGAATATCACTGAAAGCCTCCCTATCATCCTAATCAATGTTCGGCGAAAAGTACACCTTGGACTTAGAATCACTCACAGTTTGCCCAGAGCATTTACAAAAGGTGTCAATCACCTCTCTGATGGCATTACAATTAACTGCATTAGCCTTGGCAAAGAGCACAAGATCATCAGCAAAATAGAGATGAGAGAATGAAGGGCCACTCTTAGACGCCTTGACCAGACACCACACTTTGGCCTCGCATTTCTCTTGGATGAGCTGGCTCAAATATTCCATACAAAGGATAAACGGATCACCTTGCCTTATTCCTCTCAAAGGCTTGACGGGTTTAAGGCTCCCTCCATTAAAGAGAAGAGACGTCGAAACAGAAGATATGCAACTAATGATGATATCAATGAGGTTATCTGGGAAATGGTTTAAATAATTTTAATTTACACCATTAAAGGCCAATAAATTTGATAAGGATTCTTTCTAGTTTTAATTAATTTGGAAAATGGTTTAAATAATTTTAATTTAAACCATTAAAGACCAATAAATTTGATAAGGATTCTTTCTTATTTTAATTAATTTGGAAAATGGTTTAAATAATTTTAATTTACACCATTAACGGCCAATAAATTTGATAAGGATTCTTCCTAGTTTTTACACTAACTTTGCCAAAAAAAAAAAAAAAAACCCAAACAAACAAACAAAGAAAAAAGTTTTTACACTAACTTGATTATGGATTTTGAAATATTTTTCCTTATGAAATAGATTTTATAACTGTTAGGTTCTAAAAGTTTAAAACAATTGGCAAACTGTGGCACAAACTTGTCTTAATATAGATTCCTAAGTCTATATGTTTGATTAGACAATGCTCAAGTTAATACAGGTCAAGATTCAAGAACATACAAGCTGTAGAAAGAAGAATTTGAAATCTGCCTAGTTCGACTGATTGAGAATTGCATCTGCAAAATTTTAAAGTTTTGGGCCATTAGCTTAAACTTGTCCATTTGAAGCCCAAAACGTGACCTGCTTGCTACAGTATTTAAAGGACATTATAAGGTAACCCTAGAGTGGTTGTTAGAGAGAGAAGGGCGCATCTTATATATCTAATTGTAGATCTAGGGTTTTTGTACCCAAATCTCTCTCAAATCTTCTACCGATGTTATTCTTTGAAGAAACTCAATATTCGGTGTTGTGCAAGTTGTTGTCATCACTAGTCATCAAAGGTGCTAGAGATTTAAACCTTCAAGGGTGGTCTTGGAGTCACAAACTGGAGAGTTTGTGTTGCTAAACCTTTGTGTGGGATCTCGAAATTTCAAACGTGGGAATTTGTGTTCAGCAAATTTAAGATAGAAGAGTCTGTGAATTTAGAGCTACACATGGTCGTATTAGTAAGTTTTACATGCGGTAGTTTTAGATTTAGGGTTTAAATTTATTGTAAACTTTCATTCTATCATAGTGAATTTGGTTGCCTTAAGGATTGATTAGGTTAAATCCTCCCTAGGTTTTTTACCTTAAAATTGTTGGTTTCATTAGTTTTCCTAAGTAATCGTATTGTTGTTTTATTTATTTTTCCGTTGTGCATGATATGATTTATTACTATCTAACTTAGATCTTAATAATAAACCTAGGTATCAACTTGGTTAATTAATTAGATTAAACAATCTGAGTATACAGGAGTCTAAACAAATAAACAATAACATCATCGCTTTTGAAAGAAAATTTTATGTTGAAATCGTCTTCTTAAGATTTTTTATTTTACATAATCTCTCTCTCGCTCTCTCTCTCTCTAAGAAATGATACAGAGGACTCGAGGTTTGCTAGTGTAAAGTTGTGATTTACAACTTTGTTTTATGTTGTCTTTATTCCATGATAAAAAGTGTTGTAATTGCTTTAATTTTTTTCCTTGTATTTTGTGAATTTTATTGTATTAGGTTTAGTATTAAGTTGGTGAAGAATCGAGCATGAAATGAAGAATCAGTGCAATTTCGCGACTAGGTCGCGTGAAGCTTGCGGGAAGGGTTCCTGTGAAAAGGGCACATGAGAAGCACATGTTGAAAGCTAAAGAGTTATGCCAGCCTGGAGGATTTCGCGAGTGTCTTGGGTGTAAGGCCTTCTCGCGAGATACCCGCGAAACTCTTTACTTGAAGGATTTTTTAAGTGTGACTTTCTTACCCTTCACCCATATTATATATATACCCTTATTATTCACAAAAGTATGAGAGACCATTTAGAGAGAAAAACCCTAAATAGGTTTTCTACAACGCACACACACACACACCTATTTTTTAGTGAGAGAGCTACTTATCCTTAGTGAGAAATCCTTGTAGTCTCTTCTCCTTCCCTCTCTCATTGTCATATCTTGAGAGGAGATTTGTACCTAAACACAACCCACACATTTTCAGAGTGTAGAGAGTGTTTTGGAGCTTGGGAAGTTTTGGAAATTTGCCAAAAGAAGTCGGTGAGGCTTGGTGGATGCAATCAGGCGTATTGCGAGATCCGAAAAACTAAAGAAGACATGACTCTGAAAAGTCTGTTGGTAGCTGGAGCTTATAGGACTCAAGTACATTGGGTAGACTAAGTTTGGAGAGTCTTTTGTTATTCGTGTACTCCAACTTTATTCTCTAGTGAATCGATTATTGCTTGGAGGGCGGCGAAGAGGTTTTTCATCGAGTTTTTCGATTTCCTCTTCGATAACACGTTTTGGTGTTATCTTGTGGTTGCATCTTTCTTCCCTTACTTTTGTACTTTATTTTTATTGTTTGTTGTTCATGTTTATGCATTAGAGTAGTTTTCGGTTTATTGCGCTTCATTTACTCTTGTTCCACACTTAGATTAGTTATAGTAAAAGCAATCTAACCGTAATTTTTTATTGAGGGTCTAAACAGCTCTTGTGTATTCACACAATTTCAAGCTTTCAGCGAGGGAGGAACTTGACCTAACCCACAAGTTTGGGTCGAGTAATCGGGTCTTGGGTCGGACTAATTGGCTTGTTTACAGGTATGTTTCATGTAAATTAAATCCCAAATTCAAAAATTGTAACAATTTTGAAGAATTGGAACATTAAAACCTAAATTGTAACAATTTTGAAGAATTGGAACATTAAAACTTTTGAATAGGGAAGAGCATAGATATAGAAAGTATTGAAGTATGCTTGAAGTCAAAAATATAAAGAAGCTGGATTTGGAAAAATAAAAAATAAAAAATTCTTAATTTACTGAATTGTTTCATGGTGTCTCTCCATGGAAAATGAATGCTCAAATTAAAAAAATGGTAACAATTTTGAAGAATTTAACATTAAAACTTTGAAGAGAAAAGAGAATAAAGAAAATATTAAAGTTGATTTGCAATTTTAAATGTTATTAATTGCTGCCTTTATTACCGGATCTTGATTGGGATAGTATCCACAAAAATAAGAGTAATGCTACATTTACAACATCTTCACAATAATTTTACAACAAATTCTATGTGGTAAACTGTTACTAATTTTAATTTGGCTCAATACTGACATTACTTTTTAACCCACCAATAACAACTTGTCACATAAGATTTGTTGTGAAAATATTATAGATGTAGTAGCATTACTTTAAAATTAATTTTTCCCCCCTTGTCAAATATAATCCTTAACAATTCGATTCGACTTGTATTTGTAGCAAATATCATCTCTCTCTCTCTCTCTCTCTCTCTCTCTCTCTTATCATTTCAAATTTTCTCTCACTTTATTATTCTCATCTCAATAACCTTAATTCTCACTTTATCTTTTATCAATCCATTTTTTTTCTTTGTTAGTAAAAAGAAGAAAAAAATAATTCGTAGAGCTGCCATTGAGAATAATCCTTAAAAGGAATTGTGGGGACACGTATTGGAGCCCAAGCCCAAAATGTAAAGGGGTATTGGTCCAATGAGCCCAGTACAATAAATTTGTAGAGAGTGAGTCAAAGAACTAAGCCTTAATGAGTTGGACAATAGCTAGAATGGATTTGAAAGATAATCAAGCAAAAGCAAGAAGAATTGATCCAAGTAAATTCACTCTCAGCACGGTCCGAGAAGGTAAGTTCTAATCTAAATCAGTTGAACAGGTTACAAATACAATTTTGATTGCTATAGTGCTTTCTATCTCCATTTTTCAATCCCTTTCCCTTTGGGGTCTTCACTCTCATTTATGCTATATCTTTTCTTTTCCCTTTACCCTACTACACATGGATAATTGATTGCTTATGCTGATCCTTGTCCCATCAGCCTCTTCTTGAAATCTTTGGGGGTGGTTGTAAGACTGAAAAAATACTGTCTAGAGATCAGTTCCTCATTAATGCGGCCAGAGAGTTAGTTGCAGAGCATTCAATATGGTGGTAGCAACTTTCTTTTAGATATTTCTGAGCTCCCATCCCTCTTATATGTTCATGATGCACGTCCCTATCACTGGAGCTTTCTGGAAGGTCACCTTAATTATTAGGATACACATTTGAGCTGTGCTTAGCTTATTTGAGGAGATATTCCTCCTCGGCCTACCTTCCCATTTGTACCCTACTCATGGGACTTTGGGCTTAAACCATTCACTACTATTTATTCGTCCTCAGATCACCCACGCTCTCGAAGGCCCAAGGCCCAAGGCCCAATATATGATTTGGGCTTTTAACCCTACAGGAATAATGGTACTCTAAAAGCATGATGTATAAAGAAATATTCAACAATCTCCTAAAAGCACGATACATAAAAAGATATTTGATAAACTTCTTTTTATTATTGTAGAATTTCAACTTATAGCATATTGTTCATTATCAACTACCTAAGACATCAATCAATCATGTTTTGCTAGTATTTATAGTAAAGTGATATTGTCTAGTGTTTTTTAAATAAAAAAAGTTAATTGATGTTCTATGGGAATTAGTTTAGGAAATATTTTTTTTATTAAACAATAAAATTTTGACAAATTTTTATATTTTCTATAAAAAAAAAAGTAATAAAAATTTTCTTAAAATTGTCAATCAACATATATTTAAGAGCACCCATTAACAAAACAAATTTTTTTATTTATTAATACTATTAATAACAGGACTAGCCTCTGAGGCTTTTCTATTTTTTGGATAAAATTTAATAATTTGTATCAATTATAATTTCGGATTATTACATTTTTCAATCACAAAAATACTTAAGGATGGGATGAAAAATTATGCGTTTTCAGGTGAAATAATTTTTCATCACACCCCTCGGTTTTTTTTTTTTTTTTTTGGTGATCAGAAATTGTAATAGTCCCAAATTTTAATTAATACAAATTATTAAATTTTATCCAAAAAATAGAAGAGCTTCTGAGCATGCGTGTGCGTGTGTGCTCAAAGGCTAGTCTCTTTTTAATTTAGATGGTAGTTCTAACTTTTTCAAAAATTCTTTAACAAAATTAATGAAATCAAAACTTAGGATATAGTTCTAATTTTTTTTTTTTTTTTAAATTCTCTAACAAAATTAATGAAATCAAAACTTAGGATATAAATCAGCACCATTGTACGCCAATGGTGAATTTTTTGTTTAATATTATAAGAGTATTTAGAAAGAAGGAAAAAAAATAAATTTAAAAAGACCTTCACCAGTTCGATATTTCACTTTTACTATCCACATTCCATGTTTCCTTATTTTTAAAAAGTTCAATTAAATCACATTCGGATATTCTTTAAAAAAAAGAAAAATCACATTAAGATATAGTTATATTTGAATCCAAATTAATTTAGCCACATTCACAAACTCTTTTGAATTTAGATTCAAACTTCTCATAATCATTCTGTCTTAAAGATGCTATAAATTTGAAGCACATTGAAATATTGGAAATACAATATTACATCCTAATTTATTTTTAAGAAATATTGCACATCTTTAATTCAATAAATAAAATAATGATATATAAATATGAATGATAGTATTGAACAAACTATAATAACTTAAAAACAAAATTAAAAATAAAATTAAGTTGCGATTAATCCAAACATTTTACCTTGTTCTTGATTTGCACATTATCGTGAATATCACCAAAAAAATAAAAATCATGAGCATCACATATGCTAGTTGGGCTCAAATCGCACCATACTTTCAAGGTAGCCAATCAATCCATTCATCTCATTATTTTTGGGATTTTCAAACCCTTGAAAAGAACCATTGCAGAACATTGTAAAAGATTGTGAGGAAAATTTAAAAACAATAAATGTGTATTGTTTTTTTCAAAGTAGAATATCATAATTTTTGTCATAATATTTTAAACATTCAATACATATGTA
Organism: Quercus robur; assembly: GCF_932294415.1. Classification (NCBI taxonomy): domain Eukaryota; kingdom Viridiplantae; phylum Streptophyta; class Magnoliopsida; order Fagales; family Fagaceae; genus Quercus; species Quercus robur. Next base: position 94,474 of record NC_065534.1, on the reverse strand, counting down.
TACACCATCTCCTACTATAGGAGGCGTGTTTTGAAGCCAAACTTTCTGTAATAGAGGACCCAAAACTCAAAAGTAGTAAAATTTGCTAAAGTTATATTTAGGATCTGTTTGGATACCGCTTATTACTGAAAACTGAAAATACTGTGGCAAAATAATTTTTAAATGTGTGAATAGTGCCGTGAGACCCAATTTTAATGAAAATTTTGCTAAATTCTGTACTTGTGGGTCCCGTGAACAGTGCACGGGATCCACTGTTTAAAATGCAAACGCACTGAATTCTGTTCTCAGCGCAATCCAAACTAACACTTGTTTCTCATTTACACGCTGCTACTACATTTCTCAATTCTCATTTCTAGATATTGTTGAATATCTTTCCACTTTCTTTTTCATTTTTGTTGATGGTGCAAGCTAAAGAGCCATCTTTCAACAAACTCATCTACTAATTATAAAACTAAAATCATCAAATTTGGTGAATACAAATTACTAATACCGCTATGAAACTAATAAAATAGTTAAAGAAGTGAAAAGAAAGAAAGATTTTTTTTTTTTTTTTAAATTACCAAAACTCATTAGGATTTTGGAGCCAAACATGGGAAAATCATCTTTATTTTAGTGGGAGGCAACATTTTTTTATGCATGGTAGCACCTTTTGTTTTTTTGCTAAGTGCTTTTATTTATTTATTTTAATGAATAGTATCGAAGAAAATGAGTAGAGAGTCACGTTGATGTATTATGCATTTGTGGATGAAATGATTTTTTCATCACACTCCTAAGGTTTTTTTTTTTGGTGTGTGCGCTTAAAAATATACTAATCTCAAATTTTAATGGATATGATTTTTAAGTACCACATATTTTACATCTAAATAAAAGTTTAAAGAAATTGGGTTATTCAATAGGAAGAGAACTAATCCCGTCTCATATATCATTTGTTTAAACCATTAAAGTGTTATTTTTTTAATTAAAAGAAAAAGGTAAATGAAGCTATAAGCCTATAAGCACTTTTTGTAATGTAAAGTGGGCAACCTGGGTCTTTTTTTTGACAGTTTTTTTCACTATAATAAAAACACAAAATCTTAAATATTTATTGGCCAATCGTTTTACCAATGTGACAATATATGCTGACCCTCTTTTTATTTTTGTGTTGGAGTGGGAGGAGAACAGGAGATTTGTAATGTGTTGCATTTCTATTCTCAGTTCTCACCCCCTCTTCTCTGTCTCTTATATTTTCGCTCATCCCTTCCAATATAAGAATTTACAGAGACATACGAAAATAGGAGAGAGAGAATAAAGAATGAGCTTTATTTAAGAGCTATAGTTATCATTCAAGTCAGCAGGAAACAAACTACAAACTTGCACTGTACTAAATTGTAGTGCAGTTGACTTCAACTTAACTTGAGGAACAACTCAAAATCATAAGTATAGGTGATGAGTCCAAGAGTATTCTATTGCAGAATAAGATTGCTCTATAGCACCAAAAATTATATAAGATTGCATTTGTTTGTCACTGCATGATAGTGCTCTTTCCTTAAGCGTTTCCTGTTGTTCATTGCTTTAATGAATGAATTTGAAAGACCAAAGGTCATTGCTATTTGAGAGAGGAACTGTGCTGCACACCAGTTTTAAGCATTTTTTTCAATTCATGATTCCTTATTAAATGAGTGCTAAAATCAGAGAACAAACTCTTTTGTTTTTTATTAAGAAAAAAAAAAAAAAAACTTTTTGTTTTTCTAGGATCCATTTATTGATTTCAAAATTAAAAATTCTCTATTACCTACTCTTATCGGTAATGTTAGATATCATTATCTAGATTGCATTCCAATGAGTACGCATATATCTGAAAGTTCACCTCCACATTCATGAACAACTTCTTATATATTCCACAAACAAATAAAATATTTGTGCAATACTGTAAAAGTAAAAAACCCTTCTATTTCAACCTCACATTTTCTTTCACATATTACTCTCTTTCAAATATATATTTATGTTTCTGGGATATGGTTAGACTTGCTTCAAGTTAATTAGAATATTGTTGCTTCCACTCAAACAGTGGTGTGAATACGATTAATAGTAGCACCAGCTCTAACATAACACGTCCTACAATCAGCTTACATGTTGAAGCTAGAATTAAGGAATAGTTTTTAGAGCATATGACTGAACAATAGCGATCCATTTTTGAGACTTTCAATAAATAAATGAATACAGCAACCCCTCCCCTCTCACCAAAAAAAAAAAAGACAAAAATCATTTGGATCAAAAGTTTTGCACCAATTATTATTATTATTTTTTGGCTCTGTTTGTTTGCAGAGAATCTAGCTAAAAAGAGATTCAAAAGAAAAATAGATTTAAAAAAAGAAGAAGACACTACAAAAAAAAGGACTTCTGGCCGCGTTTTTAAAACGCGGCCAGAAGCCCAAAAAAACGTGGCTATAGCCTATAGCCACGTTTTTTTAGGCCACGGTTTCTAATGTGGCCTAAAACCCGTGACTATAGGACTGATGGTCCTATGGCCGCACTTTTTAACCGCGGCCCAAGCCCGGGTCCTATAGCCCCGTTTAAAACGCGGCCTAAGACCGTACCCTTAGGCCGCGTTTTAAACGCGGCCTAAGGTTGAAAGGCTTAGGCCGCATTTAAAAAGTGCGGCCATACGTCCCATTGTAATGGCCTGTTACACTCATTTAAGCCGCGTTTTAACCGTGGCCTAAGGTTCAACCTTAGGCCGCGTTTTAAACGCAGCCCAAGGGTGAACCTTAGGCCACGTTTAAAACGCAGCCCAAGGTTCAACCTTAGGCCGCGTTTTAACCGTGGCCTAAGGTTCATGCTTAGGCCGCACTTAAAGCGCGGCCTAAGGTTGTGCGCTTAGGCCGCGTTTGAAACGCGGCCCAAGATTACAACGTTAGGCCGCGTTTTAAGTGCGGCCTAAGCCCCCCGAATTCTTAATATGAATTTGGTCTATAGCCACGTTTTTATGGTTTTAAAAACGTGGCTATAGTATTTTTTTTTTTTTCCTTTTTATTTTCTTTTTCTGGGCAGAGTTTTTTTACAAAACCTGTCAAACATACAAAAATTTCAACAAAATATCTCTAATAACAACCCAGAATTCCAACAAAATATCAAGTAAGAATTTTCTCAAGCATTAATTTTCTCTAAATAAATATCCAAACAACTATACATGAAGAGTCCACAAATAGTCCAAACAATATTACAATTATGTTTACAATATTTTCAATATCCACGAAGTTACAATATTCCGAATATACTAGAAATTATACATGAAGAGTCCATGACGAGTCCACGAAGATATTATACTATGATGTTGCGCTATATCCTGAAAATATTATATACGCAAAATTAGTAGCACATAATATTGCAATAAACACGCAAGTTTCATTAACTAAAACGCAAAGTTTGTATTACCTGAATATCCACTTAAACTGGGCATGTTCTTTTGGAAGAAGGCTACTATTTCATCCATTCTCTGCTTTGTATCGGCCATTTCCCGCTTTGTTTCGTCCAGCTGCTGCTGATGCCGTGTTTCTGATTCGCGCATTGCTTCGGCCATTTGCTGCTCATGCCGTGCATCTGACTCCCGCTTTGCTTCGGCCAGTGCTTCGGCTAGTTGCTGCTCATGCCGTGCATCTGACTCCTGCTTTGCTTCGGCCAGTGCTTCGGCTAGTTGCTGCTGATGCCTTTGCTCTGCGTCAGCAAGTTGGTCCCTCATCGAATTTTCCAATGCAGTCATTCGTTGGACCGTTTCAGTGGACGACGGCCCAGGCACACATGGAAGGTTGGACCCACTTCTTCCTGATGGGGTTGGTCCAAACCCGACCCCACGGACACGTCCAGAACGTTCTTTGCCCATCACTTGAGCGAACGCATCATCTTTTGCCCAGAGAATTCCATCGCGATGGTCTCCTACTAGCTTGCCCCCGTTGTTTAAAATGTCTTTCATTTTATCCTGTTTTCATATAAGAACCAAATAACATATTATTTGCTATAAACATTTCACGCACAAATTAGAAAATAAATAGGTTATGATATAGGCTTACAATCTTGTCTCGCACTACATTACTAATAGGAGTCCCATCTTTCGTGCAGTATGCTTTTATGAAAACATCTGCACGCTCCACTGCTTGGCCGTTTTCTTTTGCCTACATCATATTCAACAGTCTCATTACAATAGTGAAAAATTATGTCGGTATGAAGCGACAACCAAACATAGCAAATGGAATTTGGAACATAACATGCAATATAACCATAAAACAAATTCCGTAAACATGTAGTTTATTACGTTCAAAAAGACGAGTTGTTTTCTTCATGTGAATGTTTTGTATCAAGCGGTTTTTGGGTCCAACACTGTGTTTATAATATTAGATTTAATAAAATAGCCATTTTATAAGAGGTAACGTTTGAAAAAGTGTGGCCATAACTATATGCCACAACTATAGCCACGTTTCTTAAATGTGGTTATATCTGTTACCTATAGCCACGTTTAAAACGCGGCTATAACCCCCTAACTATTTTTTGAATTTGTCTATAGCCACGTTTAAAACGCGGCTATAACTCCCTAACTATTTTTTGAATTTGTCTATAGCCACGTTTTAAACGCGGCTATAACCCCCTAACTATTTTTTGAATTTGTCTATAGCCACGTTTTAAACGCAGCTACAACCCCCTAAATATTTTTACAATTACATCACAAGAAATGTCTATTAACAGTCATAAACATGCAAAAAAGCCAAGTATTCCTTACCCCAACACTGTGCATATGATCAGTAGACTAGTTTCTTCAAACTCTTCAGATTCATCACACATAATAATTTTAATTCAACCAAACAATATGTACGGAAACTCTTTTGTGATTTTTTAATATTGATTAATTCTAAACCAAGAAGTTTGTATTATTACAGTAATGAAATTGTGGATTGCTTAGTTTGGACCCTACGACAACGTTGGGCATTGCCACCATTACTGTCATCTCCATGCAAGCCCTTCCTCAATGCTAAACTCATGCCGACAAAATCTATTTTAATTTCCATGAATTCGAATCGACCATGTTCTTTCAACAACAAAATAAATAAATAAATACAACTAGAATTTATTGATACCACCAATATGTCACAAGTTCAATTAAAATAGTAGAGCATTAAAACTTGGCTGGTTGTTGTATAATGCATTTCTTACCATATTGTCAGCAGTTTGTGCAAAACTTATAGGCCCTGTCCTCGCTATATCCGTCTGAAACGAACGGCTTCTCTTGTTCGTTTCCACTAAGTCCTTTACACATTCCCGCCAACAAATTAAAACAAACAAATCAGTTAAAACACTGTACTCGGTATAGAGCAAGAAAATAGCGCAACCTTCGTTTTAGCATCAAACCAATAGTCAACTAGTGCGCGGTAGTCCTGCTCGTCAGCCCAAGATGGTTTACTTTGATAAACATCTTCTTTTAACGCATCTTTTGGGTAGCATTTTTTTTTTAACTTACTTCTTCGGTTTCTTCTCAACTCTCCTAACAAGTGCATTGCCCAGTTCATTTGATTAGCTGGGCTAATAATCTCTGGGTCAATGATCCATTTTTTCTGAAATGCAAAAATTGAGTTAGCATAGTGCAATAATTCACCCTACTGAAAATGCCATTTAGCACATACACGCCTATACATAACAATTAAAAGTATCTTAATTTGATACAACCTCTATCTCTACCCAAGCGTTTTCTTTGCATTTACGGTCGACATGCGTCCAAGTAGCAGGCATAAGTGGGCAATAGTTGCGGCAGATGCATAAGGTGCCCAACCACCTTTTGAATGTTTGCCCGCTTTCCCCAACCGGTTGCTTGCTCCCATTTAACCCACATACAAGTTTCTTGTTCGGTGGAAGAGCCCATATACGCTGCATTAGCGTTATTCCACGTTTTTTATTTATATTATTAGATATTGGGGATTCCCGAACTGAATCTTCTGCACGCCCATCATTGGATGGTGCGGTTTGTTGGACCAAATCGCCTGCATATAGTAAACCATTATTAGAGAGAATGAAATTTCAAAGTTCACAATTACAGAGAAGTCACTGTATATAGCTCAAGTGCTCAACTAAGATGATATATGTGATCTTTGTAAATGTGGAGATTTTGATACTTAAAGAAACTGATAATAACAAATAAGTCGATGTCTCTATCTAAAAGCTGTTTTTATCCCTTTCAAAAATAAAAAACTGTTTTTATCCAAAAAATATATGTAACTTGCATATAATTCAACCATAACACCATTACTGCCAGTGTCATGTACATGCACAGCCAAGTTGAATATCATTTCCAAAGCTCGTAAATCACATGAATATCATTATTACAGCTTGGGTAAAATAACCTCAAACAAGAACATAATACCCATCAAAAGAAATTAGAACTTTTACCTCAAATAAAGTGATGAAGATGCTTTGGGGTTCCTAAGTATTTTTCTGGTGATCTTGTCGAAAAAATGATGGTGAGGATTGATTGCTTTGGAGTGGAGGCCGGTGGGTGAGTGTGGAAGTGAGTGTGTGTGTGTGTGTGTGTTTAAGTAAAGATAAAAGAAAGAAAATGAAACACAGAAAAGAGACATCCAGCCAAAAGAGAGAAGAGAGGTGGGTGAAAATGAGTGATGGGGAGTGGTGTTAGGTGGGGGGCACGTGCGAACTAAAAATCTGACTTGACCCCCTCTTTTCTTTTTGTTTTTTCTCTGATGACAAGGACGTTACACATCCACAGTGAACAAAATATGAGATAAAAGTAACTGTGCTAAATGGAGATAGGAATAAAAATATCCTTTAGAGACCGAATTAGTTATTTTTAAAAGTGTTGAACTTAGTTGATATGAACCCAAACTCCAAAGAAGTTTAGTAAAATTTACTTAAGGACACTCATTACCATTTCCCTTCTTAGTATTACTTGATTTTGCATGAAATGTGTGCCACTATATTTATTGAGTCCAATTTTATTGGAGTTTGTGTTCCTTAGAAATTCATTTACTTTTCCGAGGAACAAGTCCAATTCCTTAGTATTACTTGCTTTTTATTAATTTCTTAAAGAAGTGCACATTTGAAATTGATTTGGTCCCTAATTATGTCAAGTGGTGGTACTTAATTGGATGATTTCCCTAAATCTCACTTCTTCTAGAACCCATCTAGGAGAAGATGTAACAAATTTTGTCCTTACCCCCAAGTTTGCACAGCCAATTTGGTTCCATGCACAACCAAAAATTTTCCATACCCTCAACAAATTGCACGCTGGCCAAATGCCAAAGAAAAAGCGATCTCCCATCCCACGCGACCTCACCATCTTTTACTAAAAAATAAGTAAGGCCTCCCATGCAAATCAAGTTTCCTCAATATTTTTCACACACGTCTCTACCCTCTCCACAGAGAAACACCCAAACTCCCAGACACACTACAAAAACTATCAAAACCCAGAAAATACACAAAAAAACCTTCTCACAAACAAAACCTGCAAGAATCCCTCAATCATATAGAAATCCAACCAAAAACCCAGCTCTAAACCCCTACAAACTTTATAGAGAAACACCCAAATTCCCAGCCAAGAACACCACCAAAAATACCCAAAAACAATGCCCTTGCAAACCCAAATAGAACCATAAATATCCCTGTTTTAACCCATAAAATCAACCCCAAAATCGACAATCTCAACCCCCACTGAAAATAACCCAGCAAATCCTCCAAAACTCTCACTACAAATATCCTAGAATAAGCCAAGAAAAATCCCACTGGAACTACAGCCAAAACCCCACTGTCAAACCCTTAACAATTCTCAGGAAGACCCAAAAATAGCCACTGTAAACCCAACACTGAAAACTCCATCAGATACCAAGAAAAATCCCTTCATACAAACCAACCAGAAAACCCATTTGAAAACAGCATCAACAGAGCATAAAAAAAAAAAAAAATGAAAGATAAATGGAGCAGAAGCATAAGCTAAATACCAAGACATGAAAGCAGAATACAAAGACAACTATATAAGAAATTCAAAAGCAGAATACAGAAAATTTTCTTGAATTTTAAGGTCAACAAATTTTCTACTTTCTTGTTGGGCTTTTTGCATTTAATGTTTAAAAATGCTAAGATATTGTCTAGATAATCATATTTAAGCTCATTTTATCTGTTGAATTTAAAAAGTTTGGGATCAGGAGTTCAAAATTTTATTTCAAAGGGTCAAAAAAATATTTTAAAAATATTATACATAATTCTTTTTTATTTTATTTAGCTCTTATACTTTTTTTCTTTTTCTTTTTTGGCCAGCTCAGATGGTTTATTTAAAGTTTTCAACCCCCTAATCTTCACTTGGTGCCGCCCCTGTGACCACCCCGTGACTTTACCATTACATAAGGTAATGTCCCCCCAACATTAATTGTGTTCTTTTGTTTAGATCTAAATATATCCATCATAAAATTAAAAACTGATTTCTACACTGTGCAAACTGCACATTTTTACAAGGGAAAAGTGTGTTTTTTTTTTTTTTTTCTTAGAAACAGAAGGGAAAAGTTAATTAAAATGCAGTAAGAGCAGTAGTTTAAAATATATTTTCAGAAATTTTTAATGATAAAATGAAAAATAAAATTAAGAGTTTTCTCAAGCATAGTGAGGGAAGAGGGAGACTTGTATTTGTATTTGGAGTTAATGAAACAAGAATTGTGTTAGGAACTCTAAAATTTGCTACAGCACATTAACTCATTTACATATGCTTATAGGTTTTATTAGCTTGTTGACAAATATTATAATGAACAGAACAGGCGAATAGTTTTTTAAGCGTATGACTTAGACTTCTGATGTGCACTCTGCACAAATATTGCAGTTTAATTTTTGATAATCAGCACAAGTCTTACTGCCTCCAATGTACAGTTGTTTGTAATAATTAATGAATTTCTATTATATATATATATATATATATATATATATATTTATAGTTTACCCTATATCTTCTTCTTGTGGAGATGTACAACTGAGCTAAGCTATCTTAGTTGTCTGCTTCTTTGCTTTGAGTCTCCTCACTTAAAAATGAAAGGTTCAATTGTCTTCATTTTCATGGGAGAGTATTGGCAGGTGTTTAAGGCTATAAGGTAGGTTCTCTTCTCATGCCAATATTACTTTGTGGTTGCTGCCAGAAACTATGCTTTAGGTTGTTTGGAATACTAATGTTATAATCCAAGAATTGAATAGTTGGGTCATGAAATCCCAACTACATTTGTTAATGTGGAACTTAAAAATAGTAGTTCCACCATAGATGTCTTTAATCTGTATTTGAACACTTAATGAATTAAATTTGACAGTGATCCTTTGTTAGGCAATAGAACTCATGGTTGTTGATGCTCTGTTAAAAGCAATTGATTTTCTTCAAATTGCATCACCAATTCATCAACCAGCAGAATTTTGGACGGTTTGAACTTTACACATTATCATCAAACTTCTAGGTTTTACTTTACAGCACTGACATAGTTTCTCTGAAAGTGCAGTTAGATGACTCAATCTTAAAAATCATTGAAATTTCTAATGCACAAGAGCGCAAGGAAGCATAAGACATCATTTAACGCATTCGAAGAAGGGAGCTATATCATGTATCTTATTACAATTGCAAGATTGGGAAGAGGTAGTAATGTTTGAAATTCTTCATGTCTCAAAATCTTTAACTTCTCCTATTGAATTTTTTTATATTACCATCTAAAAAAAGGAACTTTAGTGAACCAAAAGAGATAAAAAATTGTTAATCTTATTTATACATTTTAAATTTTTGGATCATTGTGTGAATTTTAATTCATTCAATTAGTAAATTTCATTTTACTTGAATAATTAAAGTATGTATCAAGTCAAACCTACTTCAAAATTGAAACCATATAAACATAAGGTTAAAGATATAGGTGTTTAGTCATTAACAGCAAACATAAAAGTGTTACCCAAAGAATAATTTGCACTGTACGAATAACTACCTGCAGAAGGCGGCTGTGTCTCATCATCATCATAATCATCTCCTTCCTCCCATCTTGCGTGCTCAGCATCATAGGCGGCCCTTAACTCCTCCTGCATGATGTCTCGTGAGCGTGATGAACCTTGGCCAACTTGCACAATTGTCAATGGATGGTCCCTCTCCTTTCCTGCAGCAAACGACCGAAAAATTAGTTACAACAGTAATAAATATCAAACGTTATATTTCAAGATATGTAAACTACCTGTGGGTTGTGACCCAGCATCACTAGTATGGGCGGCTTGCAGCTCCTCCCCTCTCTGTCGTGAACTCGAGGGTCCTTCGCCAACTTCTACAACTGGCAATCGGCGTTTCTTACCCATTCCTGCGTCTAACAACTTTACAAAACAAAAAAAATGTTAACTATAGACAACAATCAATTGCATAAAATGTAAGTTAAACATTTTTGGGTTCTGACACCCTTTACAATAATTCAACCATATACACGTTTCGTGCACCAAGATAGCCAGAAGAAAACTTTATATTAAATGTCGCAATTTTTGTTAGAATTGAGCTGGGTTAGGACCTATGGTAATTAAGATCATGAAGGTAAGATATTAAAGATGATTTTAAAACCCCCATAAATGAACCAATAAAAAGCTAGACTTTGGTATATTTACAATCTGCTACAACTCATGTAAATAAATCCAATAAGAAAAAGAAAAAGAAAAATTTTAATTTGCTTTTGACGTCTATGTTTTTAATGACACCTTTTTTGTGTTGGTGGGTTTAGACAGTTAGCTTGTACTGCATGTTATAAGCAACTGAGGTACAAAAAATCAAGTGTTTTGACATATGATAAATGGGTTTTCAATTTTAATGATGTTTGGGAAGAAAGAAAGGTTTCTCTCTTCTTCTCTAGTCTCCACCCACTGTGGTTCCATCTTTTTTGTGTAGGGTCTGTCTGTGTTCTGTCTGTATGTATGCAGCTTATGTCTTTGGTTAGAATGTCCCTTTCTATAGGGGTTTCAACTTTCAAAAATATCTAATAATAAGATATTCAGGACTCGTTCAGCTATAGGATGAGTACTATCCACCATCAGACTTGGAGAAAGGGTGGAATGTTTCATGCAACATAATTGGGGTAATGACTTAATGAAGGACACAATAAAATGGGCCCATAAATATCAAAGAACAAGTTAAGGATGGTGATGTAATCAGCTTACCTCATGCCATTATTACATTAAAATTATATAAGCTTTTCTTCTCAAACTCCAATAAAAAAAATTTATATAAGCTTTTCTCATATGGTCCTAGCTAGCAGTGAGTACTGGTGTCCCTAGATATAGCTAATTACTTAATGAACGGGTGAGGTTTTGGTTGTTGATTTTTCTTTATTACGGTTTTCAATTGGTAAACTGAAAAAAATAAAAAATAAAAAAAATCCTCCATTTATAGCAAAATTGTGAACAGTAGGCCACAAATGGAAAAGGCACTCTAATCAAAAGCATTCATATTAAACTAACCCATACCGAAAGTCTGACCACTATGATCCTATAAATGTCTAATACTGGCATGTTGTTTATTGAGAGTACTGTAATTGTTCAGAAATTGTTTTTACAATAATATGGAGGAGTGAGATCATGTTTTAGTACATACCCAATTTGAATTAAGGCTATATGACCTAACCTGGCAAGACATGCCTATTTCACTTTCCTGTAATCAGATTCATAGATAATTCGTGACAGAAAAATTTAAGCTTGATCAGCCGAACTTTAAGAACTTACACATGTATACTTGGCTCGGTTCAAATTGATTTATATCTCTCAGTTTTAAGTTCAATTAAAATTGTCAAGAGTCTCATAACTCAATTAGTGTTTTCAAATAAGACATTTAAGATTCAAATCTCTTTCCTAATCAATCTAATTATCCAAAGAAAAAAAAGATAAAGTTTGGATTGGCATATTATAAAGTTGGTTAGGAAAAACAAAAAACATTTACAAAAACAAGCCATGATTATTTTCTAATATCAGACTTGGTAAAGAGAGAGAAATGATAGGGCATTCCAAAGATGCCGAAGAGATAGGGTGTTTCACGAGTGCCATATGTACTATCGAGTCCTTAATGAGGCTATTATTATAAAAAATTTGTAATTTAACTTACATCTCTTGATATTTCTAACAAATACGTACATAATTCAAATCTCTTTTTAGCTATCAAATTATCAAAAAGAAAAAAGAGTCTAGAGACATGACGTTTCTATTAATATCACCACAACTTTAAAGTGATGAATTAATGTAAAAATAACTGTTTAACATTTACCTTCAATCATCATAATAGTGCACGGTAGACTTGTATAAAAATTACTTTAAAAGATGAGGTTATGTTCTTAAATTTTTATTTTTTACAATGTCCCCACCAAATGATATACACATTAAACATGAGTCCTCAAAAATAAATGGGTATAAATATGAGCTTAAGAGCTTATTTTCAGTCCTAGCCATATCAATATTTGGGTAAAATAACTTATTTTAATATCTAACAATATATAAACTACCCTATCCAAGTTTAAGAGCTTCTCTTTGCCAAACACTACACTCACAACGAAAAGAAACCCTAACACCACACGATCATATATCCAAGTTCATAAGAAATGAATTTCAAATCCAATAGCGAAGAGGGGAAGGAATTGGATACATCATAAGTAAAAATTAAAGGAATTAACAATATGAAGAGGAATTAACAAATTCAACAAATATTACACAAAGCCATTCCAACTAATTCATGAATGAATACGTTTTCATTAACAACTGTAACATCCAAACACATAATACACTACTAAATTATTACACTACTCATCCTCGGTGTACTCATCCTTGTTGTCGTCTTCATTGTCAGACTCATCGTCAATAAACTCATCTTCATTGTTTACTCCATGAAGATCTCTTTCAGCAATAATGGAGGCATCAATTGTCATTCCCTCTAGATCATCCCGAGCCCAACGAAGGTTGTCACTCACAACCTCATTACTACTTATATTGTAGGGAACATTTTCAGAAAAACTATATATGTCATCCTCCTCACGTTGGGGACCAACACCAGCATCAAACACGTCCCTAGCTTTAGTTTTGACAACAGCATACCAATCCTTGTGCCTTTTATCTTCCACATAAAAAACCTGTGTAGCTTGAGATGCCAAGACGTATGGTTCATCCACCATTTTATCCCCACCATGTATGAAGTGTGTAAAGTTTACCATAGGAAACCCAAATTCATCAGTCCTATATCCTCTCCTATGTTGGTCATGAACCCATTTACACTTGAATAACACATGTTTGATATTGTCAGAATAATTCAACTCAATTATATCACTTAAAATACCATAGTAAGTATTGCCCCCATCAGTAGCCACACTAACTCCACTATTCTGCGTTTTCCTATTTGCCTCATCATTTACACTCCTAAATTTTAAGCCATTTATTACATAATGCTTGAACCGCTTTACATAAATATACGGCCATTTGGACAATGCAACAAGGGTATCACTAACTCCCTCCCTTTCCTTCTCAGCACCAGTGAGGGACATCACCTAACATCAGTTGGCCAAAATAAAATAATTCATATCAGTACAGTTAATCATGGTTGAGACAGTGTTACAAGTTTAATAAGTTGAAAATGTCATACGTACGTGACCCCCAAACCAAGTACAAAACTTCTCCATGTGATGCTTATATATAATGGCATCGGAAACGTTACGATTGTGGCCTTTTCGAAGTTCATCCTCTATCAATCTTTTGTGCATCCTGTGCAGGCAATTGTATTAGGGTTAATAGACCTAATTTCACATTGGATTGACGTGCAATTATATTTGTATATGTAATACTTACTCACGAAAGCGGTTGATGTTTTCAGAATTGAATAAAACGTAGCGATGGGCTTGGGTCCACTCTTTATTGTCTAGTGTCATGATCGAAACCACCCCCGTTGACTCCTCAATCATCCTGGTGGGTCGATTGAATATAGTTTCCACTCCTTCCATATACCGTGAACAGAATGTTAAGCACTCCTCTACTATGTATCCTTCAGCAATAGACCCTTCCGGAGCAGCTCTATTTCGTACGTAAGACTTAAGACGTGAGAGGTACCTATAAAGGAATGATAAGATTAATGATTGGAAATGGTAATTCGAACACGCATATGAAACTGGAAGTTGATCAATAATTTTACACACATCTTACCTCTCAATGGGATACATCCAACGGTAGTGCACTGGACCACCAATCTTAGCTTCAGCAGCTAAGTGCATGACCAAATGTACCATCACTGTAAAGAAGGATGGAGGAAATATCTTTTCCAATTCACACAATGTCACTGCAATCTCTGCCTCACTAGTCACAATATCTGAAACCGTAAGGGTTTTGGAACAAATTTCTCTAAAGAAGCAAGCTAACTTTATCAAAGGCCTACTAACATGAGATGGCAAAGACCCACGTAATGCTATGGGAAAAAGTTGCTGCATCAATATGTGATTATCATGACTCTTCAAACCAGAAATCTTGCGTTCTTTCATATTCACACGGCGTGAGATATTGGAAGCATACCCATCGGGCACTGTTACATCCTTCAAAACTTGCAAGAAACCATCTATCTCCGATGAAGTCATATGAAAACATGCAGCCGGTATGGTGTACTGATCATCACTTTTTCGTTGTAGGTGGAGTTCACTCCTTATCCCCATGTCCGCCAAGTCAAGGCGTGCCTTGTAATTATCCTTCGTTTTATCCTTCAAGTTCAACAGTGTGCTTATTATATTGTCCATCACATTCTTCTCTATATGCATCACATCAAGATTGTGTCGCAACTTGTGATCCTCCCAATAAGGCAAGGTAAAAAATATACTCTTTTTCTTCCAACCACTCTGGTCTGCCTCCCTTCTCTTCCTTTTTTTGTAAGCAAGTTGACATTTCCTACCCAGACAACGTCTAAGTAAATGTTCAGTTTCCACAATAATGTCAGACGTGACTGGTGGTTCAGGAGCCAATCGAGTATCAATAGATCCATCAAATGACATACCATCTTTGCGGAAATCATGGTTAACATCCAACCATCGCCGATGTCCCATGTAACAGAATTTGCGACCATTTCTCAAATATCGAGACTCGGTCTGCATCGCACAAGAAGGACACGCCAACTCACCTTTGGTACTCCAACCCGACAAATCTGTGTATGCAGGAAAATCATTTATGGTCCACATCAATGCTGCACGCAATTGGAATACTTCTTTTGAAGATGCATCGTATGCTTGTACTCCAACATCCCATAACTCCCTTAGTTCTTCTACTAACGGTTCCAAGTACACATCTATAGCAATCCCTGGCGAGGTAGGACCAGGAATAACTAATGATAGAATCAAAGATGACCGTTTCATGCACAGCTAAGGTGGGAGATTGTATGGGACCAACATGACAGGCCACGTACTGTGACTAGTGCTCATAATTCCGAAGGGGTTGAACCCATCCGCAGCTAATCCAAGTCTGACATTACGAGGGTCAGATGAGAAGTGTAAATGCTTACTGTCAAACGTTTTCCATGCATCTGAGTCAGCAGGATGCCGCATTACCCCATCATCGGTACGACCATTAACATGCCATTTCATAGAACTAGCCAGATCGGGTGACAGAAATAGTCGCTGCAATCTTGGCTTTAAGGGGAACCACCGTAGGATCTTCGCAGCTTTCTTCTTCCCCTTACTGGATGAAGCATGCTTACTAGCAACAGATGCCTCATTTGTTTTCCACCTTGAAGCTTTACAACAAGGACACGCTTCGAGGTTAACATTTTGCTTCCAAAACAGCATACAATCATTGGGACAAGCATGGATCTTCTCATAACCCAAACCCAAATCTCGAACTATCTTCTTAGCCTCATAATGGTCCTTTGGCAACTTAGCGTCTGAAGGAAGCATATCCATCAGGACTTGAAGCAACAGAGTAAATGACTTATTTGTCCAACCACACAGAGTCTTCAACTGGAACAACACGACAATGGCTGAGAAAATGCTAAATTTTGTACAACCTTCATATAAAGGTTTGTCTACATCATCTACCATCTTGTAAAACTTCTTGGCGTCATCATTCGGACCTTCACCCGGACATTGCGCAGTTGGACCTTCTTCCATTGGTTCGGGTGGGATTTCATGCGGGGGGCACAAATCGTGCAACATCCCATGGAAATCACCATATGGATTTTGGGTTTCTTGCACATGAGAGCTCCCACATTCGGTAGCTGGCGTAGCAGCCGCCGATTCACCATGAAATTTCCAAACTTTGTAATTTTTAAGCATCCCCGAAGCCCAACAGTGCTCACGTACCACATTTAGCGGTTGTATAAGCAAATTCACACATTTCACACAAGGACATAAGATCGTCCCATTGCGCGCGGATGGAGCAGCAAATTCCACGAATTGGTTTACACCTTCAAAATATTCCCTTGTACCCCTCCGCTTCTCCATCCAACTTTTGTCCATTGCGATACAATATTTACGGAATGTTACCTACACCAAGATTTGTTACTACAAAGATACTAATTATTATAATTACATTCATTTGTCATTTGTTAAGAACATACATACCCAAGTATGCGGCTATTTTCTTGGAACATATAACACTTGTCCTAGACTAACTCAATGTGATAAGTTGTAAAAGTAGTTAAGCATAAGTGTTTACAAAATATGAAAACAAATACCAAATTCATGTCATTGTAATAATTATTAAAAACTTAATAATTATTAAGTCTATAATACCATGATGCTCAATTATGCAGCCATTGGTCAAAAGTGAGTTCAAAACATTTGTCAGATAGGTTTAAGATTTGGTGTGATTCAAGTTTATAGTTGTTTTGTTGAGGTTTTTATTTTTATTTTTTTTTGTTTTTAGAAAAAAAAATTACATTAGTTTTTCCATGTGTAGCAATTTAGCATATGGGACCCTCTATGATAGTGGGTTTTGTTTGCATTAATAATGATTTCAAACTTGCAACTGTTAAGACTTAATTTTACATGAATTAAATTTTCACTGTTGGGCGATTCCTTGAGTATGAAAGTCGATACATCATGATCATTTTGTGTTCATTATGTTTTTGTAATCAGTATCATATATTTGTTTTAATTCATCATACAATCCTGGATTTGTTTGCAATTAGCCAATATAAGGAGTATCTATGCATTTCATTTTTATTCATCTATTGTGAAATTCTGTTTAGGTTATTCGAATGTTGTGGCCTATAGTTTTCTAATACTTACAATTCAGACCAGAAAAAGGGGGGTCCCATCTATCGTGAAATTACCATTAGTTTATTAGAATGTTGTGGACTTTAGTTTACTAATGCTTTCTGTCATAGAAAAGCAAATGGGGGCTTAAGGGGTAATAACTTGGGCTTAATCACAAACATTAAGATCTTCTTGATTTCAACTTTAATATGTTCCTTCATACCCTCGCACAAATTATGATACCTCAAATTAATGGTTTGCATTTAGGTATAATATCTGGAATGTAAATGGATATTGAACAATTTAGACAAAACTCACGAATTCTTTATCTTGTTTTTCTTTGTTTGTTGCTCTGCATTTTACTTTGGTGTAGAATTTTGTGAGACTATTTACTATTGTAGCTTGATGCATTTAATGGATTAATACTACAAGATTTGAATATCATAATATTATAATTATTAATTATTTTTTTGTCGAAGTCGCCTATATTTGCTTCTACGAAAAACAAAGATGCCTATAATCTCTCTTCGTCCGCCATAATTTTATTTTGTTATTCTTTTGGACAGTCAGAACATGTTTTGAATAATAAATTGTTGGAGTAAAAAAAAAAAAAAAAAACAAGCGTTTTTTCCTACTTGAGTGCATGGTTGGTAAAGAAATATGTTGTTTGCTTTGCAAGATAAATCTTTCCCCTCTTTTATTGATTTCCTAGATTCTTGTAATTTTTGTATTTGATTTCTTTTCCCTTGTACACTCCCTGTGCACTAGGGTGTCCCCTTTTTTATCAATATATCTTTTACTTATCAAAAAAAAAAGAAATACAGGTTTTCTTTTTTTAAATCTTTTTTATAAATGGTCTATTTATAATTTTGTTGAATGAGCAAAAAATTTCAAGATAAGATTTTTAAATTTCTATGAAGGACTCCATGAATTTAGGTTTTTTTTTTCTTGCAAGTAATTATTATTATTATTATTATAATTGATTTTGTATTGTCTTAGTATAAAATGTTTAAATTTTAAGTTTCCATGTGTCTTTTGTAACAAGAAAAGAAGGTATATTCTTGATGATGATGAGTTGTTCTATTTAATGATCTGTTGTTGTATATTTGCTTCTCATAGTGCTTATTACAAGTGGCTGTCGGTCTATATTGCATGATAGTGCTAATGCTTTTAGATTGATTTCATCCTTTTCAATTTTGGGCTTTTCTAGGTTTTGTATGTAATTATATTCTTAAAATCTTAGTTAATCTACTTGGGTGATGAGGGGGGAAAATCAAACGTCTTGACTTGAATTATTTGGAGTAGCAAGTATGGTCAAACTATATTTCCAGTGGTGTGCTCAAATAGAATTTTAATTTAAAACTATCTCGAAATGGAATTGATAGGTGAATCAATCCCAAATTTTCACAGCGTTATCTGTTATAATGTTATGACGATTAAAATCTTAAAGATAGTCTTATATATGTGTATATATATATATATATATATTGATTGTAGAGGTTGTAATTTAGTACTTAAGTTTTTGAATTTGTAATTTATGATAAGTATGTTTGCGATATTGTGAACATCTAATTTCTTATCCATTTCTATTTCTATTTGCTCTCGGTCTCTCAAATTTTTCTAAGTGTACCTACAATGCAGAAGATGTATATATAAAAGAAAGAGGAGAGGCTGAAGCAGCTAAAAGGGGCAAGATCCCTTCAATTAGCTGCCTCTATTAGATGTGATGGATGCTCGTGAAAATAAATAGTACATAACAATTACAGACTTATGTTAAAACAGAAACGATACACCAATACTCAAGTTACTGCATAATTTTGAGCAAACTCAGGGGAATAATTTCAAACGCATGCTAAAGTAGAAAGTGGATTTTCATATTGTTTTTGTATTCATTTGTGGGCATTAAACAATGTTTATATTATTATGTAATTGCATTATGCTTAATAATAAAATGGCATTCCTGGATTTGCCTTCGTCAAATTTGTACAAAACTTTGTAAGACTTTGTAACGTTGCAACTTTGAGTGCTACTAGTTAGTTCGTTTATATATGATCCCTAATACCCCAAAAAAAAAAAAAAATTCTGAACTATCATAGTCTTTTGTTTTCATGCTTGATAGTCCCATGAAAAAGCTAGAAGTTTTCATTGGAAAGTAATTGCAAATTGGGATGATCTAGTAGATTTGTGCAGTAAAGATAGGGCAACTAGTCTGTGAGGGTGCTGAAACAGGTGTAGAAATTGTTGATTTGGATAGTGGAACTCGGGTCCAAAAGAATTGTTGGCTGATGATGATAATTTATCGCCAGACTTGGTTAATATTGAAAAGATAAGAGCTCAAGTACCAATTGTTCCTATTAGGGCATTCACATCCTGAATTCCTATTTTATTCTATTTTACCATCTCAAAAAGGTATTTTATTAATTACATCATACTATTTTACAACACCCTCAACATCTCAATTTTTATTTTCCTATTCCACTCATTAAATTAATATATACTATCTAATAAAATAATATAATTCAATCTCTCTCTCTCCCTTCTCCCCATGCCAACATAAAAAAATATTATTATTTTTTTAGGATACTAGACCAATACAAGGCCAAATGCTGGGGCCTTTTTAGTACTGTAATGGTAAAATTTGCTTACATATGCCATCGGCATGGCCAATTGTGAATGCTCTAGAAAAGAATGGCAAATGCCAAATGCCAAATTTTTGGTATTTGGAAAACAAACACCAAAATCATTGTTCCATGGGTGTTTCAAATCTCAAATATTTTTCCAACACGCAACAGTGTGGTTCTATAAATAAAACCGCATTGTGGCGTGTTGGAAAAAAATTTATTATTTTTTTATTCACCTTGGTGGACCCTCTATTTTTCTATATATTGATTTATATTCCCTCACACACTCTCTCTCTCTCTTCCCTCTGCTTCATGTCTCTACTCTCCACTCTCTTCCCTCTCCAATCTCCTCTCTTTGATCACCTTGCTCTCCCTTGCGTCAAAAAGTTGAAAAGGATCCTATAGGTTGTCTGGGCGGGGCTGGCTAACAGGGGCCAAGGTTGTGGAAGGGAGGGGCCCAACTATTAATAACATAAAATATACCTACGAAAACAAAAAAAATTTTGGGCCGGGGGAGGGTCCGATCCCCCTACTAGGTCCATCCCTAACATAAAATCATGTACTTTAACAACAAAAGACAACTAAATATCCAGAGAAAATTCAGACCTCCCAAACAAAATAAAAATCATTCCATCAGCATACTATTTAGTGACATGAAGTTGCAAAATATTTCTCTTTGTACGGGAAATAAGCATAAATTATGGTTCAGCTTCAACCTGATAGCGAATGTCAGTTTTTGATGCCTAGTCTGGATGAAAGTTTCACACGGCTTGTTTACTGTTTGCACCTGAAATTAAGAAATAATTGATATTAAAGAACATGAAAAGTTTTATATAAGAAGTTGTAACTGTGGCATATATAATGAGACTTATATAACTGTAACTTGGTTTGCCTATGTTAGAAACTTATATGCATATGCCACTATGAATCATGTCAAAGCATTTTCTCCTTACTCTGCCAAAAAAACACTGCTGCAAAGAATTTTTAATAATCCAACAACGCATGTATCCAAAAATTTTTAAATTAAGAAAGAAAATGCATTCCATTAATTGCCAACTCAAAGATGCATGCCAGGACAGCAATGGAAGTTCTGCGTAGGTAAAACAAGCCATGGAAAGTCTTCAAAATGCATCTCTATTTGCCACATTTACAAAGGCAAAAGATTAAAATCTTAAGTCATACTCTAAGAACTTCAAGAATTGGGCATGAAAGACAAAGCCATGGATTAATGAATCATCTAAACAATGCATGTAATGGTACTGAAGTGAAGGTTGCATATCCTAATGAAGGCAGCAACGAGGACACAAAGTTAGGAAGATTAGTGTGGATCATTTTGAGCAAACTGAAGTGTGGCAGACATTCCCATTAAATTTAATTATTATCATTCTTACTGTTTCATACACTGCCTTGGTTGCCAATAGCAAGCAAGCAAAAACAACAACAAACTTAATATTACAAAACGTAAAACAGCATTTATATATATCATAAGAACATTATGTCAAAAGGTTAATTAGATCACTGCCTTACTCCACATATATTGACATGGTTGGAGATAACTAACGCTATTAGATCACTTATTTGTAGAAGGTTGATGACATGGCCATTAGATTTATTACAAATCAATGACTTATAAAAGTTGTAACTCTTTCAAAGTTATACCAGATATAACTTGAACTCCCTCATATATATATATATATATATATATAAGTTAATTAAAATGAAAATAAGATTAATATGTCTATGAAGTCAATTATGCATAAAAATTACATGACCTTCTCAAATCAAACAAAGTCTGTTGATGAACAGTATCTCTATAAGTGTATTGAGATATTATTCATAAATTATTTTGGTCCATAGTTTGTTGAGTATAAAGTATTTCTGTCTTTGGGTCAGTCTAGCTATATTTAGTAAAAGCGGGGTTTATTGAGCCTAATGGGAATGCTCTTATGCCAAAAGAACTTATATAGAAATATGTAAAATAAGTTTGTGTTTTCCCTTATACATATTATCACGATCTATTTCAAGACTGTTTTTGTATTTTTTTTTTTATTTTTTTGCCAATTTCAGATTGGTAAGAAAAAGAAAAATGAAATAAGAGAAATACAACAAATTTAGCTAGTTACTAAGGTTAGCAAATTGACTAATATCCCACTTCAATCAATTTAAGATCACCTATCGAAACTAATATATGTAAGGAGAGGAGTACTTGTTAAAATAAACTATTTGAGGAAGTGGCCAAGATGAGATGATGATATCTCTAACATTTCAAATGACGGCAACAGAAATGAAATAAAGATATGTTATATGCAATTTGCACTTTATTCTTTTGGCAAAACCAAGCTGCCCAATGAGAAAGACATATGGGACTTTTCAAACCCATAATTAATATCGTATATGGAAGCAACATGCTTTTATTGACTTATACATATATATGAATAGTTCACATGCATATCGTATTTGAAACAACATAGTAATTTCTTACTACTGTGAGTTTAAACTTGAAACCACCAATTATTTCCTTTCTCACACTTGAGAATTTAGGGTATGATATCAACTTATCACTGAACCAATGAATCTCAGGCAGAGTAAACATTAACCTGAGTACGTAATTAAAACTGTGTTTTCTAAAGCAACTTCAAGAAGTAATGACTAATGACAGCTATAATGACCCCTAAACCGTTACGATTGTCCTCGTCATTTTAATATTAAAGCCGTAAAGTAACGTTTAGACTTAGAAGGATTGCTATGGAATTTCAAGGATTACATATTATGATTGGGCTTGGAACTTAGAAACCACTTCATGTTCCAAAATCCAAATAAAGGGGGTCAACTGTTCGTAGCTTTGATGAGTTATAAAATAAGAATGCCGCATTGCCCCCCCCCCCCCCCCCCCCTCTTAAAAAAAAGGGGTAAAGTTTATTCATACCTACTAATTGCTTGGTGTGAGTTAAGCTATTGGTCAAATCAGTAGGGTCAAGCTTGATAAGATTGTGAATTTATATTTAAATATTTATGCTGTGGAGCATTTCACTTAATTAGTATTTTTTATATGGCTAGACCACGTTGGTTGACACAATAGTCACAAACACATTTAGCCCAAAAAGTGAAAAAGGTCTCAACACACACCCGGACTTTTCAACACCAGCCCATGGGCTGAAGAGTCACTCGTAGGCTCATAGCGAGTGCCTTCGGCTTCGTGCCTTCGTTTCCAAACAAAAACAAATTAAAAACAATATACAAGACTGTCTTTGTTACAATATACAAGACTTCCCCAATGCAATCATTAGGAGAAAAAAAAAGTTTTTTTTTTTTTAACATTTATATACGCATTGATTTGTTGATTATAGATTAAATTTCTTTAATCTCTAATCCAGTTAATGAATTACCTTATTCACTCATTTTGATTTATTGATAGGATAATTATCTATACATGTTAAATACTATGCCGAAATAGTTTTCTAGTTTCACTTTAGGTTCCATCACTTTTATGAATTGTAGAGCAAAACTTTCACTACACAATTCAATGCCCCGGATTCAATAGGACTCATAAATCATAACCTTATTAAGCATCAACATATACTGCAAATCGAGACCTAACCCCTTCTTCCCAAACTTTAGTACTATAGTTTATACAACATGCATAAGTTAGTCAATTTTTATTTTTAATACAATAATATTAGGAGTACTATAAATTTTATCATATAAATTTTATAAACCTATGTATGAAGATTTAAAAATAAAATAAAAAATTAATTAAATTCAAATTTAACTCTCCAAGATGAAGCACATGGGAGATGACGGAGATGTGGAAATTCTGGAAAAAGTGGATACAATACTCAAACAGTTGCGAGAAAAAGAAGGAGAACTTGAAGATTTAGAAGCTTTGAACCAAACATTAATAGTGAAGGAGCGCAAGAGCAATGATGAGCTGCAAGAAGCTCGAAAAGAATTAGTTAATGACCTGAAAGACTTAGCTAGCAGTGCTCATATTGGTGTTAAGAGAATGGGAGAACTTGACAGTAAACCATTCCATGAAGCAATGCAAAGAAAGTATAATGAGGAAGAAGCAGAAGACAGAGCTTCAGAGCTATGCTCATTGTGGGAGGAATATCTGAAGGACCCTGACTGGCATTCGAGGAGAAGATATTACAGTTGATGGGAACCATCAGCAAGTTATAGATGAAGAAGATGAGAAATTGAATGATCTGAGGAAAGATTTGGGTGATGAAGTTTACAAGGCTGTGACAGCAGCTTTAATGGAGATAAATGAATACAATCCTAGTGGGCGGTCTATAATATCAGAATTGTGGAACTATCCAGAGGGAAGAAGAGCTACACTTGAAGAGGGGGTCATGTTTATATTGAAGCAATGGAAAGTAGCTAAACGCAAAAGGGGAATGAGTTGAAGGAAATAATATATCTAAGTCCTCTAACGGAACAATGTAGTGGAATTTGGAAGAAATGTCACTGAGACTAAACCTAGGCTTTAGTATTTCTACTACTATTTAAGGGGCTTCCCCTGTTTGGATTCCTCAATGTTGATGCCCAAAATACCCTCAAATTTATCAGTTTATAAAACTTAAATGATAGGGTTATAAATGTAAAAATAAAAAATAAAAACCCACATTCAAACCCACGTTCAA